>NC_042997.1:114094236-114246736 GCF_006345805.1 Octopus sinensis | reverse complement strand
TGTGTGGGGGGGAACAAACAGACTGACACACACTCACATATATATGACAGGTTTCCATGCAGTTTCTGTCTACCAAATCCACTCACAAGAGTTTGGTTGGCCTGAGTCTGCAGTAGGAGATACTTGCCCAATGTGCCACGCAGCAGGACTGAACCCAGAACCATGTGGTTGGGAAGCAAATTTCTTATTTCTTTATTGCCTACAAGGGGCTAAACATAGAGGGAACAAACAAGGACAAACGGATTAAGTCAATTAGATCGACCCCAGTGCATAACTGGTACTTAATTTATCAACCCCGAAAGGATGAAAGGCAAAGTCGACCTCAGTGGATTTGAGCTCAGAACGTAACAGCAGACAAAATACTGCTAAGCATTTCACCCAGCGTGCTAACGTTTCTTATTTCTTTATTGCTCACAAGGGGCTAAATATAGAGGGGACAAACAAGGACAGACAAAGGGATTAAGTCGATTAGACTGACCCCAGTGCATAACTGGTACTTATTTAATCAACCCCGAAAGGATGATAGGCAAAGTCGACCTTGGCGGAATTTGAACTCAGAACAACGGTAGACGAAATACCGCTAAGCATTTCGCCCAGCGTGCTAACATTTCTGCTAGCTCACCGCCTTCTTGCCACAAACTTCTTGCCACACAGCCACACCTGCACCCATTAGAATTTTAATAATTCGTAATCATTACAGCACTTACCTTCGACAATGGAGTGTGCTTCCTTACACATGATATGTCATCAGTGTCCACACTCATTGTGAGCAGCTGATCGATGGTGGCATCGACAGCACCATCATTGGCTCTCAAAATGGCTTCGATTACATCTTCTTCCATGCTGGGAAACATATGCTTGAAGTCTGACATAGCCTGGTAAAAATCCAATTGGCGTGTGTGTGTACGCGATACAGTTCCACCTGGCAGCGTTTCTCGGCGGGGATGGTCACGCCGTCGCCTGTTGTTCAGTTTCTGAGTATCAGCTGAAGCCATTTTGTGGAATTTTGTTTATGTTTTTTTTTTTTAATATTCTATGTTTTAATTTGTTTTATGTGTTTTTTTAATACGAAAATGAGAGGAATCACAGATACAAAATGGATTCTTGTTTTCTCTTCAACAGACAAGGTTTTTCCTTTTTTTTTTTAAAAATCTAATTCAGTTATATATATATATAAATATATATAAATGCATTGTGTGCATGAATGAGTGTGTTTGTGTGTGTGTGTGTGTTTACATATGTGTGTGTGTGTATATACATATGGATATATATATATACACACACACACATATACACACACACACACACACCCTTCTCCTTCAGGTAATTACTGGTGTTGCTATTTCATCCATACTTCAGCCTAAAAAGAAAAAAAAAGAAAAATATATTATAATAGGTTAATATACTGAAATATTAAAGTAAAGTTACATTTTATTAGACTAATTTGAGGAAATGCATAGTATTACTTATCTTAAAATAGAATGAAGTAAAATAAAGCAACACCAATGTCCTCTCAACGATTAGCAGGAGATGGGTTTTAGAATGAGAATACCTGAAATACGCTCGACTGCTCTCACAAACGAGAATACTAAAAATTTATTTGACCGCTCTCAGAAATTAAGTAAAAAGACTGGAAAAATAATCCAGAATCCTTGTCCGGGACGGGATCGATCCCAAAATCTAATCAGTTTGTGCCAGCCACAAGGCCAAACATCCCTGAAAGTTTCATCCGAATCCATCCAGCAGTTCTTGAGATATCTTGTCCATGAACAAACAAACATGACTGAAAACAATACCTCTGCCTTCGCTGAAGCGAAGGTAATAATCACTTGTAAAAAAGAATCTACTATAATAATACTCTTGAGTTTTTCTCCGTCACAACATATAAATGAGAAAGGAAAGGGTGATAGATAAATAAGGAAGGAAAGGGTGATGGCAAACTGGTAGTGGGATGGTGAACATTCAATGCTGAAAAGAAAAATCAAACAGCGTTTCAGCTTTGTGTAAGTATATGCGTGTGTGTGCATGTACAAGGGAAGTATGTGAATGTTTCTATGTGTGATTATTATGTACCTTATTTATATATAAA
Organism: Octopus sinensis; assembly: GCF_006345805.1. Classification (NCBI taxonomy): domain Eukaryota; kingdom Metazoa; phylum Mollusca; class Cephalopoda; order Octopoda; family Octopodidae; genus Octopus; species Octopus sinensis. The sequence goes on along the minus strand of NC_042997.1, from coordinate 114,244,647 downwards.
ATACTACAACTAGCTGTCAATTTTGACAGCACAGGGCCAGCTAGTGTGAAAATAAATACCATATAAAGCAAAATGCTCAAAAGTATTACATCTGTCTTTACATTCTGAGTTCAAATACAGCTGAAGCAAATTTTGCCTTTCATCCTCTCATGGTTGATAAAATAGGTACCAGCTGAGCAGTGGGGTCGACATAATTGACTAAGCCCCACCCTCAAGCTTTCTGGCTTTGTACCAAAATTTGAAACCATAAGACGGCAAGTTGGCAGAATGATTAGCAAGATGGACAAAATGCTTAGTGGCATTTTACTTGTTCAGAGTTCAAATTCTACAATGGCTGATTTTGCCTTTCATCTCCATGAGTTTGATATAAGTACTGGTTGGTCTCTGGGGGGTCAATCTAATTAACTTAGCCCCTCCTCCAGAATTGCTGGCCTTGTGCCAAAATTTAAAATTATTATTATTATTAGGTTAGCTAGCAGAATCATTAGCATGTTGGATGAAATGCTTGGTGGTATTTTGCCTGTTGCTACATTCTGAGTTCAAACTCCACTGAGGTCGACTTTGCCTTTCATCCTTTCAGGAGTCAATAAAAAAGATGAGTTTATGTAATCGACTTACTCGCTCCCGTGCAGTTGCTGGCCTTGTGCCAAAATTCGAAACCATTATTATTATTATTATTATTATTATTATTAAAGTGACGAGCTGGCAGAATTGTTAGCCCACTGGGCAAAATGCTTAGTGGCATTTCATCCGTTATGTTTTAAGTTCAAATTCCACTGAGGTCAACTTTGCCTTTCATCCTTTCAAGGTTGATAAAATAAGTACCAGTTGAATACTGAGGGTTGATGTAATTGATTTATCCCCTCTCCCAAATTTCAGGTCTGTGCCTATAGTAGAAATTATTATTATTATATTTGCAAGCTGACAGAATTAGTTGCACATCAAACAAGATACTAAATGGTATTTCTTCTGACTCTTCCTGTTGAGCTCAACTTTGCCTTTCATCTTTCAGAACCCATAAAATATGTATCAGTCAGATACTGGAGTCAATGTAATCAACTTTCCCCCTCCCCTCAAAATTGCTGGCCTTGTGCCAAAATTAGAATTATTAAACATCCAATAATACATTTATGGAATTAAGTTTTACATAATCCATTAAAATTTACAAGTAAAAAGCTTTCCTGAATTTAAGTGAAGATTAACAATCATCCCATTAAATTTTAATCTTTTTGACATCAACCCACCTGAGACTGTCCTGCTTCTACGATATAAATTTCTTGTTTAAAATGATTTGAATTAAAATTTTCCACCAAAATTCCATGTTAATTTATATTCTAAGCATCAGATTATGACAAAGTTATTTTATTACCATCCAAGTGAGATCATTGCCAGAGCAGCTATCTGGCCTCCGTGCCAGTGGCACGTAAAAGACACCATACGAGCATGATCGTTACCAGCATCGCCTTACTGGCACCTGTGCCGGTGGCATGAGTAAAAGATTCGAGTGAGGTTGTTACCAGTACCGCCTGACTGGCTCCCATGCCGGTGGCACATAAAAAGCACCCACTACACTCTCGGAGTGGTTGGCGTTAGGAAGGGCATCCAGCTGTAGAAACTCTGCCAGATCAAGATTGAAGCCTGGTGCAGCCATCTGGTTCACCAGCCCTCAGTCAATCTTCCAACCCATGCTAGCATGGAAAGCAGATGTTTAAACGATGACGACAACGATTCATATTTTAAAAATTAATTGTAACAAAAGCAGGATATTTCATTTGAATTATAGTGGCAAAAAAGGCTAAAATATCTAAAAATTTAGACAAAAACTTTCATTCAAAGCTCAATAAGGAATTTTCTGCTTAGCAGAATTGTTACCATGCCAGACAAAATGCTGAGCAGTTTTTCTTCTGGCTCTTTTACATTCTGAGATCAAATGCTGCTGAGGTCAACTGTACCTTTCATAGTTGATAAAATGAATATCAGTTGAGCACTGGGGTTGATGTCATTGATTTATCCCCACCGCCTCAAAATTGCAGGTCTTGTGCCAAAGTTTGAAGCTATTATCATTATTATTCAATAGTTACAAATTTTTATACACAAGGTGGAAATCATACTCTCTTCACAAGAATTTCATATAAGGATTTTAGAAAAATCGTTAATTCGTTGATATTAACCCTTTTGTTACTAACCCGGCTGAAACCGGCTCTATAGTACAAATGTCTTGTTTTCATAAGTTTTTAATTAAAATCTTCCACCAAACCTTAGTCACAATTTATACTCCTAACACTAGCTTAATGATAACTAAGTTATTTTACTAAACTCTTTGTTATATTTTAAAATAATTGAAAGAAACACACAGCATCTCAAGATAAATACAGTAACGAAAGGGTTAAAGATGTAACATTTATCTTCAAATATTTCCTAAGTCATATGAAAACTTGTAAAGAGTCATTTTCAACTAACTTTAGAAAAACAAAAAAAAAATTTTTTTGTTATATAGCCATACTGCAAAGATATTTGTGTAAAACAGTTTTTAATATCTTTTACTATCAGAAAAATATCAAAGACAATAAAAAACAAACAAACATGACTACAAGACAGTGTTATTTTAAACTTTTCTGAATAAAACTTTGCAAGCAGTATCTGAAATAACCAAAATTTCAGCTCCACAGTCAGAAACAGAAAGCACTCTGAAATAACTCAGCCGAAATCTTTTTTTCCTTTTTATTTCTGTTTTATGGTGCCTGCATGGTTGTATGATTAAGAAGATTGCTTTACTACCACATGGCTTTTGGTTCAGCCCCACTGAGTGGTGTCTTGGACAAGTGTCTTCTACTATAACCCCAAGCTGACCAATGCCTTATGAATGGAATTTGGTATATGGAAATTGTGTAGAAGACCATCAGGTGTGTGTGTATGTGTGTTTTGTTAACATTTGCATTCTGTGAAAATCTCGACAAGCAATGATGAGTATGAGCTCATATTTCTTTATTGCCCACATGGGGCCAAACTTAGAGAGGACAAACAAGGACAGACAAAGGGATTAAGTCGATTACATTGACCCCAGTGCATAACTGGTACTTAATTTATCAACCCCAAAAGGATGAAAAGCAAAGTCAACCTCGGCAGAATTTGAACTCAGAACGTAAAGACAGACGAAATACCTATTTCTTTACTACCCACAAGGGGCTAAACACAGAGAGGATAAACAAGGACAGACAAACTGATTAAGTCGATTATATCAACCCCAGTGCATAACTGGTACTTATTTATCGACCCCGAAAGGATGAAAGGTAAAGTCGACCTTAGCGGAACTTGAACATAGCGGCAGACAAAATACCGCTACGCATTTCGCCCGACATGCTAACGTTTCTGCCAGCTTGCTGCCTTGTCATATTTTCTGTTAACAAATCATCCACTGGCTTTGTACCTTTGAAGACATGTAAAACAGTGATCCCTTACTTGAAAAGCAGATAATGGTTAGTGATAGGAAAGGCATCCAGGTATAAAATGAGGCTGCAATAACACATTCATTGAACCCATGCTAGCATAGAATGGCAGATGTTAAAAAACAAAACACACTGTGAACCGATGTGATTAATTTTCCTAAATCTCAGTTATAAAAGAGTACATTTAACCTGGCCCCACCCTTATCCTTTTAAACAAACTTCCTGCTTTGAAGTGATTTAAATTAAAACCTTCCATCAAAACAGTATGTTAATATATTTTCCAAACACCAGCTTAATAATGACAATGCTATTTTTCTAAATTCATTATTTTCGAAATTAATTCAAACAAAAGCAATGCATTCCAAGAGAAATACAGTAACAAAAGGGTTAATATTTGATGAACCCAAATTTAAATTCATGAATAACGAACATGGCACTTAGTTAAAGAAACATTTATTTTGTGGGAGGCTTTCTTTCACTGGCCTTGTAAACCGAGCTAATTTTAATGTTATGATTCCAAGAGATTAACACTGGAGATATTGGCACCATGATAACCAAAATATTCTGTAACAGATTCACTTTTGAATAATTATTTAATAATGATGATGGCTATAGAATATTTTACAAAAATAGATGCCCTGTATACTTAATCTTATCAGTTATTTTGCTCGTTTAGCAAGTTCTATTTTTATTATCGTTATTTTTTTAGAAACACATTTTGCGCAATCTTTTCTGTTTGTTACTTTACATTTTGGTTAGAAAGAGATTCTGCAAGGAGCAATTCCAGCCTTAAGCAATTGGTGGACTATATCTAGTCTCAAAAAATATAAATATCAACATTAACTAGTTACATCCATTAAATATATACAAGCCTACAAGAGAACCACTACACAGTCAATGTACTAATAATAGCAGCGGATCTCCCTCAAATCACATCCTACTATCTTCAAGTTCTAGATACACCATGTATGAAAATAAGATGAGATGTTCATGACTGATATCTCCTTCACCAGGGGCCTGGCACTCCATCAGTTATGATAACAAATGTTCCAGTTGATTTGAGCAACAGAACAGCCAACTTGTGAAATTAATGTATAAGTGGCTGAGCACTCCACAGACATGCATACCCTTAATATAGTTCTGAGAGAGAATCAGTGTGATGCAGAATGTGACAAGGCTGGCCCTTTGAATTACTGGTACTACTCATTTTTGCCAGCTGAGTGACTGGAGCAACATGAAATAGAGTGTCTTGCTCAAGAACACAATGCACTGTCAGAAATCAAGAAAAAAAACACTCATAACATTCAGCAGAGTGGTTGACATTAGAAAGGTCATCCAGCAGTAGAAGCCATACCAAAACAGACATTGGAACTTGACATTGGTCCTCTAGCTTGTCAGTTCTTGTCAAACCACCCAAACCATGCCGGCATGGAAAACAGGCACTAAATGATGATGATTTTTCATTTAGTAAACAGAAAAAAATCATGAAGATTCCTCATAACCTACAAATGGGAAACTTACTGATTTGGAAACAAACTCACTGAAAATGAAAATTGACAAGCGTTTTTATTTAATTTCAAGTGTTGAGGGCTTAAATTCTGGGGCTCATTATCCTTTGAACATTTTTCAGAATTAAGAAAATTTCCAAAAGTTTTTTTTACATTTCATTTCATTTCATTTCATTTGGGTTTGAGTCCATGCTCAGGCCAAGTCGAAGACTCCACCCTCAGAGTCTGGTGTGGTTGCCAGGTTGTATTCTCTGCTTAATTTTGACATGTGTAGGAGCGAGTTTGAGTCAGTTTGTGCTCGTTGTGTATATCCTGGGAGATGGGGTTCATCTCTAATGGTGCTTAAGTATCTATCCAGTTGCAATTTGAACGATTCCACACTGCATCCTGATAGATTTCTGACATGTACCGGAATGGAGTTGAACAGTTGTGCTCCTCGAACCAACAGACTTGATTCTCGCAGGGTTTTTGCTGCCTGACCAGCCTTTTTGTTGATTGGTGGCAGCTGGCAGCGTCTTCCGTGGCGCAGTGAGTGGTAGGTTTTGATACCAAAGTTTGGCACCTTCTGCTCTATCATTTTCCAAATGTATATAATTCGGTATCGCTCAAATCTTTCTATTGAGTACATCCTCAAGGTTTTGAGTCTTTGCCAATAGTCCAGGTCCCTCGTTTCTGAGAAGTATGAGGTAAAATTTCTTTGGAGCGATTCTATCTTAGATAGTTGGCCCTTTGTTGTTGGTGACCACAACTGAGAACAGTAGTCAATCCTCGGAAGTATCATAGTGTTCCAGAGGGTTTTCATTGTTGAGGTATCTCTTGATTTGAAGGTGCGCAAGATCCACCCGCTGTACTTTCTTGCAGTAAGACAGACTGAGTCAAGGTGTTCTCTGAATTTTAGGTTGGTTCCCATGTGGATGCCTAAATCTTTCACATACTGTTTTTCCATTATTTGTTGTCCTGATGGGTTTCTGTTGTTTGTTGTATTTTTCAGATCTTGATCTGTTCCGTAGCGAATTAGTTCAAACTTCTTATCATTGAACAACATGTTGTTTGTTTCCTGCCATTTATATATGGTGGTCAGGTCCTTTTGTAAGGCCTCTGTATCCACCTCGTCTTTGATTTGTCTCATGACCCTGGTGTCATCAGCAAAGGATGAGACGTTGCTGGTTGTATCTTCATCTATGTCAGAGATGAGGATGAGAAACAGGATTGGGCCGAGTACTGTACCCTGAGGAACACTGCTGGTCACAGGTGATGGTGTTGAATGGGTTCCATTCACAGTGACTGTTTGAGTTCTATTTGTAAGGAACTCATGTATCCATGTACCAACTTTTCCTCCTACTCCTAGCTTTCGAAGTTTGTGACCCAGGATGCCATGATCTACCTTGTCAAATGCCTTGGCAAAGTCGAGGTAGATAACATCTGTGTTGTATCCATTCTCTAGATTTTCTAGGATTTGGTCATGGTGTGCCAGTAGTTGGGAAAGGCATGATCTACCTAACCTGAATCCATGCTGGTTGCAATTCATCAGATTGTTGGATTCCAGGAACTCAACCAGTTTTCCACGAACTATTCTTTCGAAGACCTTGATAATGTGTGATGTCAGTGAGATTGGTCGGTAGTTCTTTGGTTTTGATTTGCTGTCCCCTTTATGTATTGGAGTTATGTGTGCTTCTTTATATGTATTTGGTATTTTGCCATTCTCCATAGATTCCCTCTATATCATGTAAAGGGGTTTCGACAATTGTACCTTGCAGTTTTTAAGTATCATGGCATTGAAACCGTCAGGCCCCGCAGCCGAGTGCATGGAGAGCTTGTCTATGGCTCTTGCTATGTCTTCTGGGTTGAAATCAATGTCAGATAGGGTAGGTTTAGTATGGTCGATATCCTTGAAGAATTTTCCTGGGTCATGGATCTTCATGGTTTTAGATGGCTCACTGAAGACACTTTCATACTGTTGACCCAACATTTCTGCCATTTCAATAGGGTTATTCACTACATCCCCATTTTGTCTCTGGAGAGGTCCTATTGATGACTTGGTGTTCGAGTATTTCTTTGCAAAACTGTAGAAACATTTTGGATTTTTCTTGATGTTTTCTATGGCTCTCTTTTCTGCATTGTTACGTTCTTCATCATAGTGTTGTTTTAGATTGTCTTCTAATCTGTATATTTGGTCAAGGACTTTCTGTAATTCATGTTTTGATGTCAGCTTAGATGTTTTGTTTCTTAGTCTTGACCTTTTGCGCATCAGGATCTTTCGCTCCCGTGGTACAGGTTTTTTTGTGGACTTGGTTTTCTTTAGAGGAACATTTTTTTCACATATTTCTTCGATCTTGTTTAAGAATTTCTTGTGTTTATCTGGCCCAGTAAGGTAGAGATCCCAGTCAATGATTTGTAACTGGTTGTTAATAGTTTCCCAATTTGCCTGGTGATAATCATACCTGCATAGCTTTGGCATGTCCTTTTGTTTAAGAGTTGTGGCATTGGGCTCATTACCAATGTGTAAATGCATTTCAATAATATTGTGGTCTGAAAGGATTGTTGGGGTTGAGTGAAGGTCAAATAGCGTGTCCTCGTTGTTGGTGAAAACCAAGTCGATCGTATTATTATTTCTTGTTGCTTCTGTCATCATTTGTTTGAGGTATAATTTCTCTGTGACTTCCAACAGTTTGGCTGCCTGTATTTGTTCAGCTTTTGTCCCCAGTTTTAGTATGTGTCCATGTGGCCAGATGATGTTAGGAAGTTGAAGTCACCAAGGAGGATAATGTCTGGCATTGGACTTGCCATGTTTCCCAGAATTTGTTGGAGCTTCGTCAGTGGCTCAGTGAAGGATAATGTTGGGCTGTTTGGCAGTCTGTACATTATTGTTACAACTGTATTAAGTTGGATGATTTTTATGCACAGCAGGTTGCAGTAGGCATTTGATTCATTGACAAGTTCTATGCATGCATAGGTATCATGGATGTACATGATAACGCCCCCATGGGATCTGCCTTGTCTATCACATCTGAAGATGTTGAATCTATTGATTGTGATTTCGCTGTTGCGGATGTTTTCGTTGAGATGACTTTCAGTAATTCCAATTATTTTGGAGTTGTTTTCTCTTGCTAATTCTTCCAAGAAAGGGACTTTACACTGTTTTGTTTTCGGATAAAGACCCTGGATATTTGCTGTTATTATGCTTGTTGTACCGGATACATCTGCCCTATTGTTGGCAAGACTGTTGTAGTTGCTGGGACTGTGCTGACTGGATATTCGGTCTGCTGGGCTGTCTGTATTTGTTGTATGTGCCCTGTAAGTCCAGGTGTCAGCCTTTGTATCAATGTTGCCTGGTTTTGCTGAGTCGTCTGTATGGAGTACAGCTGTTGTTGTAGGTGGTAGATTATGCCTAAAAAACTGCTTTCATTCATTACTATATCGAATTTCTGCGAGTTTGGGTTTGTTACAGCTGATGTATGCAATTGAGTAGCATGATTTTCATTCACTGTTGAGCCATGACCTGGGTTCCGCATTTTTGGGAAATGGTTTTCATACCCTGCTGAGCCATGACCTGGTTTCCGCATTTTTGGGAAATGGTTTTCATACAATGCTGAGCTTGGTCCTGGTGGTGTGGGTTCAGTAGTTTTTATGCGAATTGTACCCTTCCGGTACATAAATTTGCAATTCTCACCAAAACATTCTTTTTTTCTCAGCGAATTGCGGCACATCTTTGGGTGAAGGAGTTCACATTCTCGGCCATTTTGGCATCCTTTTTTTCGATCAGTACCGAAGTTGATATATGGTCTGCATGGTTTGGGGTGACTGTACATGCACCCTGTACCTGAAAGACCATGTTTGCACTTGTTGCGCCTGTAATGGATACATACTGGCCTTTCTTCATTTGAGCATTTGCTCTGGATCTGTTTCTTTTTGTGGGAAGTTTGGTCTTTTTCTGCAGGATCTTCTGTTTCTATCATTTTAGAATAACTTACAGATGTAAGAAGAAAAAGACAAAAAAAAACATTTTAATCCAAGAAGCTGATAAAATCCTAAATGAAGTCACAACTGACTGATTCAAATTTGAAGAATTCTCTCCTGTTCCACATTTAACTTCAAACTAAAATGTTTGGTGAAACCAGACTCAAGTCTCAGTAACATAATGTTTACTTAATTTTCTTTATATTAAATCCTTTCATCATGTAAAAAATATTAAATACACATACATTAACATATATTAGCATATGTTAGTGTATCTAAATTAACATACTTCATACAAGAATTTCATGGAAGACTTGTACGACACATTTGAACTGATGCATGAAAATACTGATACATAAATGCTGTTGCTTGATTTGCTGGAAATAGCAGCTAAATCTCTCTCAAATTATACTATACCATCTTAAAAAAGTATGGTTTGTATGATGTAACCCAAAATATACCACTGCTACAGAAAAAAAGAAGAGGATAATCTTGGTCGTTTGTCTTTGATGGACCTGTTTGGTCAGAGCTGACTTGAAAGTACATGATTGTGATATGCACTACAAGAGAGCCACTACACAGTCGATGTACTAATAATAACAGCCAATCTCCCTCAAAGCACACCCAACTATCTTCAAGAGGTAAAACATCTCAGTAATAAAGTTCTAGATACACCACGTTTGAAAATAAAATGAGATGTTCACGACTGATATCTCCTTCACCAGGAGCCTGGCACTTTGTCAGTTATGGGGAGGGGGGATGTCTATATAAGAATTTTTGTTAAAATTTATGTGCAGTAAATTGGTTATACTTTTACTATACACAAAATATTTTAAGTATTTTTATAAAATCCCTAATAATATTTAATTACAAAAATAGGTTTTTTAAAATATTGAATGGCTATGAGGATCCACCCAAGTAAAACAAGAACCAAAGAGACCCATAGGCAACAAATGGTTAAGAATCACTGGACTAGTCCATCAGTTTGATGCACACTAGGTGTTTCTAGGACATACTCTTTCATAGCAGTTGATGATACCACTGTGGCATCAGTCACTGAGATTAACTCCATCCTGTATTCCCTGATTGACTATGCCAGTGACTCGTATGTCCCTGAATTTACTAAATATTTTCAGCATCACCGGGGCCATCTGGTGATCCTACTGCTTTCTCTGCCTTCATATTGTTAATGACTATTTCAATCATGTAGCTATCAATTACAATACTGGTCTTTCTTTGGAATTTACAAGAGATCAGTCTGTTTAACATGAAACTATTACTATACACACACACACATGTATATATATATATATATATATATATATATATATATATACATATGTATATATATATATATATATATATATATATATATATATATATATATACATACATATGTATATTTAGAAACACACACACATAACCATCTTATTAAAATTAACCATGATAATCATTAAATATAAAGAAACAGGTGTTAATCACAAAAAGAACACAAACTGTAACGAGCTTATGAGTGAGATAGGTGGGGGGGATTAGTGAGAGAGGGGACAACAGGCAACCAGACAAAATGAAGGACGAGGGGGAAGAGAAGCAGGGGAGAGGAAGGATGGAGTTTTCACAAGAGCTGGTTGAAAGTTATCTGCATTCCATATGCATGACTGTACAGTCGGATGATGATGAGGCGGGGAGGAGCCGCGAGAACTGATAAAATAGATATTTAACCACCAAGTGGCTGAAATGCAATCTAAAACAGATCAATTCGTTAAGTAGAGTCATTATATTAACACCACAATCAGTTCTATTCACAACAAATCTTCTCAGCAGATTCTATGTGTGTGTGTGTGTGTGTGTGTTATTCTTCTTACCAATATTCCTAAGACTCATTATGATAATCTTGACAAACATCCAGAGAAATATAAAGCTAAATAATATACAAGATAGAAAATATTTCGAAATTTGTACATCTGAGTGTTTGTGTAGGGGGGGGGGGAGAACGAGAGAGAGAGAGAGAGAGTGTGTGTGTGTGTGTGTGTGTGTGTGTGTGGTGTGTGTGTGTGTGCAAGCAAGTGAATGTGTCTGAATGAGTGTACATACAATGAAGTCTATGCCTGTGTGTAAGCATACAAACATTGCGGTGTCTATATGTGAGTGTTTGAGATAGGGGGGAGGGGGAGTGTGAATGAGGGAGTGTGTGTTATCAGAAAGAGAAAGTGAGGTAGTGTATATGTGAGTGAGTGTGTGTACTTATGTATGAGGATGAGTGAACATTGAACGAGGCTTATACCTGTGAGTGTGTGTTCAGTGATTGTATGTGTGAGTGTACATAGACTGAGGTATCTGTGTGGGTGCATGTATATGCATTGATAACTGTAGCACTGTGTGTGTGTGTGTGTTAAGGCTACTATCTGTGTGTACATGGATGAGGCCTGTGTGCAAGAGCATTAAATCTAAGAATAACCAACCCTGATGCTAGAACACAGACAGACTGAGGGAAATACCAGGAATATAGGAGATTTCTGGCGATAACACACACACACACTCTCTCTCTACTTTTATTTTTCTCATTTTTACTTTTCACAACAAATAGTTGGGATTTGTTGTTTTAGAAAAGATTTACTGGGAACAGAACCAGAGAGAAGGAGAGAGTGGAGCTGTGCATGAGAGAGAGAGAGAGAGGGTATGGAGCTTTTGACAGTGACTGGCCTGTAAATCTTTTGAAAGTGTCTGTCTATAGGCGTCATCTCTCTCATTTCTTGGTCCAGTAGACCAGAGCAGACCACTGATTGCTGATGGAGCTCTGATTCTCATTCTATCAACTCTGGTGTGTCCCAAGGTCTGATTTTGCACCACCCCACCCACTCTCTTCCTTCTATACAATGACTTATCACTACATCCTACAAAACCCCTTCTCACACAGATGACACAACCCTTCATTCCTCCTTGACATTCCCCAGCCGTGTGTCATCCACTCACAACATAGGACACCACATACCATACCCCACACCTTGAAAGTATCCCCTAATGGGGATGTGTCGGTCTAGTCGCTTTGAACTACAACAAAATACACAAATGTAATTCATATCAAGAACCCATCATTGCAACATACCCCTTTAATCACAACCAATAGTCACTCAGAGATCTCAAAAAAAATGTCCCAAATGTTAGGTTTCACAGTTCTATATCTAAGAGATGAGGAATTATGTACATTATCTACATTATTTACATTTGACGGATATTTGTCCTCATCTTGTTTGTTGTTAACATGTTTCGGCAGATATACCCTCCAGTTTTCATCAGGTGTCTTGGGGAAATTTTGAACCTGGGTTCTTATTCCTAAGGTATTTTTCATTATCATTATCATTATCATTCAGGTCACTGCCTAGAATTGAACTCGGAACCTTGGGGTTACTAGTCCGTATTCTTAACCACTACACCATATGCCCATGGGCATATAACATCGAAAGATACCTCAGGAATAAGAACCCGGGTTTGAAATTTCTCCAAGACACCTGATGAAGGCTGGAGGGTATATCAACTGAAACATTGTGTTAACAACAAACAAGATGAGGACAAATATCCGTCAAATGTAAATAATGTTAGGTTTCACTATAATGAAGAATCTTGACTGGCAAAATAACATTTTTGACATCATTTACAGTTAAATTTTACTTGTCTCAATCACCAGACTGCAGTCATGCTGGAGCACCCCATTGAAAAATTTTTAGTTGAATGAATCAACTCCAGAACTTTTTTCTTTTAAAGCCTAGCACTTATTTTATTGGTCACTTTTGCCAAATTGCTAAGTTACAGGGATGTAAACACCAGCACCAGTTGTTAAGTAGTGGTAGGGACGGACACACACACACCATGTACATACATACATACGACAGGTTTCTTTCAGTTTCCATCTATCAAATCGACTCACGAGGCTTTGATTGGCACAGAGCAATAATAGGAGACACTTGCCCAAGGTACCACACAGTTGGACTGAACCTGGAATGATGTGGTTGGAAAGCAAACTTCTTACACATATAGCCACGCCTGCACCTACATGCAAATATTCATATTGCTTGACACCTAAGACAAATGAGTAATTATTAAATATAAATACCATTTCGAAACATCCATATCTGTCAACATGTTTGAGTGCATGTGTGTGTGTTGTGAAGGCAACGGACAAAAACAAAAGGAAAACAGGACAAATTTTAATAAATACTGTATTAATTTAATGTTTATAAAAGGAAGGGAAAGAGTCTTAATGTTTCAGATGCTAGTCCTTCACCAGAAGAAAAGTATAAAAGAAGAATGAAGAAGGGATGTGAAAGAAGAAAACAACTGGACGAGGGTCAGGGGCCAGGTGCAAATGCACTTCTTAAGGGGGAGTAAAGAAGGGAGGAAAAAGGCAGGTGTGTGGGGGTACACATATAGGAGTGTATCTGTGTTTTGAGATGGATGCAAGAAGTGTGTGTGTGTGTGTGTGTGTGTGTGTTTGTGTGTGTGTGTGTTTGTGTGTGTGTGTGTAGCTTAATCATCACCAGGTGAGTATGACATGGTAGTTTGTACTATACTCTGGCTAAATGTGAAAGGTAGGAGACACAGTGGTGTTCAGTTCATGTTGATAATCATGAGGTTTGTAGGTTTAGTCCCTGGAATCGGTGGTGCATGGTGTCCTCGGATAAGGAAGGCACTACTCATTATTCCATTTGGTCAGGAGTAAGAAGGTCAAAGGGGGATCTACGTCTGCTCACAACTGCATTAGCATCAAAAACAATGGTTCTTAACCGGGGTCCATATAAAATAATGTTAAAAATTATGCGCAATAAATTACTTCTGTATCTATAATTTTCTTTTATTCTTTTGCTGGTTTCAGTCATTTGACTGTGGTCAGGTTGGAGCACCACCTTTACGCGAACAAATTGACCCCAGGACTTATTCTTTTGTAAACCTAGTATTTATTCTATCAGTCTCTTTTTGCCAAACTGCTAAGTGATAGGGACGTAAACACACCAACATCAGTTGTCAAGCGATGGCGGGGGTGACACACACTGACACAAATAACAAATACATACATATATATATACAACGAGCTTCTTTCAGTTTCCATCTACCAAATCCACTCATAAGGCTTTGGTCAGCCTGAGGCTATAGTAGAAGACACTTGCCCAAAGTGGGACTGAACCCAGAACCATGTGGTTGGGAAGCAAGGTTCTTACCACACAGCCACTCCTGCGCCTATAAAAATATTTTAATTTTTTTTAATACAATTCCTAATAATTCCTAATGATATTTAATTACAAAATTACTATAGGATTTTTTAAAGTATGGAATGGTTATGAGGGTCCATTTGAGTAAAAGACAAACCTAAGGGGTCCATGAGTAAAGAATGGTTGAGAACCACTGGCCTAAAAACAATTATCAAAAAAAAAAAAAAAAATGCCTGTGTGAGTGCATGTGTGTGTTTAATTGAACAAGGTAACAAGTGTGTAGGTGTTTAAATGGCCAACACACCTGCTACAGTGTAGCTGTTCAAAACAATTTCGGCAACAAAAAAAGGAAAAACAGAAAAAAACAGAAGAAAGGAAATCCAGTCCTTTTCTTCATAGAAGAACATGATTCTCAAAATTTGTTCATTTCTAAATAGCTTCCACACAAATGTATAGAGAGGAAAAGGAAAGGTTTCGGGGTAGGTGAAGAGTTTTGGGGGTATGTAAAAGGAGAGGGTGGGGAATGTAGTGAAAAGAAATATTTTTAAAAAATCTCATAGCAAAAGGCATACACTCTAGCAAGATTAATATGGCCATCAGTTCCAATCCACTTTGGTTCACGTGATCAATAATATAAGATCAATATTGCATTTCAGAAAGTACAAATTAAGAAAACAGATGAAACAGAAATGAATAATTCTTATCATAAGCAGTATAAAGAAGAAGAAAAAAAGGTGAGAAGGACAGTCTTTTTTTTTTTCAGTCGTATTTTACACAAATATTATACTGTGTGTGGGTATGTATGAGAGAGAGAGAGAGAGAGAGAGAGAGAGAGAGAGAGAGAGGAGAGAGAGAGAGGGAGATTAGATTGGCATCTTGAGCAACCTTGTGAGTCAAATGACTTCTCAGATCTCAAAATAAGGCAATGGCATAGTCAAAGAAATTAGAGAAATCTGAACTTTCCTAAAAGGAACTTTGATTTGCCAAAGTATAAGTTGTAGAATTCTATGGCTATTATATACATGGCTAAAATATATAATGAATAAATAAGTAAATGAATAAAGAAATCTTATGGCCCCTTCATTTATCATTTATGTTTTCATATCATATATATATATATATATATATATATATATATATATATATATATATATATACACACACACACACACACACACATATATATTGCTCTGCATCAGAAATATTCACACTTACAAGATCATAGATGTGTGTGTGTGTGTGTGTGTAAGTATTACACATGCAACATATAGATAGGATTTAGTGAGCAGTGAAATACGAAATTAGCAAAACATGAGAGAGGGAGAAAGTGAGGGGGGAAGAGAGAGATGGGAAGAGAGAAAGAGAGAGGGGGGAGAGAGAAAGAGAGAGAACATTAAAAAGAGAGAGAATGGGGGAATGCATGCACATTATTGATTAAATAGCAGTAGTTGTTATAAATACAAAAGTTAAGGGAAAAAAAAAAGATACCAAAGCAATCACCCCATCTTGTTCCCTCCTTTTAGTTCAATATAATACAGAACTGGAAAGATCTCTAATTAATTTAATTGAATTAATAATATGATGAAATTGATAGAGAAATGCAATGCAGGTAGTGGTGTATTTTTCTCTGCCAATACTAGTTTAGATCTAGGGAGAAGAAATGGAACAGTTCCTCGCACATCCTATACACCAATTCCACACACTGCCAACGGGATCAGATGAAATGAAATGCCCTCCCCACCCAACACACACACATTCACTTGTGTGACCTTCAATATTCAAGGTTAAGTTAAAGTGGCACTGAACAATCAATTACACCTACTTAATAATTTCATTGAAGGAATCTACTAATCTAGAGATTAGTAATTCTTTGGCAGAGGGGGAGGATGTAATACCAAGGTTTTAAGACAACCAACAGAACATCCTACTTTTATCGTTTTCATTCATGGAATGATTTTTTTCTTTTTTTTTTTCTTTAATCTCTCATCTACTTCCTTGCTACATTTCATCCAACTCCTATTTATCCAACCAACCTCCTACCTCAACCCTTGTTCATCATTCCATATATTTGCACCCCTACCCCATCTCTAACCATCCCTCGCTTGCAAACTCTACTTAACCACCCTTCCTGTTATTCTGCCCACAGAACCCACCCTGACACCTCATCACCACCATTTTCATTCCTTTTTCCTTCTCTGCACCGATTACTTGCACACACATACACCCATTTTGTGAAAAAGCAAGACACACCATGTGGTTCTCAACTATTTTTTGCCCACGAGTTTCTTTAGTTCCTATTTTATTCAGAGAGAGGGAACCCTCATAGCCTTCCAATGTCTAAAATCTATAAACATTATTAAGTATTGTATACAAATTGTTTAAATATTTTGTGTATTGTAGAAATATATAACCCGCTGTTGCACATAAATTCTAACAACAATTTGTGTGGACCCCACCCTCACCAAAGGCCACAGCCACATGGTCCCCAGTTCAGAATTAACTGCTCTAACCTTTTGTTACCTAACATAAAGCTACCTTGTTCTCTACACTAGCCCCACTCAGGGATAGGGGTTCTTAGTCTTGTGAGCCAAATAGTGACCTCAATACTGTTGGTGCCACACAAAAAAAGCTCTCTGTACACTCAGTAAAGGGGTTGGTATTTGAAAAGGTATCCAACCATGAAGAACGTGCCAAAGTAAACATTGGAACACAATGCAGATGCAGTCCTCCAATCTGTCAAACTGTCCTAGCATAGTTTCTACAGCTGGATTCCCTGTCACAAACCCCGTTACAGAGTGTGCTGGGTGCTTTTTACGTGACATCAGCACCGATACCTTGCAAGGCAAGAACCCCTCGACTGAGAGTGGGGAGTAAGTACTGAGGTAGTGAGGCTTTGTGCCAGCCAGAAGAGTTAAAGTATAGAGGGGACAGATGAAGGTGTGTTGCTTTAAAGAAAATTAGGTAAAAATTAAATTCTGACATTTTTATTCCCCTTTTAGGCATACTTTTATGTTTCATTCAGTGGAGAGAGAGAGAGAGAGAGAGAGAGAGAGAGACTACGAAGCTGGATGTGTGAATGTTATTTGAGTCCAGGAATGGATTTTGCTATGGAGTCACAATGGGGACATTGATGATTTTGATTTTGCCTGGGATTGGTCAAGTGTGTCTGTTGATTACAGGAAATAGTTCTTTTATTCTTCTTTTTCTTCAACTCAAATTGTTTCCCCTGCCACTGCCCTGTTACTACAAGGGAGGAATCTCATATGGTGACATTATGCATCGACAGGGTGCTAAAGATTAGACAACTTCATCAACTAACCTACCAATTAGAGAAAAGTAATTTCTTTAAAATGAGTTACCAAGTTTACAGTCTGCTTGTATGCCCCCTATGGCAAATTTTCCAACAACAAAAATATTTACTTAGAAAATTACTATTTTTAAATCTCACAACAAGAAATATTCAGCAACAGTACTTTGTAGTAAAGATTGTTTGCCAACATAACATGGCAGTCCTGGTTTAGGATGAATGTTGCTGTACTTTAGCCCCAGGAGACATCGTCTCCAGCTGGCTATACAACACAATCTGTGTCCTAATATTTTCAAACAAGGGAATCTAGCACTCCCACTCAGCTCAAAACAATATCTGTGTATCGTGATTTCCAGGTTATTTCCCTTCATCAGCATAGAATAATTGTTTGGCTAGAGGTGATTTACAGCAAATTTTCCAGATGTGCCCAAAGCCATAGCAAAAGGTATCTGCCCGCAGAGTCATGCTTTGGAAATGAACCCTAAACCATTTGGTTTACAAAGAAAACTTCTAATCCACACAGCCATGTCTGATAGAAGACGAAAATCAATATTGGTTAGATTTGAACACAGAAACACCACGCTGGTTAGTTATGTCAACAATTCAGGAAGGGAAATCTGTTCTCATTGTTGATGGAAATCATCAATAGTTTGTGGAGCTAATAATACAAGGTGAGATGAAAGTTTCATCAATGAGAAATATCAATACAGTTCAATGGATAATGTCTGAATTTGGAACAGGAAAAACAGGTTTAATCCTACTGAGTAATTGAAACTTTCCTTTACTCATCTATCTGTTTCATGGCGGTGGTTTTGCTGTTTTTGTAGTTTTAAAATATCCATGTTGCAGGGGAGCAAAAAGTAGGGTGGTTTTTTTTTTTTTTTTTTGTTTTTTTTTTTGAGAAAATGTATGAACATCACAAAATCATATTCCTCTCTGCCACAAATGTATACTTTGTACCAAAATAATGAATCAATATAAAATATTCACTTCCAGTGAAATCAAAAGAAATGCTAAACATTTATGTGCAGGTATGGCTGTGTGATAAAAAGTTTGCTTCCCAATCACATCTTTCCAAGTTCAGTCCCACTACATGGCACCCTGAGCAAGTGAAAGGTACCTTCTATAGTAGCCTCAGGCCTTGTAAATGGATTTAGTAGACAGAACCTGAAAGAAGCCCATCATACCACCACTACTTGACAAATGGCGTTGGTGACTTTGAGTCACCTTAACTTAGCAGTTTAGCAAAAGAGACTGTCAGAATGAATATCAGGCTTTAAAAAAAAGAAAGTAAGAAACAAGCACTGGGGTTGATTTTGACTAAAATTCTTCAAGGTGGTGCTCCAGCATGGCCACAGTCTAATGACTGAAACAAGTAAAAGATAAACATTTAGAAAGAACAATCTTGCACTGGTTACGTGTAGCTACTCATTAACTTTTATGTCATCAGTTAAGTCTTTAATTAGACCATATTTTATGTATCCTGATCAGTACAGACAACAGATGTTTGTCTGACATCAATAAATCATGCTCAAAATCAAATAACATTTTTTTTCCCCCTTAGACCTTAACCCTTTCATTACTGTATTTTGAGATGCTCTGTGTTTCTTTCAATTACTTTAAATATAACAAAGAATTTAGTAAAATAACTTAGTTATCATTAAGCTAGTGTCAGGAACATAAATTGCGACTAAGGTTTGGTGGAAGATTTTAATTCAAAACTTTTGAAAACACGACATTTGTATTACAGAGCCAGATACAGTTTCAACCAGGTTGGTATCAAAAGGATTAAAAATTGTTTCTCTATTATATATTTTAACCCTTTTGTTACCATATTTCTGTTGAGATGCTCTGTGTTTCTTTCAATTAATTTTAAATATAACAAAGAACTTAGTAAAATAACTTAGGGATCATTCAGCTAGTGTTAGGAACATAAATTGTGACTAAGGTTTGGTGGAAGATTTTAATTCAGAACTTATGAAAATAAGACATTTGTACTACAGAGCCAGAGATAGTTTCAGGCAGGTTGGTATCGAAAGGGTTAAAGTAATTAGTGCTTTTCTTTGTCATCTTCCTCCACACTCATTTGAAAGGGATACAAATACCCTCATCAGGGAACTATATACGTGAATGAAATGGCGGGAGTTGTTGCAAGTAGTGGTAGAACAATCAGCAGTAGTGATTATGGGATATATATACCATTTCACAAGTGATACCAACTTATAATTTTCTCGTAAAACCAGAGAAAAATAAAGAAAAATCACACACTGCTCTGTATTATCTAAACTCCATAAATCTAAGAGGCTAATTATAATTGCTGGCTTATTTCAATGGTGGGAACTCTTTGGAAATAATTCATAAAATATTGATCAACTATTAATCACAAATTTAAAACTCCATTTCCAATCAATATGAGGCAAATATTTTTGAAAGTAACTTGTTCTTAAAAAAAAATAAATAAATAAAATAAACGAACAGATGCATTTCATTATAAGTCTAATTATAAGAGGCTTCACAAAGTGGCACGGTGCCACAAAATAAAATGCCAATTCATTTCTTTCTTAAATGTGAGTAGAAACAACAACAACAGCAAAAAATGGTAACAGAAATTTCAGCCTTTTTTATATTATTATTATTATTATTATTACTATTAATTTGTTGTTAAGATTACAAATAAGATAAGCTATCATTAATATAAACGTGATTTAATTCCAGACGGAGTAATTAGCAGATATTTGGCATATAATAATTCAATACTTTTAAAAAGAATAGATTAAAAATGGAATTAATATATTTGAAAACTACTGTTGGCTGCAACGCTAAATTTTGGCATTAATAAAATGTTAATTTCTTTTTCTTTTTATTATAATCAAACATGAAAGGTAATAATCTTTATAAGGAACTAAGGAAAATGGTCCACCCCACTTTCTTTTTCTCTGACAAGGACAAATTCCATTTATTTAAGCTAAATTTGAAGAGACCATTTAGCCTTCTATAGACATAGGCTGTTTGCCTTTGAAATACAGAAAACTGGAAGAAAAAAGGCACTAGTGTTGTAATCAAGCCTAATATTAGTTTCAAATTTTGGCACAAGGCCAGCAATTTTCAGGGGAGGTGAGAAGTCGAATACATTGATCTCAATGCCCAACTGGCGTATTATTTCACTGACCCCAAAAGGATGAAAGGCAAAGTTGACTTTGGTGGCATTTGAACTCAGAATGAAAAAACAGCCAAAATGCAAAAAAAAAAAAAAAAACAAGCATTTTGCCCAGCATGCTAACAATTCTGTCAGCTTGTTGCCTTAATCAAGCTTAACCCTTTCGATAACAACCTGCCTGGAACCACCTCTGGGTCTGTAATACAAATGTCTTGTTTTCAAAAGTTCTGAATTAAAATCTTTCACCAAACTTTAGTCGCAATTTATGTTCCTAACACTAGCTTAATGATAACTAAGCTATTTTACTAAATACTTTGTTATATTTGAAATTAATTGAAAGAAACACAGTGGACCTCAACAGAAATATGGTAACAAAAGGGTCAAAATATATAATAGAGAAACAATTCTTAACCCTTTCATTATCAACCTGGCTGAAGCCAGCTCTGGCTCTGTAGTACAAATGTCTTGTTTTCAAAAGTTCTGAATTAAAATCTTCCACCAAACCTTAGTCACAATTTATGTTCTTGACACTAGCTTAATGATAACTAAGTTATTTTACCAAATACTTTGTTATATTCAAAATTAATTGAATGAAACACAGAACATCTCAACAGAAGTACAGTAACGAAAGGGTTAATATTAATAAACACTAATGAACCAAATCACTACAGGGCTGAATCTATGTTAGACCGCTGACTAAAACCGTATCCCACAGTATCATAAACATTGTGTTAAATCCATGATAAAGAGACCCAATAACCAAATCATAGATTGATGCTTAACTCAATATCAGCCCTGATTAAACATGTCCTATGATTAAAGGCATTCTAGTCTGACTAAGTAGTACTGCTTTTAGTTTTTGTTCATTTTTCTTTTCCTTTTTGAAATACTGTATTTATGACTACATTAGCTACACTGGCGCTACACCAGTCACAACAAAGGTCCCAATTGATCCGATCAACAGAACAGCCTGCTTGTGAAATTAACATGCAAGTAGCTGCACCAGGATCGATCTGATCTGGCAAAGTTTCTACAGCTGGATGCCCTTCCTAATGCCAACCACTCCAAGAGTGTAGTGGGTGCTTTTACGTGCCACCAGCACAAGGGCCAGTCAGGTGGTTCTGGTAACGACCATGCTCAAAAGGTGATTTTTACGTGCTACGTAGACAGGAGCCAGTCCAGCAGCACTTGAGCATAGTCATTGCCAGCGCTGCCAGACTGGCTCCCATGCAAGTAGCATGTAAAAAAAAAAAATTCTATAAAACCATGTTTGGCTATAGAGAATTATCTTGCTTGGAAACAGGTGAGGGTTGGAGACAGGAAGGGCATCCAACTGTAGAAAATCCACTTCAATAACCTGCCTGACCCATGAAAGCATGGAAAAGTGGATGTTAAAAACAATGATGATAATAATAATGGGACCCTCATTTAACAGTAATTCTTTTTATTTTGCCAAAACAGCTACCATAGTTGTTTTGTCTGAAATCAGAGCCAACAATCTTGGTACATTAGAACAATCAATTTGAATATGCTGTGCATTAAAAAAAAAAAAAAAAAAACATGGTCTTCATTTGTGAGTAAGTATGACTTGGTAGCATGTATCATGCTTTTACTAATTGCTTTTAGGAGCCAATGTAATTGCAAGCAGCTATAGATATTTTCTCAGTCCTTCCACCTTTGACCCAACAAAAAAGCCAAGATGTAACAGCTGGAGGGAGAGCAAGCTACACCAGCAATGCTGGTATTCAGTTACAGTTGAGTACAAACACCTGGCCTTATGATTATGCACTCAATTCCTGAAGTGGGCCTGATCACTAGGCCTTCAACAGCTAATTGACTAATAACTAATTAACCAACAATAAAATGACCAATAACAAAGAGACTAATAATGACCCTACAGCCACTCTATACATTTAACATAGCATGGGAAAATACTCTAGAATGCCTTCTGCATGAAAACCAAACAGTAAAGTCAGTGCTAACATAATGTGGTGAATCCAGGAATCAAAATTAAAATTATATCCGTAGAGGGAAGACAAAAAAAAAATACCACTCCCCACTGCAAGCCCATAATTTATTTTCAATTTATTTTAATTATATTTTAAAGTTATTGTCTCTATCTTTCTTGATCATGATTAATCATTAAGTTAATGGTGTATGTATTTTTCCCTTGTCACAACAGGTATAATTTTAATTAAAATTAACTGGCTCATTTAGAGAAGTGTTAGTCAACTGAAGCAATGACACAGTTACATTCTCTAATGAATATTTTTCTTGCATGGCTGTGACATTTTGTGGTTGTCACTGACAGACGGTACTACATTTTAATATCCAAGAAATTCAAGTATCAACATTCCATCCATGTCTTTTGGCAATCTCTATCAATGTTCAGCAACAGGAGTCAAAACTTGGCTGTGACTGTCTATGTCCCATTCTTACAGTGTATGTCACCATTCCATCCATGGAGTTTGGCAAAGTATATCACCATTCCATCCATGGAGTTTGACAAAGTGTCTCACCATTCCAGCCATGGAATTCAACAAAGTGTCTCACCATTCTAGCCTTGGAATTTGCCAAATTCCATGGATGGAAGTGACATACTTTGTCAAAGTATATTACCATTCCATCCATGGAAATACCAACAACAAACTGTGTCCTCATTACACCATTCATAAAATACTAATTATTCCACCTTATCAGAACATTCCACACATCAAACAAAATCCATCAACTTCTAAAACATTTTCCATTCCTACCAACCCAGCAGTCCTACCACACTTAAAAAGAATTAATTTATCCGTGTTCCCCATAATTAATTAACTAAGGTTGACAATGCTAATCATCTGGCTGACTGAAAATTAACATTTCAATTAATTGAACTATTTTCAAATCAACTAGCTCTCCTCCTCCTCCTCTTTCCTTCAAAATTATGACCACATTCGAATATAAGTTTCATCTCCTCCCTACAGTTCAGCCTTACTCCTACATGCCCAACATCATCATCATCATTTAACATCTGTTTTTCATGCTGGCATGGGTTGGATGGTTTGATGGAAGCCACACCAGGTTTCCTTGTCTGTTTTGGCATAGTTTCTACAGCTGGATGTCCCTTCTAACACCAACCACTTTATAGAGCCTACTGAATGTTTTTCATGTGATACCAGCACTAATGTTTTGTTTATATGGCACCAGTGCTTTCTTACGTGGCACCAGCACCAGTGCTTTTTCACATGGGACCATTAGCAGTTCTTTCTATGTGACATCAGCACCAGTGTTTTGGTTTTTTTACATGATACCAACACCAACACCAACACATACAACAAATAATTTCACCAAAACTAATGCACTGGCTATAAACTTGACAGCTGCAGAAATTACAAGAATTCTTATTGTCAGGCATGAAATTTACAGCAAAAACCTGATTCCAAAATCCTCCAACCAGTGTTTGGTTGAAATGTTCAATTACAATGAAGTCTGGTTATTCAATTTATAGATTTATGCTGTTGCACTTTTAACAAGGATGTTCAAAAGAATATATGCCAAAGAATGCCTTATGTCAAAAATAAGTAAATAAATAAATGAAAACAAAAATTAATAGCCTAAATTTATATCTACTTCTTGTGCACTCTAATCATAAACATGATTTCAATTATCAAGTGTCAGGATAGACCCAATAACTTTTTGGGGAGGGGAAGTAATTTTTGTTTATATGTAAACAAAATATAGATCCATCAACATTCTGCTTATTGTTATATATAGATTTTTTTTATCTAAAGGTTTTTTTTTCTATTTTCAACTTGTTACCTTTCTATCTATCTAACTAGATGAGCGAGCACACACACACACACACACACACACACAAGAGCTTTCTGGACTGCATGTGCTGTGGATGTACAACTCAAAGGATCATCAACATATGCATGTGATGATCCTTCATAATCAGCGTGAGTCAGGTTTTATTTTAAGATGAATACATGCAAACACATACCTAAATAGATATATATACATACACATAAGTACAAAAATACAAATATACACACACATTTTTTTTTTTTGCACATAGAATAATACAAGTATATTTCTTCTATTATAGGCTTGGGCCGACTAAACCCTTGTGAGCACGTTTGGTGAACAAAAACTGAAAGAAGCCCATCATGTGTGTGTGTGTCTGTCTGTCCCCCACTACTACTTGACAACTGTTGTTGGTATGTCTAGATCCCCATAACTGAGCAATTCAGCAAAAGAGACTGATAGAATAAGTACCAAACTTTAAAAAAAAGTACTGGGGTCAATTCATTTGTCAAAAAATTCTTCCCACAAGGGGCTAAACACAGAGAGGACAAACAAGGACAGACAAATGGATTAAGTCGATTATATCGACCCCAGTGCATAACTGGTACTTATTTAATCGACCCCGAAAGGATGAAAGACAAAGTCAACCTCGGCAGAATTTGAACTCAGAACGTAGTGGCAGACGAAATACTACTAAGCATTTCGCCCAGCGTGCTAACGTTTCTGCCAGCTCGCCACCTTTCACCCTTTTAATACCAACCCACTTAAGACCATCCCTGTGTCTATGTTATAAGCTTCTTGTTCTGCTTGATCTAAGAACTTTCCCACAAAATTTCATGTTAATTCAAGTTCCAAACACCAGCTTAGCAATTAATAAAAGTTATTTTAGTATACTAAATGTTCAGTATTTTCAAAGTTAATTGAAACGAAAGTGGAGGATTTTAAGAGCAAAATGGTAACAAAGTGTTAAAGGAGTGGAGTACACAGGAATATAGGTCATACATATAGATATGAGTACACAGACTACGAGATATATTTAGAGTTGCCAACCATTGACAGTTCTAGTATTCAACATGGTTGTCACAAATGGCCTTGTACAAACACACTTATTAACACAAGTATGAAATCTTGACACAAGCAGTGATGGAGCCAAATATAATAGAAGTGTTCAGTTGAAATATTAATGTGCTGTGTCTGCCACTACATTAATAGAACACTATTTATAAGTTTGGCATTGAGACTGAAAGCTTTACCAGAAGAAGAAATGTCTTTGATTACTATTTTGGGGAGGAAAAGTAACAATTATGCATCCAGTTCTAAAAATATTTATGTGAAATCACAGAGGAAATTTTCTGGATGGAACTTAAGAAAACTGGAAACTGGTACATAATTAACAGTTTCTTCAATTTGAAATAACAAGCAAGAAGCTAGACAAACAGACAGACAAGGCTACACAACAGCATCAGCAGTGGAGGCGCAATGGCCCAGTTGTTAGGGTAGCGGACTCGCGGCCGGAGGATCGCAGTTTCGATTCCCAGACTGGGCGTTGTGTGTATTTATTGAGCGAAAACACCTAAAGCTCCATGAGGCTCCTGCGGGGGTAGGGGGCAACCCCTGTTGTACTCTTTCGCTCCAACTTTCTGTCACTCTTTCTTCCTGTTTCTTGTCCCCGACTTCCTATGCAACCGCTGAGCCTGGATGCACATCCATTCGTCAATGCTCTTGGTGTCGGGGGTTGACCTGCTTTCTCTTCTGTGGGTCTTACAAATAGCAAAGGACCACGAACCACGATCTTGCTAGCTCTGGGACGAAGACTGCTTCGCTCAACAAACAAACAAATAAACAGCATCAGCAGCATTTTATTGTCCACTTTTTCCCTATTTCAGTATGGGTTGTAAAGATCAACAGCAGTGGTTCTAGACCATTTCTTTTGTTTCCTATGGACCCTTTTGTTTACTATTTTACTCTGGTGGACCCTCCTAGCTATTCCATGTTTAAAAACTAGTTTTATAGACACTTCTTTCAAAATTCCTATTTTGTTATTCACTCATTCAGTTTTATAAGCTGAACTACATAAAATGTTAGAGAAAGAAACCTAGTTTTTTGCAATACACACATTTATATCAAAACTTTTCAGCGGCCCTTAAAATACTACTGTGGATCCCCAATTTAGTATTTTGTAAGCATGGACCCCACCAAAAATCTTATATGGACCCTGACTGAAAACTACAGGTCCACAATATGTTAAATAGCCACTCATCTAAGTCCTGCACCGTCTTTCATCTGAGGATCAATACCCTGAGATCTGACCACATCCCTTTCTCTGCCTCAAACTGCCCCACCCCCAGTTTCATCATCATCATCATCAACACCTTGACTTTACTGTCTTGAGTCCTTGGACTCATAGGGACGATTACTTGGTTTCAGTGGTATATAAATGACTGATATCGCAAAAGCCCCTTTGAACAGGATGCCAGCCCCTGCTGGATGACTGATTTACAGCTAAGTGGACAGGAGCAACATGAAATGGAGTGTTTTACTCCACAGAAGCAATACACCAGTGGGGGTCATCAAATAACTTGCAAAACAAAGACCTCTCAGCTGAGAGAAGGATTAGAACTGAGGGGAGTGGCAGTGAGAGAGTATAATAGAAGGACAGAGGTAGTTGTCTAACGATAGAGGAGATACTTAGCTTCCCCAATAAGAGAGGGGGTAAGGAAGGGAAGAGAGTTAGGCGAAAGATAGAGAGACAGTCCAAGAGAGAAAGAGAGAGAAGCATATGGTGTTGGAGATGTAATGGAGCCTATTTACAAGGACATTAAATGATGATGATGATGATGACCATGACCATGACCTAAATACTCCATAAAGATTCAGATCGTATTGATATTTATTTCTCGAATGCTAATAAGTCATCATAAATAATGTGTCGACACAATTATTTGGAACACAAGTTTGGTACAGTGTTTCATTGCTTATAGCACGGAGATCAATATTGAGAATAAATTATCTACTTAGAATTGATTTTGTCTTCAGTGTTGGCCTCTCTCACTTCCTGGTCAAATCAAAGTCAATATGAGTCTCAATCATACCTGAATGACTGATTTGGTTTCCAAAGATTCTGTTACAAATGACTCACCAGATTCTGCAGCAGTCTAACACCTCACCAATTTACAACAGTGACACACGACCAGAGTCACAGAATAAGAGAGATAATTTAGCCACCTCCAACACAACCATTGAGATATTAACTGCAAGTTTCCATAGGTGGGAGTAGAGTCAACCAAAGTAGGTGCAGGTGTGGGTGTGTGATTAAGCAATTTGCTTCCAAACTGCATGTTCTTGGGCTCATTCTCACAGCATGACACTTCGGGCAACTGACATCTTCTATAGCTCCAAACTGACCAAAGCCTTGTGAGTAGATTAGGTAGACAGAAAGTGAAAGACACTTTCAGGCGATTTAATGTGGCAAGCTGGCAGAAACGTTAGCACGCCAGGCGAAGTGCTTAGCGGTATTTCGTCTGCCGTTATGTTCTGAGTTCAAATTCCGCCAAGGTCGACTTTGCCTTTCATCCTTTCGGGGTCGATAAATTAAGTACCAGTTACGCACTGGGGTCGATGTAAATCGACTTAATCCCTTTGTCTGTCTTTGTTTGTCCCCTCTGTGTTTATCCCCTTGTGGGCAATAAAGAAATAAGTGAAAGACACCTTTCATATATATCATAATCTTCATTGTTTTAACACCCATTTTTTGATGCTTGCACAGATTAGACAGAATTTGTTGAGCCAAATTTTTTTTGGCTGGATGCTCTTCCTATCACCAACACTCACTTCTTTCCAAGCAAGGTAATATTTCCTCATGGCCAAACGTTTCACAAAAGACTGAAAAATGAACAACACAACTTGTATGGTGGGGATGCTTGTTTACAACCATTGTGTGACATGGATGCACATGTAATGATGAAATTACTGGGGTTTTAGTTTTATTGGCCCCAAAAAGATGAAAAAGCAGAGGTACTAACAGCAGAATTTGAAATAAAAACACAGACAAAACTGTGAGCTGACAAAAGAGCCTCTACAAAGTCACTCAACCTGCTAGAAATAACAACCAAATCACTCTCCACAGTTTAGAAAAAAAGGGTATGCTACATTATATAAACTGGGGTACAGCATGTTAAAAATTAGGTAGGATGGTCCTGGCTGGAATACCTTCGATTATAGCTTGATCAGAAATGACTCGGAATTAAACAACAACTAAGCACTCAACAGTCTTTCCTCTACCAATCCAACCATGCCATTCAGAAACAGTTAGAATATTATGAAATTCTCACTGTTACAATGAGAAGATAGTTGAGGCAGTTTAATAGTATTACTTCCCTCTCTCTCTTTCTCAGACATACACACACACTTGGACTACATTCAACCACTTCAATAGATATACACCTCCATTTCCTTCCATAATTATATCCTGTTCAAAACAACTTAACATATTTCGAAATAGACTTCATAATTGAGTGAATCATCATATGCATATATACATATATATATATATCTAGGCCTTGCCCCTTACTTCCTGCCAAACAACACAGCTGCTACGAATTTAAAGTTACTTCCCTTGTCTACCCTTCATATAAACCAGTAAGGAGCTATTACGTGTTCTCGGGACCTGCTAGATATAGCAAGCAAATCATCTTTTCTTTTTTTAATAAGAAAGATGCATTACATAAAGTCGTCTAAGATAAAGCTTAGAAAATTGCCAAGGCCACATCTGAAACAACTTTAATCATATGTCAGCTCAATCATGGTTGACTTCCTGGGGCTAAACGACAATATCAGCTTCAGAGACAAGTCAAGTCATAGAATAACTATACTATTGTTATACACTTACTTGAATGTTCTCATTTGTGACTTCACCCTACCCTGTACACAAGAATTTTGTGTTCTAGACTTGTTACTGGCATTTTCATGACTTAATTTGTCTTTAAATCCACCACCTTTGAGGGTGTTGTAATGTGCTGGCTTGTCCCTTTCATAAATTAAAAGCTTTTCTACAATTAGATAGAATACTACACTCTCATAGATCTGGGCCCTTGGCAGGGGTAGGATTATATTTTAATTCTGTAAGCTAGAAATTTTGTAAACTACAAAAACTTCTCTTATAACTTTGCAGAAAGCCAATAGTTCAGTCCTATACAAGTAACTAAAAGCTCAGTGATCCAAACAGTCATTAACCTTTTCGTTACCAACCCGGCTGAAACTGGCTCTGACTGAGTACAAATGTTTTGTTTACATAAGTTTTGAATTAAAATCTTCCACCAAACCTTTGTCACAATTTATGTTCCTAACACTAGCTTAATGATAACTAAGTTATTTTACTAAATTCTTTGTTATATTTAAAAATGACGAAGACTGAGACTCCTGAGATATGCTGTGACTGAAGACCCGACAAATGAAGTAAGTTCATGGCTCGCAGGATGGCCTGCTGTGCTAACCTTCGATCGTATAGTGACCCGGTGTTCTTGAGGAGACCTATTGAGTCAAGTACGTCAACACCAACATCAAAATAAAAATCAAATGGAAATTGTAGTTAAGACACTCGTGCCGGTGATACGTAAAAAGAGTGGTTGGCGTTAGGAAGGGCATCCATCTGTAGAAACACTACCACATCAGACTGGAGCCTGGTGCAGCCTCCATGGCTTACCAGACCCCGGTCGAACTGTCCAACCCATGCTAGCATTGAAAACGGACATTAAATGATGATGATTTAAAGTAATTGAAAGAAACAGAGAACATCTCAAAATAAATACAGTAATGAAAGGGTTGATATGGTATTGCATCCCTGAGTCAGAAACCAGACAGATGTGTACCATACAAGTAGCTAAAAGCTGAGTGATTCAGAGGAATAACAGTGCACTCTGCTCCTGAATCAATAAGGCACCAGACAACTGAAGGTTCAGTGATTCAGTGTCACCTGTGCAACATGTCTCTGACTCAGGTGCTTCAGCTGTGCCTCGAGAAGAAATACATCCTGCTACATAGAAACGACTGGCTGTTGTACACAGGAAAGTATTTTCTTGGTCTGAAATACCAAGACCAGCACAGAAAAAGCTAAGCCTACTAAAGACTACAAGAAGTCATAAGTCATTATTGCTGTTACTCAAACTCACTGCATGGCTAGGCACTGGTGTGTGGCTGTGTGGTAAGAAGCTTGCTTCCAAACCACATGGTTCCGTGTTCAGTCTCACTGTGTGGCACCTTGGTAATGGGGGGGGGGTGCTGGGAGGTGCAAGTAAGTGTCTTGTACTGTAGCTTCAGACTGATCAAGGCTTTGATTGCTTGAAATTGCCAAAATGCAAGAAATTTAACAACAAATAGCTTACAAACTACAGAATTTTCTCAAGAAAGCCAAGAGAAAAAGATGTTTTATGTAGCACATTCTACCAGTATACGAAGTTTAAAAGTGTTTAGTTACAAAGAAATTATTTTTAAAATCTGCCGGTCAAAGTGAAAAGATCCAAGCCTTGTGGGTGGATTTTGTAGAAGTAAACTGAAAGAAGTCAGTTGTGTGGGTGTGTCTGTGCGTGCGTCCCCCACTGCTACACTGCTTTGACAAAAAGTGTTGGTTTCTTTATGTCCAAGTAACTTAGCAGTTCAGCAAAAGAGACCGACAGAATAAGTACCAGGTTTAAAAAAAAAAAAGAGCTGGGGTCAATTCATACAAGGTGGTGCCCCAGCATGGTCACAGTTTAATGACAGAAGCATAAGATGAAAGAACATTACTAAAAGCAGTAAGGTGTATCCTGCCTAACTACAGCCAAATGAACAGGGCCATCACAAATGAGTGCCCATGGTCTAGGGACACAATATATCAGTGTTTGGGCTTGAACTGTCAATCCCTGAGACAACAGGTTGACAATCCTAATGACTCATGAATTGTACAGAAACCGTACTTGGTTAACTCATAATACTGATTATTAAATTATTAAGATGTAGACTATTTCATTGAATTATTCATCTTCTGATCCACGTTTGTTAGTCATAAAACGAAATTGTTTGCTAATGTGGCTGCAGTTTGGAACGACAAAAAACAAAAAAAAACGAGATTTACTTTCATTGTTTGACTCAATATGAGCAACACCTTTATCACACTTGCTTTTTTTTTTGTTTCTTTGTGTTTTGTAGAAGAGAGAGGGGGTAGGGTATTAACATCCAATAATTTCCACATGAGTGTTGCAAGAACATGAAAGTGTTTCACAGGTAAATCCTCATCCCAATGGTGACCTCTCATCATCATCATTGCTTAACATCCGCTTCTCATGCTGGCATGGTTTGAACAGTTTGACTGGGGACTGGCAAGCCAGGAGGCTGCACCAGGCTCCAATCTGATCTGGCAACGTTTCTACAGCTGGATGCTCTTCCTAACGCCAAACACTCAGCAGAGTATAGTGGGTGTTCTTTATGTGCCACCAGCAGAGGAGCCAGTCAGGAGGGCTTGGCATTGACCATGGGTGCCAAAAATCTTTATACGAATCCCCAGATGTCATATGGACCCCAGTTGACACCCACTGATTTACAGCATTTTGTTCAATTCATTGCAACCCCCACTCCTCAATCCATATTTACTCTGCTGTTCTCAACTGGTGCCTTTCATCATCTTTCTTCATATTCCATTTTGTCTCCCAGACCACCTGAAAATTTTCAGGAATGTCTGTGGGGTTAAGAAGCTCATTTTGCAGCAATTTGGTTTCAAGTTCAGGCTGTCTCGCTAAGCAGCACCTTGAGCAAATGTCTTCTACTATGTAGCCCTGGCCCAACCAATACTTTGTGAGTGAATCTGGTAGACAGAAACTGCATAAAAGCCTCTGTGTGTGTGTGTGTGTGTGTGTGTGTGTGTGTGTGTGTGTGTGCACTCGTCCATGTGTGTGCATCCGTGTGTGTGTGTGTCCCCTTGTTTTGATATCACATGGTTGTAAACAAATATTAGTCATACAATCCTCTCTGTGCATGTGTCTCCATGTGAGTGTCCATGTGTCTACGTGTGTGTGTGTGTCCTTGTTTTGACATCACATGATGGTTGTAGATGTGGGTGTCCGTATGTGTGTGTCCAGTGTGTGAGTGTGTCCCCGTATGTGTCCCCTTGTCTTGACATCACATGATGGTTGTAAACAAGCAGGCATGGGTCATTTCTAATCATTTCTGAAAAGCAAATCTGGCCATGGGGTAATATTACCTTGCCATGAGGTAGCCTGTTTCTTGGTTTTGTTATGGTGTGTAAGAAGGTCGTTGGTGGAGGACTTTTGTTACGGTATTTCTGTTAAGATACACCATCTTCGTTTCAATTAATTATGAAAACAATGAAGAATTTAGTAAAATAACTTTATCACAATTAAGCTGGAGTTTGGAACATAAATTTAACATGAAATTTTGATGGAAGGCTTAAATTTAGATCACTTTAAAATAAAGGACCAGGAGCAGTCTCAGAGGCAGATTCAGGTGTGTTGATATCAAAAAGGTTAGTAGAGAGGTAACAAGGAATAGATATGGCTGCTATCTCTATCATGTTGTTGCAACTTTCTCATTAGATTACTTAAAGGTAGCTTGTCATTAATGAAATCCTTATTAAAGCAATCATTAAATTAATATTTTTTTTTTTTTTGCATATGAAATTACGAGATGTTTACAATTTCTTAATTACTAAAATTTTCCAATATGTCAATTAAATTTGACAGTAAGTGGAATCAAATATATATTTTTTAATTACACTAAATGTGTCTCTATTCTTGTTTCTTTATTGCCCACAAGGGGCTAAACATAGAGGGGACAAACAAGGACAGACAAAGGGATTAAGTCAATTACATTGACTCCAGTGGGCAACTGGTACTTAATTTATCGACCCCGAAAGAATGAAAGGCAAAGTTGACCTCGGCGGAATTTGGACTCAGACCATAATGGCAGACAAAATACCACTAAGCATTTCGCCTGGCGTGCTAACATTTCTGCCAGCTCGCCACCTTAAATGTGTCTCTATTCTTGCCACAGCCAGAAGATCCAGGAAGACAGTTAAGATAGATGGCAGATGGATAACATGAATCTCCGTCACCAAGAATATGGCACAATTGTTTCCAGTTGTGTCAGGCCATCCACATGTTGCTGTATCAATAAGCTTGCCATAAACTCCAATCAGTATGTCTCACCCAGTATATAATTATTGCTGTTGTAAAAGACCAACACAGGTTACCTGTGTACAGTAATAAAATCTTCCTCATGCAGCCAAAGAAATACATTTTCATTCATCTACTCATCCTGTCATCACAACAGAACATCCACCTAACACACTCATGACAATGGCATAAAATACACAGGCATATTAACCCCATAACACCCGTTGAAGTAAATTTGTGTGCACTGTGTACTCACTTTGGAACAGAAAACGCAAATCTACGCAGCCCTATCTGCTGCAGTTTTGTACTCATTTGTGTATCAGTTGATATAAATATCCACTATCACTCACAGAATCGATAATAGGGGCCACCATGCAAATTTCAAGGAATCTGATAGGTTTGTTAGACTCTTCATGTAATTATTTCCAACTCAGTTCAAGACCTCATCACCATAATTGTATAAAAGCAGCAGTTTTGGTGGTTGCACCACCATTTCCACTATGACTTCCTATCAAATTTGTACACGTTCAGCAAATTCTTCTGGTCCTTCACGGAATTTACAGTCAAATCCATCCATGCTAGTCTTGTTGAATTTATGGTCTTTGCAGTGATGACAGTTTACATAAGTAATCAGTGCATGCTTTGAAGTGGTGAACCTAAATATATGCCGAAACGTCGTGCACTAATTGCTGATCTCAGCTGAGAGGGCTACCTTCAGTGCAACCCAGTTACCTAATAAAAAACTGTTGTCATGGGGTTAAGACACACCTCAATTTCAGCAGAACTAAACCAGTGAAATGTGTTTAGTGCATTAAAACCCATTAGGTCCCACTGTCCTATAAATAGGACACTAAATGAAAACATTAAATAAGCTAGAAAATTACTATTCTTAAATCTCACAACATGAGATATTCAGCAACAGTACTTTGTAGTAAAGATTGTTTGCCAATATACCATGGCAGTCCTGCTTTAGGACAAATGTTGCTGTAATAGTAATTTTCTAATTTATAAATCAGTGACTAGTTGTCACTTTGAAAACTATATATTTCGAACGGGAATTTAGCAGCTGAACAATTATTCTGTGCTGATGAAGGGAAATAACCCGGACATCGCGATACACAGATATTGTTTAGAGCTGAGTGGGGGTCCTAGATTCCCTTGTTTGAAAATATAAGGACACAGATCGTGTCGTTTAGCCAGCTGGAGAAGATGTCTCCTGGGGCTAAATAAATTACAGCAACATTCGTCCTAAACCAGGACTGCCATGTTATGTTGGCAAACAATCTTTACTATTAAATAATCTATATCACATTGTCTCAGTGTCCTATTTATAGGACACCAAGTATTTCGATTTCTACTTGAAGTAAAGGATTAATTTTTTCATTTTAACCTATTTTCAATCATCTGTAAAAATTTTAATGTAATATTCAGAAATTTAAGTGCTCTGGGACTTAATGGGTTAAAGCATGCAATATTAGCATATGGGTTCCACTTGACATGCAGGACCATGGGAAACTTTTTGAGACATTTTTGGAGAGAAGAGTGGGTCTTAACTGCCATCGAATGAGATGTGCTTAGATGGAAAAGTTTTGTCTTTTACTTGTTTTAGTCATCAAACTGTGGCCATGCTGGGGCACTGCTTTAAAGAATTTTAGTTGAGCAAATCAACTCCAGTACTAATTTTTTTGCAAAGCCTGGTACTTATTCTATTGGTCTCTTTTGCTGAACCTCTAAGTTATGGGGATGTAAACACACCAACACAAGTTGTTAAGCAGTAGTAAGGGTCAAACACACCTATTTTATTGGTCTCTTTTGCCAAATTGCTAAATGATAGGGATGCAAGCACCAACACCAGTTGCTAAGCGGTGGTAGGGGGACACACATGCACACACACACATGATGGGCTTCTTTCAGTTTCCATCTACTAGATCCATTCACAAGGCTTTGATTGGCCTTAGGCTATAGTAGAAGACACTTACAGTGGGACTGAGCCCAGAACCATGTGGTCAGGAAGCAAACTTCTTACCACACAGCCATGCCTGTGCCCATCTTCAGAAAAATCATCAACCCATTCATTACCATTTTTCTGCTGAAATACACTGCCTTTTGTTCAATAAATTTTTAAAATAACACAGAATTTACCAAAATATCTTAGCTATTATAAAAGCAGATCACTTAAAAGCAGGAGGTTTCTATTGAAAAGAAAGAGAGGCACATCTCAGGGTTGGTCTCAAAACGGGTTGCAATCAAAAGGGCTAAACATAAAGGGCTTATAATTCCAAGTCAATGCTGGATGTGAGGCAAAGCCACTGATAGGGCAGCAATATCTGTTTTTTACTTGCTTCAGTCATTGGGCTGTGGCCAAGCTGGGGTTCATTCAAGTCCACTGCAGTAATAATGTTTCAAGTCTGGTACATATTCTATCAGTTTCTTTTGCTGAGCCATTAAGTCACAGGGATGTAAACAAACTTACACAGTTGTCAAGTGATAGGAAGGGTGGATACAAACAGAAAGAAACACAAACACACACATATATGGGCTTCCACACAGTTCCTGTGAACCCAATTTACTCACAAGGCATTGGTTGGCCCAGAGTTATATTGGAAAGCACATGACCAAGGTGCCAAGCAGTGGGACTGAACTGGAAACCCCATGGTAGTGAAGCAAGCTCCTGAATCACACAGGTATGTCTCTGCCTTTGAACAAATATTTTATCAACACACTAGCACTATGACCCGGCAATGCTGGGTCATAGTGCTAGTGCATGCATATACAGCTGTGTGCGTGCGCACATACACGCGAGTACTGTCCAAATTTCCGACCAACCACATACAGCTAGCTGGCATTCAATTGGCGTATCAAGTTTTGGGCATTTTGATTGGGTTTTGGATAGAAAATTCACAAAAAAGTCACTTCTATTGATTTTTTAATGGCTTTGTGGGGTGACTGGGGAAATGTAAAGATGTGCACGACCACCCTTGGACGGTTTTGAATGACCAAGCCCTCTAACTGAAAAATTGTGGATTTGTATAAAGGACACACACACAGACAGACATTTGCCGTTTATATATAGAGAGATATTTCTACGAAACAAATAAAGCCAGTTGCCAATCACATTAAACAGTCTCAGAGTGTGATTACGTGAGCACCATATATCAACAATCCAAATACTAAATCATTTCTTAAACACCTTGTCCTTGCTTTATTTTACTTGTGACATTCTCTATTCAAATTTCAACAGTCCATTCATTGCAGAATGACATTTGTTGTACTTAAGTGTGTGAAAACTCACCTAAGATCACTTACTCTAAATACCAACCTCTACATTCAATACAAACTTCCAGTACAATTCTTCCAATGATAAATAATTCCTTAAATATGGAGGAGAAAAACTGACAAAGTTTTGTCAAGTTCTTTGTTAAATGTCATTCATCTACATTTGATATCTTACACAATGAAGTTAGTTAGTCATTAGGCTAATCATAAACCAGACACTTAGCAACCAATTTTAATAATACCCATTGAACTAAAACAGGGGCTCCCAACCTGGGGTGCCCACACCCGCTAGGAATGGAAAGTGAGATGGCATTTCAGGGGGTATGGCAAAGAGGGAAGGTATATGTACAGGGGTGATTACAACCATTATAAACTGTGTTGATCTTTTATACTACACATGTTTAATCGAGTGCTATAATAATGAGGATATTGACGTAAGTGGTAGTTAAGTAGTTAAGCCGAATGGTTAGTGTTCTATATGATGCAGTAATCAAAACTACTGTTCTTAGGAAGTTTAAGGATTATACTAAACAAAAACATATTATCATCTTAATTTTAACAGCATCATACTTACATTATAAGTGTTAATATTTATCTGCAAGGCGGCAGGCTGGCAGAATCCTAAGCACATTGGGCAAAATGCTTAGTGGTATTTCATCGGTGAGTTGGCAGAAACGTTAGCACGCCCGTCGAAATGCTTAACGGTATTTCTTCGTCTGTCGCTATATTCTGAGTTCAAGTTCCGCCGAGGTCGTCTGATCCTTTCATCCTTTCGGGATCGATTAAATAAGAACCAGTTACGCACTGGGGTCGATATAATCGACAATCCATTTGTCTGTCCTTGTTTGTCCTCTCTGTGTTTAGCCCCTTGTGGGTAGTAAAGAAATAGGTATTTCATCGGTCTTTATGTTATGAATTCAAAATTCTTCAAAGGCCAACTTTGCCTTTCATCCTTTCAGGGTGAATGCTGGGATTGTTGATGGAATCAACTTATCCCCTCCCTCAAAATAGTTGGCCTCACACTCAAAATTTGAAATCAATATTTATCTGTTAGTCTTGAAACACTACCTCAATTTCTGAATGACTGTTTCCTCGATTTTGCACATAACTCTAGTTCCACCAAAGACCTCCTGGGTTAAATCAGACTGGATTCAAAAGGAGAGATGAGGTTGTAATAGAATGGTTGATTTTTTTCCTTTCTGTATTTCATGCTAATTGTTACTATCCTCTCTCCCCACCACTCACAAACACACTTGTTTATCTCTCTTGTGAACACTATATAGACAGTGTATATTTATTTCTTTATTGCCCACAGGGGGCTAAACACATAGGGGACAAACAAGGACAGACAAACGGATTAAATCGATTACATTGACCCCAGTGTGTAACTGGTACTTAGTTAATCGACCCTGAAAGGATGAAAGGCAAAGTCGACCTCGGCAGAATTTGAACTCAGAACGTAAAGATAGACGAAATATGGCTACGCATTTCGCCCGGCGTGCTAACATTTCTGCCAGCTTGCCGCCTTCACTATATAGATAGTGTATATTGTAACAATGTAGTTATTAGGCCTCATTTAAAAACCCCATTTTCAAAACGTTAGCATGCAGTTTCACAACCACAGGCAGTAGAACCTAATCTTTTTTTGTTTTGCATCTAAATTTGTTTCCATTTATAAAAATATTCAGCTATGCTCTATGAATTGGACTTGATTTTTATAATGGCTGAAACAATATCTACACCTCCTGCTTTCAAATGATCTCCTTTGGTACTACAGACCTTGCTCAAGAAGATTGATGGATGCCAGCTGCTAACATTCAGGGGAAGAATTATTATCGTTTGGCTGGTTCTCCAACCTCCTGAAGACCTGAACTCCAGTACCTGAGCATAACTGACTCAACTAGTTTATATCATCATCATCATGTAATGTCTGTTGTTCATGCTGGTATGGGTTGGACGGTTTGACAGGAGCTGCACCAAACCCCAATTGTCTGCTTTGGCATGGTTTCAACAGCTGAATGCCCTCCCTAATGCCAACCACTTTACATACGTGCGTGCGTGCGTGCGTGCGTGCGCACACACACACACACACACACACACACACACACACACACACACACACACACACACACACACACACACACACACACACACACACACACACACACACACATACATACACACATACATACATACATACATACATACATACATACATACTTACTTACTAGCAGTATCGCCCGGCATTACTCGGGTTTGTTTCGATCCTTTAGAATTGGAATTTTTGAAAAGTAAAAAATTTGCATTAAGTAGCTTGTTATTCTCTTAAAGTGAACATTTTTCTGGTTGAAATACACCAAAAAATGGCGACACAGCAGTTAGAAAATCGTAAAAACTAGGGCATTTCATTGAAAAAAAAGCACCTTTTTGATGTAAATAATTTTTGGTCTTAACATGGTCCGATTTGAATTTTATCTTCTACGGAATGAAGAGCAAGCCTTCTTCTATCATACTCTCAATTTTGGTCAACTTACACCGCAGGGTCTCGGAGGAGATAGTGTTAGTTGAAGGCTACCAAACCTACCATGCACAGACAACTTCAGCTTTACATATATAGATATATGTACATAAGTATATATGAGAGAGAGAGGAGAAGGCAGAGGAGTACAGGCATAACTGCATAGTCAAGTTCACTTTCCAGCCACATGACTTCGTGTTCAATCACTGCACAACACCTTCAGCATATGTCTTCTACAGTCCTTAGCTGACCAAAGCCTTGTTAGTGCATTTGGTAGAGAGAAACTGAAAGAAGCCTACCACATGCATGCATGTGTGTTTACACATTTACTCACCTCCCAAAATCTGAGCAACAAGCAACAAAGTTGTTCATTCTCCTGACAACAAATTATTTGCCATCTTTGCAATTGGGAAAGTGGTTGAAAAAAAAACAGGTAAGGGCTAGCAATAAGGAGGACATAAAACAATGCCGCTAAAACAATATCTTCTTCATCTAGTCCAAGCTAGCACAGAAAAACAGACATAAAAATTAATGAATTCATGGAGTAAAAATTGATTAATTATTACCACTGGTGTTTCATTACCAATATGCCACTGAAATATCCAACAGGCAGACAGACAAACTGGAAGCAACATGACTGAAAATAATGGTTCTGTCCAGCCCAAACTATTGGAGTTGAGGAAGGTCACAGTTTTATAAATAATTACTTGACGAAGAATTGTATGACCCTAAATGGACATCATCTAAATGAGTGATTTTCTTCATCTTAAAGAAGTGGGGTGGGGTGGGATTATTAGGTGATTAATAGCATTTGGAATAGATTGTGAAATTAATTGTTACTCAATTGAATTTTATTTGAGTTGTTATCTTCCAGAGTGTAGTTCAGACTGCTATTCATGAGGCTGGTTTTTAATTAATAGAATAGAAATAGGGGAGGAGAGAGGAATTAATCGAGATCCAAATAATTTTGGCGCCATTGTTCTAAATTAGAGTTTAAAGTTTTAAAAGATGGTCTAATGGTCTAGAAAGCAATTAATGAAAATAACATTAATAAGCTGAAAACATATTTGAAAGTGGATTTCTTAAAGCAAAGATTATTACAACAACAGCAAAAGATAGTACTTAAAGCCAAATTAAAAAGTTCTCTCGTCAATATCTGGAAGTACAATAACTTATTGTTGCTTAGAAGTAGCTGTGATATAGGATTGGTCGGTCACAGACGATAACAGAAATGGACCACTTGTACACAGACCACATTCTGTAGCAACTGTTCTGATGATAACAGAAATGGACCACTTGTACACAGGCAGCATTCTGTAGCAGCTGCTCTGATATGTAAATACTTCATACCAGCCTTCAGTGCAGGGTAGCACTCCTTTCATTAGCTGTTGACAGGAGATCACAATTTTGGCATCTTCCAACAGAATCTATCCTTCAAGGAAAGCAAGGAAGAAGCATTGAAACAACTAGGAAATGTTTTGTGTTCTTTTGAAATGCACTACATTATGCTCCCACCACCACCACCATCACCCAATATCCATGCAGCCACCAAATTAAATGCAGCTGCAACCACTAACCATGTAGCATCAATTACTGAGCATGTGTTCTTTGCACTTAGCTTTGGTCTTCCTCTCGCAGGTGTTTGCCATATCTTTGATTAAGTATTCTCTGCTTCCATCTCCAATTCACGAATCATTGCCCTCCTGTCATTAAATCCATGTAACTGTAAAGGACATACTGAATCCAGTTGCAAGCTTAAAAACCCATGACTTACCACCTCAACTGCCATCATCATCATTTAACATCCGTTTTCCACACTGGGATGGGTTGGACGGTTCAACTGGGGTCTGGGAAGCCAGGAGGCTGCACCAGGTACCAATCTGATCTGGCAATATTTCTACAGCTAGATGCCCTTACTAACACCAACCATTCCGAGAGTGCAGTGGGTGTTTTTTAGGTGCCACTGGCACATAAGCCAGTCATAGCAGCACTGGTATCAGCCAGGTTTGGATGGTGCTTTTTATGTGCTACTGGCATGGGGGTCACAACTACAATTTCTATTTGATTTGATTTTGATATTGATGTTGTGTATTTCATTCAATAGGTCTCCTCAAGTATGGCATGTCGCCCTACAATCCAAGGTACTTTTAAGTGGGCTGGTCATGCGACACTGGTATAGGTTCTCATTAGCTTTCCAAATTTCCAGATAAACTGGTTTCAAATTGCAGGTGTAACTACTCCATATTGTTTGGAGTATTGGCTTCCGTGGAGAAGGAAAAGAGCTAGCTGTGGTGCTTAAGGGCGTTTGAAAGTTAGTAGAATGAAGTGGAAACTGGACATGTGATTTAGTTTTGGCAGCATGTGAATTAGTTTAGTGGGTTTGTTTGTGTGTTACTAATGTCAGGGTTCAGGCATGAGTTGGATGTTTCTTCCTGTAATTTCTCTTTTGCTCCCACAAGCTTCAACATTCACACACACACAAAAGGGACCCTTGAATTAACGTTGCCATTATATATCAAAGTTTAAAAGGTTATCTAAATACATATATGTGTGTGTGTGTACAGAGAAACAACATTAAGAGAGATGGATAGATGAATGGATAGATACATGGCTAGAAAGACAGATGGCTACATAGATATTTCTAAAGGAAACTTTCCTCCTCCTCACATGTATGATATTCTGAGATGCGGTAAAGGTTTTATAAATAGGGAGTTATCTCCCTTGTCGGACATTGTTAACAGTGCACGAGAGGGCATAAACGGTGGCTTCCTGGAATGCATGGGGGAGGAGTCTCTGATGTGAGGTTCCCTGTACCACAGCAGAACTCCAGCATTGATACAAAGCATTCGTTATGGTATCCCTTCTACAGACGATATTATCCAGACAGCAGTGTAGTTGGTCGTTACTCATTGACTTGAATCCATTCTTACCACAAGAAATCTTAAGATAAGACAGTCTTTCCTGGGCTGGCAGCATAACAAATTACATCTAGCACACTGCATAAAGTGGTTGATGAAAGCAAGGGCATCCGACCATGGAAAACTTGACAAAATAGAAAGCATGATCGCGATGTAACCCCTGAAAATTACATCTTGAGCTACAGGTCTAAACAGGTAGTAACTCAAAATAAGAACTGACAGGGGATAATAGGGGAGTGGGTTGTTTAGCTCTTCTCACTTGAAACATACACTCTAGGATATGCTAATCGTTTGATAAAATATATCCATTCCACACTCTGTAGGACATGCACAATGCACACCATCAAATTCAACCAATTTTATCAGCTGCTGTGAATGTGCAAGACGATGCAGACTGACAATCTATCCAACCCACATCAGTGCAGAAAAACATAAGCTGGTGATGATAACAATGGTGGTAGTGGTGGTGGTTGGCATCAACATGATGATCATGACCAGTGGTTCTCAATTGGGGTCCACACAACCCTTAGTGGTACACATAAGAATTTGTTAAAATTCTTGTGCAATAAATTGGTTAGACTTCTAAAATGCACAAAATATTTTAACAATTTTCCATACAATCCCTAATAACATTTAATTATATAAATAGGATTTTCTTTTAAACCTCAAATGGCTATGGGGGTCCAGTTGAGTAAAATAGGAATCAAGGGGGTTCGCAGGCAAGAAATGGTTGAGAACCACTGATCATGATGGTGGTGGTGGTGTTAGTTGATATCAAGATGACAATAATGGTGGTAATGACGACGACGATGATGATGATGGGGGTGGTTGACATGATGATGGGGAGGAGGTCATCATCATTATCATCATGGTGATCGTGATGATGGTAGTGTGATGATGATGTACATTTCGGTTTATTTGGTCAAGGAATGGGATTTATTGAAGAATAAAAAACCTATTTGCCAGCTGAAAGTAATTAGGCCCGTTGGCTAAGTAAATAATTGATGGGTAATCATGAACAGTGGTAGAAACATTAACAAAAAAAAACGAAAAGAGAAAATCGTTAATAGCTTTGGCTGAGTCTAAAAGTTCAGCAGACAAAATAGAACTACAGCAATACTAGAATTAAAACAAGCTACTAATAACAGTATTCTAGTAACTGATATATACTAATTATTGTTCCTTATATTCGCCAGACTTTTTACCACTTTGATCACACACACACATTCTTGCATGTGAATCAGAGCTAGCTATAAATACACACACACACACACATCCCTCTCTCTCTCTCTCTCTCTCTCTCTCAATAATTCATATTCATAAATCAAAACTGAACAGAGATACAATGCAATACAAAGAATTTAAGCAAGTTTCACCCTTTAGTCATCACATCTCTGTTGAAATAT
This sequence comes from Octopus sinensis, assembly GCF_006345805.1. Classification (NCBI taxonomy): domain Eukaryota; kingdom Metazoa; phylum Mollusca; class Cephalopoda; order Octopoda; family Octopodidae; genus Octopus; species Octopus sinensis. The sequence goes on along the minus strand of NC_042997.1, from coordinate 114,200,997 downwards.
GCTGCCTTTGTTTCAGAAAATAATGTAGAATTTAGTAAAATATCTGTCATTATTAAAGCTGGTATATGAAATATAAAATTAACATGGAATTTTGATGGAAGGAAGTAGCTTATTTTTAATAGTGCAACTCAAAGTAGTTAAAGCTATAAATAATAGCATATTGGATATTGGGTTTAAAAAAAAACCCTACTTTTTTATCATTCAATGGGTTTTTATCCAACATTCCCATACACTACTATTTATAGCTTTATCTTTAAATTGCAATGTTAGAAATAAGTTATTTCATATATATTTCTTTACTACCCACAAGGGGCTAAACACAGAGGGGACAAACAAGGTCAGACAAAGGGATTAAGTTGATTACATTGACCCCAGTGCATAACTGGTACTTAATTTATCGACCCCGAAAGGATGAAAGGCAAAGTTGACTTAGGCGGAATTTGAACTCGGAACATAACAACAGACGAAATACGGCTACGCATTTCGCCTGGCGTGCTAACGATTCTGCCAGCTCGCCACCTTAAAAGTTATTTCATATATCTTAAGTTATTTCATATCTCTCTCTCTCTCTCTCTCTCCGTGTGAAGGTGCATTGTCAAGTGGTGCTGCACTCTCCCTGAGAACTATGTTAAGGGTACACCTATCTGTGTAGTGCTCAGCCACTTGCACATTAATTTCATGAGGAGGCTGTTGCATTGATCAGGGCAACTAGAACCCTTGTCATCATAACTGACATAGTGCCAGTAAATGAAGAAGATGCATGGCCCAGTGGTTAAGGAGTTGGGCTCACAGCCATAAGATCATAAGAGTTTAAATCCTAGACCAGGTGGTGCATTGCCTCCTGAACAAAACACACCACTTCACACTGCCCTTCAGCCCTACTCAGCTGAAAATAAGAACCAGCAAAGCATTGGTGCAGCTCTCTCTTCCTCTAGATCAGTGGTTCTCAATTATTTCTTATCTATGGACCCCTCTAATTATTGTTGTATTCTGGTGGACCCCCTCTACCCATCCACCTCCACCTCATAGACAGTCGATGTTTAAAAACTAGTTGTATAGAAACTTCCTTCAAAATCTCTATTTTATTTTCCACACTTTGACTTGTGTAGGTTGAACTATGTAAAATGTTAGAGAAAGAAACCCGGCTGTTTCTTGCAATATGTACCAATACATACTTCTAAAGCAAAATTTTTTCAGGGGCTCTCAAAATACTATTCTTTTCTACTCTAGGCACAAGGCCTGAAATTTTGGGGGAGGGGGCCAGTCGGTTAGATTGACCCCAGTATGCAACAGGTACTTAATTTATCAACCCCGAAAGGATGAAAGGCAAAGTCGGCCTCAGCAGAATTTGAACTCAGAACATAGTGGCAGACGAAATACCTCAAAGCATTTCGCCCCAAAACTTTTATATGGCCCGAGGATCTATATGGACCCTAGATGAGAACAACTGCTCTAGATATAACACCCTCAATGTTCCATTGGATCAAAGGTGAGACAACTGCACACAACTACACTGGCACTTTAAAATATTTAGCAATAGTGTACTTGCCACCAGATCACGTGCAAGTGACAGCCAAGCTTAATGAAGAACACACAAAGGCTTGTACCACCAAAAAGCTGGTCAGCTCTGGCTGCTGGAACAGAAATTAACACGACACTGTTGGAAGGTAGGTTTAGGGAAGGCACAGGCTAAGATTACATGCCCTTCCTCTCCATTGGTCAGTTAAAGTTTAGACAGTGTCACATGACAACTAGCTGGTGCTGGCTGCTGGAGCCTATAGGCGAGTATTTAAGGGAAATTTGGCAGGATGGTCAGTTGCCTGCTGACACTCATTGGCACTGCATCGAAGAGGCCAGGGAACAGGAGAAACAAGAAATGCACTCAACACCAAAGCTGAAGACACTTCTGAAGGTAGGGGGACGCCACGCTGAAAATGGTAGAGGAGTAGGGGCCGAAACTGGGCATGGCTCTTCCTGATGTCTTTAGCCACTGGATCCTATAAAGGGACTGTTGAGGTAGCAAACCACGAAACATGGTTGGAATTCCGCAGTATATTTTAAATGGAACAAAGCCTTTTTACATGACACCAGACATGGGTGCTTTTTACATACTGGCACCATGCAAAAAGCACCCCTGCTGGCACCACATAAAAAAAGCACATTCTGCGAAGTGTACTTGTTGTTTTTTCGGAAGGGTATCCAGCTGTAGAAACCATGCCAAAACAGAAGACTGGAGTCAGGTGCAGCCCTCTGGCTTGCCAGCTCAAATCAAACTGTCAAACCCATGGTAGCATAGAAAATGGATGCTAAATGGTGATGATGAAGGTTACTGAAATAATAGAGGCTTTTCTATTAAACATACATTAATGACTTGCAGAAAGATAAGACATGGACCATATAGAAATACTAATGGTACACTGTACTAAATATCTTTAGCAGATGCTTTTCCATGCTTGCACAAGTCAGCTAGAATTCAGTGAGGCAAATTTTTTCCATCTACCACATCAACTCACAAGGCTTTGGTCAGCCCAGAGCTATAGTAGAAGAGACTAGCCCAAGGTGCTGTACAGTGAGACTGAAAGCTAAAACGGTGGCACATAAAAAGCACCATTCAAGCATAGTCAATGCCAGTACTGCCTGACTGGCCCCCAAGCCAGTGGCACGTAAAAAAAGTATCCACTATATTCTCGAAGTGGTTGGTGTTAGGTAGGGCATCCAGCTGTAAGAACACTGCCAGATCAGATTAGAGCCTGGTGCAGCCTTCTGGCTCACCAGTCCTCAGTCAAACCGTCCAACCCATGCTAGCATAGAAAGCAGATGTTAAACAACAATGATGATGATGATATGAAGGAAACTTATTAACCACACATTCATCAAATAAATATATTTAAGTATTTGACCTTGTCCTCTTCTGATCAAATCCTAGCAGAACCAACTGTGGCTTCCATAACTCTAGATATCGGTAAAATAAATCACGGTTGTATCACAACTATGCTTCTCTGTAAGAAATCACCTTGTTCGTAGTCAAAGGTGATCAATATTACATAGTCTTGTGGTTATTAATAAGTATACAGATTAATAATAATTGATAATGATGGTAGGAGAAAGAGAGAGGGAGAGAGAGAAAAGCCAACCAAAACCATTTAGATAAAGTTACACACTATTTGGTGTTGTAGATGTGATTCTTAGATTCATTCTATTTAGAGATTTTTAAGAGTATTTTACGCACATGTTGGTTTTTATAATAACCAACCAGTCTATAGTTCCCCACTCCATCACATTTTGCTATTCATTTTTTTCCCCCTTGCCTACATCCATTACCAGTCTCTTCTCAACTTTCCCTCCCTCATTAAGCTACATTTACTTGTTAAATATTTAAAAACATTAATCACTGCCAAATCTTTTGTGTATTGATGTTAGGGAAAAGCAGAGTTCTTTCTCCCTGCCAGAGGAGACACATGTTACACAAGATACCATTAAAAACAAGTGATTACTATTTTATTTTATTTTTATTTATTTTTTTTAATGATAAATAGATAGGAGTCGCAAATAAATGTACCACCAAAATGTTCTTCAGTTACTTCCTGGAAGAGATAAATAAATATAGTTGCCCAATTCGAAAAAGAAAAAGAACACAAAGAAGAAATTTTTTTTAAATGGTTTGGAACCTTAAAAGACAAACACAGTGACTAAATGGTTAGATTGATAGATTTATGGTTCATTCCACCAATTTCAAACTCTGCCACAGACACCAAACATGTAATTTAGCTGGAATACAAGTATGAAAAAGTAGAAGGTAAACCTCCCAGTAAAAACAATCCATAACTAGAGTTCAATTCTTATTTAACATCCATATTCCTTGCTGGCATAGGTTGAATGGTTTGAGAGGACCCAGTAGGTATGAAGATTGCACGGTGCAACCATGTTGTCTCAGAGGATGTTATTGCATGCCTACACAAGTGAATGAGTTGAAAACAAAATAGGAATTTTGAAGGAAATACCTATAAAGCTAATTTTTAAACATCCAACTGGCTATGGGGGTCCACTGGAGTAAAACTATAACCAAAGTAAAACTATAACCATAAGTAAAAAAAATGGTTAAGAACCAGTTTAATGCACATCATTTTTAACAGCACAGGGTTATACAGGACCCCAACTGAGAACCACTGGTTTAGCCAAAACAAAGTCCCAAATACAACATTGACAATGTTGTAGCATTGCCTATGTTTCAAACCGTTGGTCATGCTGCCACGGCTACCAATTAACATGGTTACCAGTTCAACATGAGGGGACTTAATTACTTGCTTGAATAAGGGTTTTGGGGGTAAAGAACCTCATGTCACTATGCTTTTACTTGGGTGGATACATTATTACAGGACTCCAGACACATCGAAAATACTTTTCCAACCAGGCTATAGTAAAAGACGCTCCAAGATAACGTGCATTATTGCAACAGACCCTTTTAACCACCAGGCCATGCCTGTACCTACATTCATAATAAGCCCATAAATGGATACGCATGCATGTGCACACACCTATACACTGCATACATGCACATATACATCTACATACATGTACACACATACATACAATTGTATATACCTGAATACATACATCTACATCCACACGTGTATACACAAACACATTATCTAGATTTATAAGGCAGAGAATTACTACAATTCCCAATCGAACAATCTTCTTTTCATTGTTGTTTCAAGTTACATTTAAGAGTTATTTAAATGCAAACAACAGTGACACCGAGTTTTGGTGGGTCGGATAAGTGAAAGACAACAGAGGCACACACAGCCTATTGTGTCAAACAATTATCACCATTAACCAGACAGACCAAGTAAAACAGTAAGTATATTATTGGTATAATAACCTTAGAGGAGCATCAACAGAGGCAGCAGTAGCAGCAGCAGCAGTAATGTTTATCATCTTACCTGCAATGACAAAAAGAGAAAAAATAAACAATTTAACAAAAGAAATATTTGCTAAGATATTCTTTAAAAAAAAGCAAAAACACAATCGATATTTCTAAGATTGGCAGAATAATTTTTTCAAATTTCTCAAAATCATCTTTTAACATTTTGAGTGGAAAGATCTGCAAGAAAACATTTCTGATCTCTATCTGAAGCATCTCTCGCTCTCTCTCTCTCATGTGTATGTGTTCAATGATTGCCAGTATGGAAAAAGAGATGTTAAATGATGATAATGTGTGTGGTTTAAGAAGTTCATTTCCCAAGACAGCGAGCTGGCAGAAATGGTAGCACGCCGGGTGAAATGCTTAGCAGTATTTCGTCTGTCTTTACATTCTGAGTTCAGATTCCACCCAAGTCGACTTTGCCTTCCATCCTTTTGGGATCGATAAATTACCAGTTGCATACTGGGGTTGATGTAATCGACTGGCCCCCTCCCCCAAAATTTCAGGCCTTGTGCCTAGAGTAGAAGAGAAGTTCATTTCCCAACCCCATGATTTTTGTGTTCAGCCCCAGTGTGACATTGTAAGCAAATGTCTTCTAGTCTAGCCCCTGCCCAACCCAAGCTTTATAAGTAGATTAGGTAGACAGAAACTGAAAGAAGCCTGTTGTATAACTATGTATGTGTGGGGGTGCATAAGTTGTATGCATTTCTTTCTCTTGGCATTGTGTGATAGATGTAAAATGAGCATTTCAATCATGAAGAAGCTGCCACCATTTCTAATATTCTGTGAAATCATGTTTGGTAATACAGAAATATTACCTCACAGGCAAAGGTTGGTAATTGGAAGGGCAGTTGACCATAGAAAATCAGCCTCAATGAATCCCATCCAACTAATGCAAGCATGGAAAAGCTGATGTAATACATTAACCCTTTCGTGACTATTTTGAGTTGCTATGTGTTTCTTTCAATTACTTTAAATATAACAAAAAATTTAGTAAAATAACTTAGTTATCATTAAGGTAGTGTTAGGAACATTAAATTGTGACTAAGGTTTGGTGGAAGATTTTAATTCAGAACTTATGAAAACAAGACATTTGTACTACAGAGCCAGAGCCGGTTGATAACGAAAGGGTTAATATTGTACGTCATTAGTTTAATATTCACACAATTCAGAGGAAATTTGTTGAGGGAGGATTTTGATAGTGGGATACTTTTCCTGGTACCAACCCTACCCATTTCCATATAAGTTAATATTTACCCAAGTCCTTCTAACAGAAACTGCACAATGGTTGGACGCGGTTTCCAGAAGATTGCAAATGAATAACACTGCTTGTACTTTGATGACACCTATTTACAATCTATGTGCAATATCAAGACATGACATGAACACACTAATCATCATCATCATCATCGCTTAACGTCCGTTTTCCATGCTAGCATGGGCTGGACGGTTTGACTGGGGTCTGGGAAGCCAGGAGGCTGCACCAGACACCAGTCTGATCCAGCAGTGTTTCTACAGCTGGATGCCCTTCCTAACGCCAACCACTCCGTGAGTGTAGTGGGTGCTTTTTACGTGCCACCGGCACAGGGGCCAGTGGAGGCTGGAAAACGGTGCTCTTACATGTCACCGACATGGATGCCAGTCAGGCGGCGCTGGCATCTGTCACATTCGGATGGTGCTTTTAATGTATCACCAGCACAGCCTTGGTCAGCCTTGGACTATAGAAGACATTTGCCTAAAGTGTTGTACAATAGAATTGAACCCAAAATTACATGGTTGCACAGCCATTAAGATGTGTGTGTGTGTGTGTGTGTGTTAATAAAGAGGGTGGGTGGGTGGGTGGGTGGTTTAATGGTTAACGTATTCAGCTCAGATTCTAAGGTCACGTATGATTCCCAGTGGTGTATTCTGTCCTTCAGCAAGACACTTTATTTCACATTGCTCCAGTGAACTCAGCTGGCAAAAATGAGTCGTACCTGTAAGGGCCAACCTTGTCATATTCTGTGTCACACTGAATTTCCTTGAAAACTATGTTAAGGGTAAGCGTGTCCGTGGGGTGCTCAGCCACTTACACTTCAAATTCACAAGCAGGCTGTTCTGTTGAACCAATCAACTGAAACACTCATCCTCGTAGTTGACGGAGTGCCAGTATTTTTCCTTGGTGCTAATGAAGCACCTGGTGATGGAAGAAATAAACCACTCAAGACAAAAATAAGCTAAAATCTCAAACTTTTCCAATAAAAACATTTTTGGACACTCACATTATGTGGGTGTAGTGGCAACAATCAGAGTGATTACAATGGATTGGACAGAACCCATAGAAGAAAAACTGACATGAAATTCCTCCCAATAACAGCTCCCATCCTTTGTACACATTGTATTATATTCTTAGTGAGATGTTTTAATATTCCAGTAAATCACAAAGCACTGACAGTCTCATATTTCACTAAATCATTCATCACAAACCAATGAAGGTCTTATATTTCACTGAATCATTTGTCACAAAGCCAATGAAGGTCTCATATTGACTGCCATGCAGTCATCTATATTTATTTCATCACATTTTATGGCTGCTGCCAGTGTCAAATAGTGTGACAAACCAACTGAGACATCCTACAACAGGCATCGTTTGTCATCCAGGACATAGTTGATGTCATTTTGGTGCCAAGCATTTGGGGTTTTCTCGGGTCAGGTTGTTCCCAATGCAAAGCCATTTTTGTTACTGCCATGGTGACTAAACATTCTTACCTTTCATTTCATCATCATCACTTAACACCGGTTTTCCATGCTGGCATGGGTTGGGTAGTTTGACAGGTGCTAGCAAGCTGGAGGGCAGCACCAGGCTCCAATTGCCTATTTTGGCATGGTTTCTATGGCCAGATGCCCTTTCTAACACTAACCACTTTATAGAGAGCACAGAGTACTCTATGTGCGGCACCAGCAGGAGGGAGTGCTCTACATGTGGCTTCCAACATGTTTCTTACCTTGTCTTGCTCTATCTCTCTCTCTGACCGGACATGTTGCAAGGCTTACAGACAACAGGTGGAGCCTTGCAGTTGATGAGTGATATCAGAAGAGACTACTCAGAAGTCCTCTAAGACATTGGGGATAAAAACAAAGGGCTCAAGAGATGAGCTCAGTCAGAGAAGAATGGAAATAGTGTGTTGCAATGGAAATATGACAACATGAGGGTTAACATGAAATTACAAATGGAAAAGTTTTAAAATAGGAAGTGCATAGAAACAGGTCAGAAACAAAAGGGTGGAAACAGGAAGTTTATATCACAGAGCCAGTGGTGGTCTCAGGCAGGATAGTTTGAGGAGGGTTTGACAACAGTCACAATGTTAGGTTAGTGACAGGATACTGTCAGCATTCTGGACAGATTATCTCCCACAATGACCTGCACTATCAACTCAGCAGACTTCTAGCTTACTGCTGCTGTAGTAGCTTGCCAACTCTATAATTAGCTATCTGCCAAATCTACTGAAGTTATTACTAACACTAACGATAACAATATATAATTAGTCTTTGGGAAATTGCTTTGTATTGTTTTTCTCCCTCCCCAAATTAGTTTTTAGGTAGGTAGGTAGGTAGGTAGGTGTGTGCGTGCGTGTGTGTATAGATATTTAAATGTAGCACAATTATAATTGCATATTAAATATTTCTCACAATCTGAAATTAAATAATTATGAATGCATTGATTAAGAGAGATATTTACTCAAATTCAAATAATATTATTAACTGATCTGCTCTGCTTACTCTGAAAATTAAATTATTTATCAATATGCAGCAACTGGAAGAATTCAGTTACAATGTATATAACTATCTTTTACTTGTTTCAGTCATTGGACAGCAGCCATGCCAGGGCACCAATTTGAAGAGTTTAGTCAAATAAACCACCCTGCCACCTATTTTTTTAATGCCTGGTACATATTCTTCAGGTGTCTTCTGCTGACCCACTGAGGTACTTGGAGGTAATCAAATCACACACACACACAAGGCTGCTTTCACTTACCATTCACTAAATTGGCTTGGGGCTACAGTAGAAGGCACTTGCCAAAGATGCTTTGCTATGGGACTGAACCCAGAACCATGTGGTTGGCAAGCAAATTTCTGACCACACAACCGCACTAATAATTCTCTCAAATTTTTGCTTAAGGTAGGGGGTAAGTCAATTACATCAACCCCAGTATTCAACTGGTACTGGTACTTTTTTTTTACTGACCCCAAAAGGAGAAAAGGCAAAGTCAATCTTGGTGGAATTTGAACTCAAAACGTAAAGAGCCTGAAGAAATGCCACCAAGCAAGTTGTCCAACTTGCTAATCATTCTGCCAGTTCAAACCCTTAACAATAATAAGAGCACTCAGAGAGTGCAAACCTCCAGCAGGAGAACACCAAAGTCCTCTCAACGATTAACCGGAGATGATTTTTAAAATGGGAATATCTGAAATACACTCGACTGTTCTCACAAACGAAAATACTAAAAATGAACCTGACCGCTCTCAAAAATTAAGTATAAAAAACAAAAACGGAAAAACAATCCAAAATCCTTGTCCAGAACCAGATTGATCCTAAAATCTAATCAGTTCATGCCAGTCACAAGGCCAAACATCCCTGAAAGTTTCATCCAAATCCATCCAGCAGGTTCACAAACAAACAAACATAACTGAAAACAATACCTCCGCTTTAGCAAAGGCAGAGGTAATAATAATAATTATTATTAAAACATTGTTTATGTTTATTAAGTTAACATTAAATGATTCCATGCCTTGAATCATGTAATTTTCTAATTAAAATCAGAGCAACAGATTTTGCATAAACTTTAAGACAATCTTTAAATTGGCGACAGGAATTGCAGCATTTTCATATAAACAGCTTTCCAAGCAGTCACATTTTTTTTTTCATGAACAGAAACCGATTTACTTGGCTTGGGAGGTACATCATCATGTACATATTTATCTATAATGTGGGTTTGACATGTCTTAAGTGAGCTAAGAAAGCTGATATGTAGGAGAAACACAAACCATGAGACATGAAGATGTGAATACCTGTTTTGGCCTTGGGGTGGCACTGGATGTGTAATACATGTGAAAATAAAAACTACCATAGTTGGTTAACCGATGATTACAATTATAAATGTAATTAATGGTTGACAACAAAAGGCTTGAATGAAAATAGAGTGCATCTCAAAGAATTGCATTCAAAGTGGCATTACGACAAGAGTAAAATGTTCAGCTGATGTTAATTAATGTGAAAAGAAAATGAATTTAAATCAACATCAACAAATGTGATAATGACAATCAAAAGCATGATTAAACAGGAGGATAAATATTAAGTATTCATCATCATAAGTTAACGTCTGTTTTCCATGCTGGCAGAGGGGGGGGGGGCGGGTGACACGAGCTGACAAGGCCAGGAGCCACACCAGGTTCCATTGTCTGTTTTGTCAAGGTTTCTGCAGTTGGATCCCTTTCCTTATGCCAACAACTTTACAAAGTGTACGGGCCCTTTCTAATGCCAAACACTTTACAAAGTGTACTGGGTGCAAGTACTTTGCAGGCATTAAATATTGATATATGAAAAACAAAAGTATGTAATACTTTCATTATTGAAAATGTTCTAATGATAATAATTAAGCATTATTGAAATTCCATTCTTTATTAGAAATAAGGATGGTCATATCAGAGGTAGTTGTATAAGAAAACACAAAACACCAAAAAAAACAGGAACATTTCCAAAAACAAATATATTGTCTTATTTAGTTATTTTGGCAGGGGTAGGACAGGATTAATGCATTATGGAGGCCCCAGTGACCTCATGAGGAAGACTTGTTAAAGTCTTCCTCGTGAGGTCACTGTAAGTTCTATTTAATTATAAACAGGGAATTCTCAACCACAGCTCCCAGGGCCTCATAAATATCATACATTTTTCTTTGACTTGTTTTACTTTTTTTGGTGTGGGTCCTCTAAAAGAATCCAGGTTTTGGATTAGGGCCAGATATTACAAAATTTAAGAACCACTGCTTTAAACTGTAATGCCATGACATAAATATTTCCGAGATATATCATGGAAATTACATCACAATGATGATAAACTTGATAAAGATGTTGATGATGGGAGAGTTGGAGTTGGACATCAGTTGTTAATTGTCGGAACACTGCATCCTTCAAAATTTCCATGCTTCCTGAGATTCGCCAACACTACACCTGATTTTCTCCCCTCCATACACACGCAATCATGTATCTGACTCATACACTGTTCACTTTCCAGACATTTGTACATTACTGCATATGCTTTACATGCACTTTTGACAAGTTGAGGTGCACCTGAGCACTATATACAATAATTTCATTATTATTATTATTAAATCTTTAATCTTCAAACAAAGAAAAAAAATCAAGAATTTCGTGTTGAACAATTTTGGGTGAATGGAATGTGTAATAACAATAGAAAGAAATTGTACATTATTTACATCTGATGGATAGTTCTCCTCATCTTGTTTGTTGTTAACATGTTTCGGCTGATATACACCCCAGCCTTCATCAGGTGTCTTGGGGAAATTTTGAACCACTATGCCATATGCATAGTGGTTAAGAGCGTGGGCTACTAACTCCAAGATTCTGAGTTCAATTCCAGGCAGTGACCTGAATAATAATAATAACATTGAAAAATACCTTAGGAATGAGAACCCGGGTTCAAAATTTCCCCAAGACACCTGATGAAGGCTGGAGGGTATATCAGCCGAAACGTGTTAACAACAAACAGGATGAGGACAAATATCCGTCAAATGTAAATAATGTAAATAATAATTCATCTCTTAACTGAATAGAACTGAATAGAAAGAAATGTCATGGCACAACATTGATGTCAGCAGTTCAGTAATGGATCACCTCAAGGAAGAAAATAATGACAGATGAATGAAACGTGTATAACAGACTGGGTGTACTTTCTATTGATCATGGAAATAGATATTGGGGAATTCCCTTGAGGGAAGCTTTTGGAAAACCGAGTGCCCATCTTCAAACAAAACTGAAAGTGTCGAATTTTTCTTTTTGCAACTAACTGAAATGTAGATATAAGATTTACAAATAAGTTGGCAAGATATATCTTGAACCTGAAGGCCAAAAACACCGCACACTAAATCAAGTGGAACCCCCATTGGGAGATCTACGCCAAAATTTAATGGATCAAGGTGGTTCAAGCTTTATAAGCTGAAAAAACTCCACCTTTTTAAAACTCTGTGTGTGTGTGTGTGTGTGTGTGTGTGTGTGTGTGTGTGTGTGTGTGTGTGTGTGTGTGTGTGTGTGTGTGTGTGTGTGTGTGGAGAGAGAAAGAGAGACAGTAGGCTTACCACACGCCCTAGTTTGGCCTGGGCAGTGTCCGTTTGAAGGATCCGTTTTGATGTCTTTGTCCCGATTGATGCTGTGAAATCTCCAGAATAACAGGCTAAATAAACTACTACATTCGACGTTTGTATTGAGTACTTAATTCTTCAGAACGTTATAATATACAACGGCTGTGTGTATATGAGAAAAGAAAATATTTCTTTCGTTTTACTCCGAAGCATTGTTTCACATTTACCGGGAGTGGTGGGGGAGACGATGTGAACGGAAATACCATAGAAAAGGGTGGGTGGATTTTATCTAGGAAAAAGTTACAAGAAAATAGTCACGTATTTATATACCAGAAATGAAAAATGAAAAAAAAAACATTTCCAGTCGTTTATAAGTGACAATATATAACTTGTTACACAATGAATGAAACAATTTATATAATGACGTTATATGGATGTGGAAAGAAAAAATGAAAAGAAAAATCACGAATTCAATATCTTAAAACCACAAAACAAAAACAAAATGAAATCAGTTATTGATTTCTGGTGATTTTCTTTTCTTTTTCCACCTGATTCGAGTCCTCCTCACCATCGCCGCCCACTATTACATAAACTTGATATGTTTCTTGAACTATATCACAGAGCTATCTTTTTCTAAAGAAAATTTTGCAAATATTAAAGAACGAAAGTATTCGATAATGAATGTATTGTGTCTGTTTGTTACAGAATTGTTTGTGTATTCGTTTTTTTTTTTTGTTGGTTTTTTTTTATTTTATTTTGTTTTTGTCGTGTTGATTCTTGCATGTCTGTCGACAAGAACAATGTGACAACAACAAGCGCGATGACGACAGCAAAGGTGCCAACGACGCCAGCAATGATAAAAGCGATGACGACAACAGCAATAAAAAATTGCAAAGGCAACAACAACGATAACTAAGTCACCAAAGTGACAAAAAGAACAACAACAAAAATGAGGTTGACAAAATGGAATCTAACAAATGGGATGACGACAAAAGCAAGAACAAACGTGGTAGCAAGAACAACAACAAGCGTAATGACACCCACTAACCCAATTTGTAGGCTTATTACATTGAAAAGTTAAGCCAACATTTGTTAGCAGACATCCCTCGAGAGATTTTGCTGGTTTCAATTTCTACGTAAATAACCAGCTTTTGCTGTTTATCGTTCACAAATGTAAATATTTACAAGTGGGTTTGAAGCTATCCACATTGTAAAGGAGTAATCCAGTTGTAAGTTAGAGAAAGCAGACTAAGAAGCGACGGGACACGTAGAAAGTGAAAGTTGTTTTCTATTTCTTTGAAAAGTGATAAAAAGAAAATATCTGGAAACGGAACAAAAGGGACAAAAATCATTCGTTTATCCAGCTTTGATCAACGGTGCTAAAGTCGACTTCTGTGATATGATCTCTTAAAATCTGATACTATTTTGAGAGACGAGAGAGAGAGAGAGAGAGAGAGAGAGAGAGAGAGAGGAGAGAGAGAGAGTGTGTGTGTGTGTGTGTGTGTGTGTGTGTGTGTGTGTGTGTGTGTGTAACGGACTCAGTTGACTCCTAGAAGCACTAAAAACAGGAGAGTCACGTGTGTCAAGTCACCATAAAAATCAGCTGTATCATTCCCAACGCCGCTGCCGCCACCACCACCACAAACGTTAGTGCATTATTACCATCACCCCACCCCCGTGCAAACGATACGCAACACGTAACTCGAGTATGCGATATCAAATCCCCCCACCCCGCTGTAGCAATTTGATGACATGTTCATTATCAATGTTGTTGCTCATAAACATCTTCCAGTAATACATAATACGTGTTGAATTTTTCAGATCAAAGTTTACACCCACAAAAAAAAAGGGAAGGTCGACCACGAAAGGTAGTGACGATGTTTGTATGTTTACATTCTATGTTTATATAACTACGTCGACTTGTCATCCGGAAAATATGGCATAGTTTATACGTTGTTCTCTCTCTCTCTCTCTCTCTCTCTCTCTCTCTCTCTCTCTCTCTCTCTCTCTCTCCAATTATACATAAAAACAATAAAAAAATTTATTGAAGGATCGTGCAAAATATTTAAGCCCTTTTGTTACCACTTTTCTAACAAATTACTAAGAATTTTTTTTTTTTTTTACAAGATTTTAATTCACATCAAATCGTTTTTGTTAATATTTCTAATGAAAGACACTCCATTGGTTTGAAATAATTTTAAAACTAACGAAGAATTTAGTAAAATAACTTTTATTGTTTGAAACATAAATTAATGTGAAATTTCTATGAAAGGTTTTAATTTAGATCTCATGTAAAAAGCACTGAGTCCACTTTATAAAGTGGTTGGCATTAGGAAGGGCAACCAGCTGTAAAAACCATGCCAAAACAGACAGTGTAGCTTGGTGCAGTCATCTGGCTTACCAGCTCCTGACAAATCTAACCTATGACAGCATGGAAAACAGACATTAAATGAAGATGATCTCTCTAAAACAAGAAGTTTGTATTATAGAACCATAGGCTGTCACAGGTGGGTTGGCATCAAAAGGGTTAAATAAAGTATAAGATATATATGTACGGCAAAGGTAAAGAATACGCACACCTCATGGTTAGGGTTTTTGTTATGCAAAAAACCAGGTGTATGTATTCTTTACCTCCGCCATTTGTACATAGAAAAGGTTGACAGTAACTTTGAAGTTTCACTGTAAATCAGCTTCGTCTCATCAGATTATCATAAAATCTCCTTCTCTAATACAACCTCACTCAGCTAAGGGATCTTTTTGTCGTGCAAGTTTTATTTGGTGGCTTCACTAATGCCAGTGTATGAAAAAAAAAAAAAACAACCAGTACACACTGCAAAGTGAGTGGCATATGGAAGTGTATCCAATCATAGAACCATGCCAAAACAGACACAGGAGTTCAATGCTATGCTCTAGCTCAGTGGCTCCCAAACGTTTGCGGGCTGCCACGCCCTTGACACCCAGGCCACATTCCGAGAGCTCCCACTCCAACCAACCATCGCAAACATACACCTCTTTCTGTAGCAAATTCAAAGCAACTATATTTAACAAATAAAACTTAACCAGACGAATACATATTTTGTTGTTTTTACATGAATTGATACCTCGTTATTGCCCCACTTTTCTTCAACACCTCCTGGGAACTTTCCACTGCTCCGGGGTGGGAGGGTAATACCGCCCACTTTGGAAACTATTGTGACTCATTGCCTCCTGTCAGAACATCCAACTCATGCCAGCACGGGAGACTGACATTAAATGATGATGATGATGACTATAAATCTATAGCAAAGAAGAATGATTTAGTATAATAACTAAGCATATTTTCCAATCAAGCCATCCTTCTTTAATTAAACCAAGTCAATATCATATCACTAAGTGATGTGGTGACAACATGGCTGGTGGAAATTATGCATGATTACATTAAGGAAAATCAATCACTTGACTGTGAAAAATATGAAAAATGATCCTATTATACATTCTCATATACAAGTTTATTAGGGTGGAGCCACAAAACTATGAGACGTTGAAATAAAATAATGGTGGTAATGATGATGATGGTGCTCCAAAGTAAATAATATTATGTCATAAGGGTTTGAGGGTAATTTAAAAACAAAAAAAGCAATTATTAGAAATTCATCATGGCTCCTTGTTATGAGGAAATTCCTCACTCTACATTGGACTTAGCCAAGCGGTGGTGCTTCTAGTTGGTTGGAGATATGTTGAAGGATATTCGGTTAATCCGTTTATCTTTGCCAGACTGATTAACACTTGTTATACTGATGGATTTGCTCTTCATATCCCAATATCCCTTTAAACATTAGATACAGGCCTTGTTCCATTAACTCCTGGACGGGAGGTGTACCATTGTTAGCACACAAAATCACTACAGTCACAGATATGGATATCATTTTGATGCCTTCAAGATTATAGTGATAGGGTTTTCTTTGTTTCTTTTAATTCAACTTGAGCTACAAGGCAAAAACAATTAATTACATTAGAAATATTGGAGCTTCCATAAATCTTCCTAATTGGTAAATTCAGTAGTCATGGGTATGAAAAGCAAAGCTGTTCTCAGTGCAATTTAACCCTTTAGCATTTAAACTGACCATATCCGGCCAAAATATCTTACCTATTTTATCTTCAAACTGGTCACATCTGGCCTCTTACTCAATATCATTCAAAGAATAAACAATCACATCAATGAAGTCTCAAGGCTACAAGGTATTGCATGATTCATTCAAATCAACATGAATAAATAAGCATCACATTCGACAGAGAAATCTGAATGCTAAATGGTTAAACGATGTAAACAACCAGAAGAAATACTGCAAAGTACATTTTTTTCCTCAAAATACTCTAAAGATTCTGCCAGCTCACAACTCCCAACAGAACAAGGAAACAAGTTTGTGCCAGTGGCTACAAGGTGTTTGTATATCAACAATCCGATGTTAAGATGTTAAGCATGAAATAACCTCAAGATTCATAATAAAGACATAAATCAAGATTCCTTATAGGATAAAAAGTTTCTTCTGTTGGCACCAGTATTTAGTAGAGGATTTGAACTTAGTGAGTTGATAGATAAGAATATGATTTGCATTATGTACAAAAGCCATTATTTATCATAAAATAGCCAGGTTGAAAGTGAGTAGCAGTATCAAGATTAAGTGAGAGAATTTTTAGGCTAGCAACCACTATCTTATCACTTTGGTTGTCGCAGCTTTTCATAATGTATGTGTGTATATATATATATATATATATATATATGTGTGTGTATATATATGTATACACAAACACACACACTTCAAACATGCCAGTGAAAGCGATTGGAAATTCCATGGTGGTTGATCAGAAACAGCTGTATTAATCATAGTAATACAGACTGTTTCAGGTGATAAATATTGTCTTTCTAATTAGCATCATGTTTAAATGTTATTTAAACATTATATATATATATTAAAAAGTTACACATATTCATGATGAGGCTTCTAAGACTAGTCCTGAAGATCATCAGGAAAGATGAAAAAGCTCTCCACCACTGAAAAGATTTCAGTACAGTAAAACTTCTGCTTCCTTAGGGATGTCCAGAGAATGGAAAGAACATGATTGCCAAGGCAAACACTCAATTCAAGGTAACTGTATGAGAAATCGGGGTGAACACGGTGAAACAAATTGAAGAGATTGAATACTGATGGCAACAGCATCTCAGGACAGAAAAAAGTGATCCATTTTCAATACTAAGACAATATATATGGAAAGTTGTTGATATTAATAGTCTATGATAATGATTCTCAACCATTTTTTGCCTATGGACCCCTTTGATTCCTACTTGGGTGGACCCATTTGAAGTTTTAAAAACCCTGCTATATTTTTAGAATTATACATTATTAAGAATTGTAGTTAAAAAAACTGTTAAAATATTTTAAAATTTATTGTACAAATTTTGACAACAAAATTGTATGTGGACCCCTGTTGAGAACACTGATCTATGATGATGACCAGGAAACCTGGCGTCCCACTGTCCATCAGGCAATGGCATCCTTTGATGATGCCAGTAGGTCCATCCTTGCAGACAAGAGAAGAAGGAAGTAAAATAAGAAACAAGGACACCACAACCAACCTGCCTTCTCGTGCAGCCTCTGTAGTCATGGCTGTTTGTCCTAAAACAGACTCACTGCACATCAGCAAACCTGTAACAGACATGGAGATCTCTCTCTGAAAATCTTCACTTTGCAAAGTCAAGCCAAAAGACAGAATATATACCATAGGTGCAGGCATAACCGTACAGCAAGAAGTTTGCTTCTCAACCATACAGTTTCAGAAGGTGTAGTGGGGGGTTCGATTCCATTGCATGGCACCTTCAAGCAAATGTTTTCTGCTAACCTCCCCACCCCTGGCAGACCAATACCTTGTGAGTGAATTTGTTGAGTGAAGGCTGTCATGTATAGGAATATACATAGATATTCACCTCTGTGTGTGTGTGTGTGTGTGTGTGTGTGTGTGTGTTGATAATTTGCCTGTCATTGGTTAAGCAAAATAGCAATGGTGTTTACATTCCATATTGACATTATAGTCAAACACTTTGTGGTTTTGAGGGCCTGTTGAATATAAACTCCCTTACTTCAAAAACTGTAAAATCCTGCTTCAAAATCAATTCCCATCCAATTCATGGTTGCATGGAAGCAAAACGAACCACAATTTACATATATAATTACAGGCATATGGTTTGGTTCCACTGTGCAGCACCTTGGGTAAATGTCTTCCACTATAGCCCCAGGTCAGCCAAAGTTTTTGTGTGAATTTGGTAGACAGATACGTGTGTGTGTGTGTGTGCACGTGCATGTCTTAACATAATGAGAGGTTTGTAAAATGAGAATCATTGTCATCCAAGCAATGTTGTCTTATCTTCCACGCAAAACACATCTGGCCAAGGAAAACTATTAGTTTGCTTGGAATCAGGTGAGGGTTGGCAACAGGAAGAGTATCTGGTTTGTAGAATATCTGCCACAACAAATTATCTGACAGACGCAATCAAGAAAAAAAAATGGATGTAAGAAAACAATGATCTCTCTTTCTCTCTCACACACACACATGTATGCATGCATGTATGTATCAAGACCTTCAACAGACCAACTGGTGATATGTAATCACGAAAGTGAACCAAAGACTAAATATAACAGAATCATTTGAGGTCTTCAGTCAACTGTAAAATGTTAAATTCAACTCACAGATTGATTGATTGTTCAAGTAACTAATCTGGTAGATGACATTGGTTTGCATGACTGGTTATAATTATGAAGAAATGAAAAAAAAAATGGCTAAAACTAATGCAGTTGAGTTCTGAACAAAACCAAGCATTACTTATCTTACACAGTTTTATCCAACAAAAATATTTTTAATCTAGTGTTATGTGTCCAAGAAGATAATAAAAGCAGAAGAAGAACCACTTCTTGTAATTAGCTAGAAATCTATGGCGTCATTATCAGAAAATCTAGAAACTAGATACAAGAGATATGGCAAGTATGAAATAATTCATACCAGATTTAATTTGTAATATTTATTCACTCTCTATCTCTCTCTCTCTGCATGTATCATCATCATCATCGTTTAACGTCCGCTTTCCATGCTAGCATGAGTTGGACGATTGACTGAGGGCTGGCAAACCAGATGGCTGCATCAGGCTTCAATCTTGATCTGGCAGAGTTTCTACAGCTGTATGCCCTTCCTAACGCCAACCACTCTGAGAGTGTAGTGGGTGCTTTTTACGTGCCACTGGCACGGGGCCAGTCAGGCAGTGCTGGCAACGACACCTCGCTCAAATCTTTTACAAATGCCACCGGCACAGGTGCCAGTAAGGCGACGCTGGTAACGATCACGTTCAAATGGTGTCTTTTACGTGCTACTGGCATGGAGGCTAGATAGCCGCTCTGGCAATGTGTGTGTGTGTGTATATATATATATATATATATATATATATATATATATAATATATATATATATATAGGCACAGGCATGACTGCATGGTGAAGTAGTTAAGTAGTTAACTACCATGAAATATGGTTTCAGGTTCAGTCCCACTGCACAGCGTCAAGTGTCTTATCCAGGACAGCCCAAACCTTGTGTGTAGATTTGGTAGATAGAAACTGAAAGAAGCCTCTGTGTATGTGTGTGTGTATTATATAGTAGTAGTTTCATGCTCATCCAAAAATTCCTGATCTACAAGCAGTAATGTTGCCTTTTTCCATCAACAAATCATCTGCTGGCTTTCTCCAAGGTCCCCTACAGTTGAGGGGTAGCAAAGTAAGTTTTCTCTGAGGAATGGTCAACAAACCATGAAACAGTCTATCAAGAGACTCGCTCCTTTTTCTATCCTGCATCAGTAGCATACAAAAAAAAAAAAGAAAGGTGTTTACATTTTTATTTAACTCACAGTGTGGATTTATCACATTTAAAGAATTTTAGAAACAATTAAGTATTAAAAACTAACAGAACTTGATTAGGCATGAGAATGGAAGTAATAATGTCTGCTAGTAAGTCTTTCTTTTATACAAATTAGTCAAAGGAAGAAGAGGAGTGGCCATGACCTTTGTTAATCATCCTCTGAGACTGGAAAGAGTAATGCAGCTTTGATTACAACTAATATCACAACTACTCACAGATAAAGAAGTGGACACTATATTTTATCAGCTTATATTATTTGATGGAGAAACTCCCAGAAGTTTTAATTAAAACTTCATGAAAATTACATCTGAAGAGGGGAGAAAAAAATATCAATATATCTTGATGATTAATTCTAGTCAAGTAAAGCAAGGGAGACAACTCTGGAATTTTAATTAAAGCAGAATAAGTGTGAAGGGAGGAGGCTAAGCCATCTTTGGCAGTTTGATCACAACTCCAGGCATATTTCCAAAACAGTCTAATGTCAGATATCTAGAGTATCTCCCTTACAATGAAAAAAAGAGGGTCAATTATTAAATTTAGTTTCAAAACAGTGAAATACTTTAGTACAGAAGTTTTCAATACAACTTAGAACCTATTTAACTATACAAAGAATGCCTTTTAAAATGCCTAACACACACACACACACACACACACACACACACACACACACACACACAGAGGCCAAACTGTAAAACACTTAAAATATTAATATTGATTAGATATTCATTTGCAATATTCTTTTTCTTTACTTATTGGCTGATTTAAAATTCTAAATGAATATTTTTTCTCTTTTTTTTTTTAGTTAAATTTAATTGCTTACTGAAATGACAATAACTGAATTATATTCACATCAGTCAAAACTTAATTCAATAGCTACAATTATAATTCATTTAGATAATTTGTGTATAATCAGCATAACTTAATTGATAAGACAACATGAACCAAAGTAGCCAAATCAAGTTCACTTTTAGTTTGTAATGCACCACTCCCACTGGTCAAGGTGAACCATGCAACTGCTCACATGTGCAGGCCTGGACTTTTCCTTTTAACCATTTAGTGTTTAAACCGGCCATATCAGGCCAAAATTGTCTTCCTGTTTTATGCTCAAACCAACCAGCTCAGACCTCTCACACCTACCCTACAAAGTCATTCTAAAAATAAACGGACATCATTAAAATCTCAGAATTACAAGATGCTGTACAATTATTTTTAAAACAATGTGATTAAACAGGCTTTACATTTGACAGAGTAATCTGAATGCTAAAGGGTTAAAGGAAGACTAGCAGCTGCATATGCATGCATGCCTCTTCCCTTCACACCACTGATGTTTATTTAAGGGAAAGGATCCCAACTTGGACCAATACAGCTTGGTATCAGTGTCATTGCAAAACACACGCACGCTGGTGCCATGCAAAAAGCACCCAGTGCACTCTGTAAAGTGGTTGGTGTTCAGAAAAGCATCGAGCTGTAGAAACCATGTCAAAACAGATAACTGGAGCCTGGTGTGGCTCTCCAGCTTACAAGCTCCTGTCGAATCATTCAACCCATGCCAGCACAGATGCCAGTGCAGATGTTAAATGAGGAGGAGATGACTAAGAGCCACAAAAGAGCCAACAACATGCCCAACACTAACAATCTCACCAGTCCACCCCAATCTCTACATATGTGGTCAGTGCTTAAATGTATCTTGTATAATTATGTTGATGTGAAGACATAGCTGTGTGGTTTAACCCTTTCATTACCATATTTATTTGGAGATGCTCTCTGTTTCTTTCAATTAATTTAGTAAAATAACAGTCATCATTCAGCTAGTGTTAGGAACATAAATTGTGACTAAGGTCTGGTGGAAGATTTTAATTCAGAACTTACAAAAACAAGACATTTGTACTACAGAGCCAGAGGCAGTTTCAACTGGGTTGGTATCGAAAGGGTTAAGATGTTTGCAACCATATGGTTTCAGATTCAGTTCCACAGTGAGGAATTTGGGGCAAATATCTTCTAAAACCCCTGACCAACCAATGTCTTGTGAGTGAATTTGGTAGACAAAAACTGCATGGAAGTGCATCACATATGTATTTGTTAGCATTCCACTGTTTTGCGTGATAATATGTGAAATGAAACAACAGGAATATAATATTTATTAAATTCCTTATTGACATCATGGTTCATCAGTTTGCACATGCAAAGACCTAGTGGAATAAAAAAAATCTTTTACTTCAAAAACTGGTAAGGATTGGCAAGAGGAACGCCATGTGGCTATAAAATATTGTCACAAAGAAGTCCCCATCTCATCCATGCCAGCCTGGAAACGGACATTAAATGAACAAGCAAACCTATCATGTGATTACCTTTACCTGAAAAACTATTGTTGAATTGGAAATTGTAGTTAAGATACCCGTGCCGGTGACACATAAAAAGCACCGTTCGAATGTGGTTTGGTGCCAGCACTGCCTGACTGGCGTCCGTGTCGGTGACACATAAAAGCACCAACCGATCATGGCTGTTCACCAGCCTCCTCTGGCCCCTGTGCCGGTGGCACGTAAAAAGCACCCACTACACTCATGGAGTGGTTGGCGTTAGGAATGGCATCTAGCTGTAGAAACACTGCCAGATCAGACTGGGGCCTGGTGCAGCTGCTGGCTTCCCAGACCCCAGTTGAACTGTCCAACCCATGCTAGCATGGAAAACGGACGTTAAACGATGATGATGATGATAACAAGTTTGTTACTATATAGTCACCTATATCTGACAGATATAGTGTTGTTACAGACCTTTAAAAGCTGAGAATGTACCTCTGTTTCAAGGTCACAGCAGAAACACTTTCAGTAGTTAAGAAGTTCACTTCTCAATGAGGAAGTCCAGCTTCTACTGCAGAGAACATTCTATCAAAGTCTCAACGTAAATCAGTGGTTCTCAGCTGGGCTCCATTCAAGACTTTGTTAAAATTTATGTGCAATGAATTGGTAATAATTCTACAAAATATTTTTATACATTTATACAATTCGTTGCTATCATGTTAAACTGTTGTATGTTCAAATTTAGCCAAATGTTTTTTTCAATATTTGTGCTTGCAATAGCTAGTTCTTTTGGTCAGACTATTGTATCTCCAGCTGCTTCAGATGCCAAGATATGAAAATTATCAAAGTGCTATGGAATGGTGAAACTATATTTTCATTTCCTGAAAAATCAACATTTTGGACTTACAACACTTTTGCATAATAGCAACGAAATATATATATATATGCACAGGAGTGGCTTATAAGCGCAGGAACAGCTGTAAGGTAAGAAGCTCACTTCCCAACCACAATGTTCCAGGTTCAGTCCCACTGCATGGCACCTTGAGCAAGTATCTTGTATCTTCTACTATAGCCTCGGGCCAACCAAAGCCTTGTGAGTGGATTGGTAGACAGAAACCGGAAGAAGCCCATCGTGTGTGTGTGCATGCATATGTGTGTGTATTTGTTATTTGTGCCTCTGTCCCTCCACCATTGCTTGACAACTGATGCTGGTGTGTTTACATCCCCATCACTTGGTTCGGCAAAAAGAGACCAATAGAATAAGTACTAGGCTTACAAAGAATAAGTCTTGGGTTCAATTTGTTCAACTAAATGCGGTGCTCCAGCATGGCTGTAGTCAAATGACTGAAACAAGTAAAAGAAAATATATATTGGACTGTGGACTTACAACACTTTTACATAATAACGAATTCCTAATAACACTTATATTATGGGATTCGAACCTCTGGCACTTGCCACCATCTATATCTCTCACATCCTTTACACAACTATTCCATTTGTATTCTGATCCCTGTCCCTTGTGAGTATGCCCAGCATTTTGCCACCATCTCTATCCTGCTGTCACTAACTCTCTCTCCTCCTGCACTTCCCTCAGGTTGGGTAATTGTATATTTCCTTTGCAGTAGCGCACCTGTTTCTGTCTTCATTCCTGATCTCTCTCTACGACCAGGTAACCTTGTACCACATCTACAGCAAGACACCTGTTTCTGTCTCTCTGCCACACAATAACCTTTCAACATCCAACACAAGATCACCTCCTCCAATTGCCCTCCCCTCTTGAAAGTGTTATTTTTGTTTTTTTGGCTTGCAAGTAATTGGTGACTTTGTCAGTGCAGGTACCACTTAAAAGCACTCAGTCCACACTGTAAAGTGGTCGGTGTTTGGAAGGGCATCCAACTGTATAAACCTTGCCAAATCTGACCTCACCTGTGCTTGTGCTATGTAAAAAGCGCTAAGTCCACTCTGCTGAGTGGTTGGTATTTGGAAGGGCATCCAGCTGTAAAATGTTGCCAAAACTTTTTCCTGAAGTTTTCATGTTAAATCAGGTTTCAAATATGAGCTTGATAATGACAAAGTCATTCTAAAAAATTCAATATTTTCAAATTAATTGAACAGAAATATGGGTTTGAAAAGGGTTCGAGTGATCTAATTAAAACCTTCCATCAAAATTTTTTGTTAATTTAGGTTCCAAACACCAATTTAATAAGAAGTTATTTTACTAAATTCAATAAATTAATCAAAAACAAAGACAGTGAATTTCAAGAGCAACACAATAAACAGGATTTTATTCATTCATTTATTTCTTTTTTTAATCAAGTCATTGATAAAACATTTGTATTTCCTGGTTTCAATAATTTATCAGAAAAAAGACAGACATATTTAGTCAATTAATCAAGTGTACAAACTAATCTCAAACAGACACACCTAATTTTTTGTTTGCTGGGTGGAAATAACAGTTGAAGCAGCACCAGTAGCAGGCAACATGGGGTATAAACTGAAAGTCTATACAGAATCCATAATCATACAAAAAAGTTGTTTTTAATATAAGGCTGATCATGTTAATATCAAGCACCTGTAGACTTTGGATGAGTCATACCTGGGCCAAGTGAATAAACAATTGACCAACCAACAAACTGAAGGAAATTATGAGCAGTGTACTGTTGATGGCTAAGTCTAAGCTGTTGATACACTTTAGCCCTAGGGCATCAATAAACAAGCAGCCCTTGAAGGCATTCCACCTGCAACCATATCTTAGACTACGTTGTCCAGTATGTCCTTATGCTGTGATTTGACCTGTTTTTAGGAACTGTAAAAGCCTTTCATTTGTTCAATGTAAGTAAATTTCATGAAGTATAAAAATTATTGATGCAAGAAAAAGCGATTTCTCACTGAGTAACTATATATATAATCAGACTATATAATATAAACTATATATATAATATAAACTATATTATAATATATTATAATATATAATATAAACTATATATATAAATCAGAATGAATATTTAACATTCTACTATTTCATTTTATTTTATTCAATTATAATATATTATCTTATAATATATCATTATAAGATTGTAAATAAAACGTGAAAATCAGACAAGGTTGGAATTCTTTTTATTAATATATATATATATATATATATATATATATATATATATCTTTTACTCGTTTCAGTCATTTGACTGTGGCCATGCTGGAGTACCGCCCTTTCTAGTCGAGCAAATCAACCCCAGGACTTATTTTTTGTAAGCCTAGTACTTATTCTATCAGTCTCTTTTGCTGAACCACTAAGTTACGGGGACATAAACACACCAGCATTGGTTGTCAAGCGATGTTGGGGGAACAAACACATACACACATATATATGTGTGTATATATATATATATATATATATATATATATATATATATATATATATATATATATATATATATATATATATATGACGGGCTTCTTTCAGTTCTACCAAATCCACTCACAAGGCTTTGGTTGGCCTGCGGATATAGTAGAAGACCTTGGCCAAGGTACCATTCAGTGGGACTGAACCCTGAATCATGTGGTTCGTAAGTAAGCTACTTACCACACAGCTACTCCTACGCCTATATATATATATATATATATACTTTTAGTCGAAGAAATCAACCCTAGGTCTTATTCTTTGTATACCTAGTACTTATTCTATCAGTCTATTTTGCCGAACTGCTAAGTTACAAGGACATAACCACACCAACATTGGTTATCAAGCGATGATGGTAGGGACAAATAGACACAAAACATACACACACAAATATATCATAACTATATATATAAATATATAATATGACGGGCTTCTTGCAATTTCTGTCTACCAATTCCACTGACAAGGCTTTGCTCAGCCCGGAGCTATAACAGAAGACACACAAAGTGCTACACAGTGCAACTTTAAATCCTCTCATGAGACGAAAGCAACCATTATCACACTATTGCCATAAGAAAAAACTTGGCTATATTAATCAACTTAACTCGATTCTGATATTTTAAAAAGATATGTGCAGCTAATATATTTAATCAAATTTAAAAGTATTTTCATGATGTCATACAACAACATATCTAAAATTAATGACCTTTTAATTTCAGAAGCAACGTGTTTCTGTTTTGCTTTCAAAATTCTTGCTTTAGATTTAGTTATAAAAAGACTGACTAGAGGAAAAAAAAATTGCGTAGGTGTATTGATTGAAAGCAGATACTGAAGTTCTAAATGAACTGACAGTATGTATTTCTGATCTTTAAATTTTAAGAAATTAAACAGAATGTAATTAATTAGTATTTAATTAACTATAGTAAGCACAAGTGTGGCTGTGTGGTTAAGAAGTTTGTTTTCCAACCACTTGGTTCCAGGTTCAGTCCCACTTCATGGTACCTATTTCTTTACTACCCACAAGGGGCTAAACACAGAGGGGACAAACAAGGACAGACAAACGGATTAAGTCGATTACATCAACCCCAGTGTGTAACTGGTACTTATTTAATTGACCCCAAAAGGATGAAAGGCAAAGTTGACCTCGGCGGAATTTGAACACAGACTGTAGCGGCAGACAAAATACCGCTAAGCATTTCGCCCGACGTGCTAACGCTTCTGCCAGCTCACCGCCTTATCCCACTTCATGGTACCGTGATCAAGTGTCTTCTAATAGAGCCTCAAACTGACCAAACATATATGGCCATTGGGAAATATTACCTTGCTAAGAAACAGTTGAGTGTTAGCAAGAGAAAGACTAATCTGGCCATAGAAAATCTTTCTCATTAAATACTATGTCCAACCCATGCAAGTACAGACAAGTAGATGTTAAAATGATCGTTAAGCTAGAAGGGTTACAATCAGCATTTGAAATCAATATTTATAGATTTTATTTAAATCTCACCTTTATAGAATAACAACTATCTTTAATGACTTCTCTTGACTGGAATCTGAATGAAAATGAAAACGGATGACGTTTGCAGAGAGAAAAAACTAGTAACATGAGCTTGTAACAGACACAACTGACAAAGGAAAATATGGAGAGAAAAATACAGAAAAAAGAAAAAAAAGGAACTACATGAAAAACCTTGGAAAATGTAAACCTTACAAATAATATAAAAACAGACAGGTGTGAGTGGATTGATAGGTGGAAGACTAATGAATAAAGGCAATTATGGAAACCAGTTCAACTGATAGTAAAAGTAACAAAATATAAATCAATGCTCTAAACCAATGAGATCACCAATGATATTGGTAGAATGTCATCAGTTTCTTGCCACTCGTATACTGACCAGAAATAATGGCAACTGTCCACAATCAATAGAAAGTTCCAGAGCACCTGCTTACACATGAGAATACTAGCTGTTGAGGATAAACTCTAATCTCAATAGCTACACAAGAGAAATAATACACATTTATACAGAAACACCAACAAATGACAAATGTACGCACATAACTAACACAAACTGATAATGCAAGTGATGTAAAGTGGCTGGAAATATGATATAATAGTAAAAAAAGATGACATATCCGGAGGGAAGAAGGTTGTTATTATTATTAGACAGGTACAGGCATGGCTGTGTGGTTGCTTCCAACCATGTGGTGCTGGGTTCAGTCCCACTGTCCTGCACCTTGGACAAATATCTTCTATAGTCTCAGACTAACCAAAGCTTTGCGAGTGGATTTGGTGGATGGAAACTGAAAGAAACCCTTCACACGTGTGTGTATGAGAGGGGTGCATATGTGTGTACCATTGTCTTGACAACACGTGATAGTTGCAAATGAGCAACATTGTCATTCAAATGAAGTTGTTCGTTTTCCTTCTTCCATGAATTGTCTGGTCAAAAGAAAATATTACTTCATTTGGAAACAGGAAGAGCATCCAGCCATAAAATGTCTGCCCTAACAAATTCCATCTGATCCATACAAGCATGGAAAAGTGGACATTAAATTATGATGATGATGACAGTGAACTGTAGACAAACATAACGTAGTGAGGTCAACAAGTACTTTAACCAATTTAAAATACTGTAAAAAAAAAACCATGTAATTTGCACACCTGTGTAATTTACGCAGGTGATTTTCAGGATAAAATTTGTTAAAAAAAGCTTCTACTGTAGAAATCGCACCCAAAAGTTTTCAGAATTGCTGATATGGCCAGGGGAAAAAAGTTTTCAATTTAGTTGTATTTAGCATCATTTCAATTACTTATGATTAGATTTTATTAAATTTTCATTAAATGCAAACAATTTCTGTTTTAGCAGGTATCACATTAAAAGCTCTTAAATTTCAAAGTGTTTGTCCACAAGAGATTATGTCCGATGTTTAGCATACTGCTGTATGTATTCTCAATCACAATCACAGGAAAAGTTGTTGATAAGAATTATGAACAAAAACAAAGCTGATAATCAAACTGATTGTGTAAACAGAATTCTGATTGGTTGAAAGCATCTTCTTGTCTCAAGCTCTGATTTTCCGCTTGTCCTTGTCGGAACCTTTGATACGTCAGACTTCAAAAAGTAGTTAACCATTTAATGGTTTTAGTAAATTTATACAGAAAAAGTAAACATTATACCGATCATCATAAATAAAAGTTAACTTCATTATATTTAAGCCCTTTTTTTTTTTTTTACTGTAAAAACCTATTCTGACATTAAATGAGTTAACTTCCTGTACGAATGTATCATTTGTTTGTTGATTTCTGTAAATCAAGATTTTAGATTAACTCATCCAGGGTGACTGAAGAGACACAATAAGGTCGAAACACTAGAGTCTCAAAGTTGCCTTAGGTCAATGAATCCTGTGTGCCATGAACACTCATCATTTAAAGTGAGGTGGTGTTCTCCAGTGATGAAATACAACAGCAATCAGTATAATTCTATTCAAATCTACTAGAACATATCGAGAATGAATAGATATGCTGTCATTTGGATTCTTGATGCTCTGCAGGCACCCAGGAATTATTATCTGTTTGGCAGACATCAGCATACCTCAACAAATCATATGTTTGCTGATTTCTATAAATAGGAACTAGTAATCTAGTTAAATTCATTGATCTGGGGTAACTTTGACTGAGGAGACTGAACAAAGTCAAAACAGCATGGTGTCTCAAAGCTCCCTTACATCAATGAATCACGTGTCTTATAAAAACAGGTCATGTAAAGGAATGAAGTGTCCTCTAACAGCAATCAACATATTCACATTCGAATCTCCCAGAATGTATCGAGAATGAATAGATACATTATTGCTTGGATTCTCACTGTTTTGTATGCATCACATGAATTATTTTCCCACCCAAGTTAGCGAGGAAAAGGTTTAGAAATATGAAAAAAAAAAAGAGTCTAAAATGCTTTAAAGAAATAAACAAAACAACTTGCCACCATTAACAAAATATTTAGAGTAAATGATGAGGTTTGTAGTATTAGATGAAAGAAGAAGCGATGAGCTCATATTTCTGTAAATTTGAGGAAAGTTAAGAGATAAACACAGCAGAGCAGTAAGATTTATTTCATTCTGATTATGCTACATATTTCAACAGAAACACAAACCCATTTCTATGTTAAGAAGCAAGGAAAAAAAAAATAACATCCTTATTACAGATAACGCATTTTTTCTCCCTCCCAATATGAAGATTAGTCAACTTAGACGACAACCTAATTTAATTGGATTCCTTGCTTTTGGAGGATAAAGTTTTTACAGGGTAAAATGAAAAAGACACAAACAAACCTGAAAGTAAGAATAAATAAAACATAGATGTTTGCTAATTTTAGACTTGGTAAATCTCCAGTTGAACTAGTATTTGATGCATAAACTTCCTTTTCCTACAAAACAGGCAGGAAGAGAATAGAAAAGAAAGGAAAGGAAAAAAAAACTTGGATATTTAACAAACTCTGCAAAGCAGAATATCCAATGTTACATTTAAATACTACTTACTTAGCACTCTCCTCATACAAGTTTAACCCTTTTCATACCAACCTGCCTAAAACCACCTCACTAAAACCATTTATTACTACGGCACAAACTAGTTTTAATTTACTCGTAATTTATCTTTTACTTGTTTCAGTTATAAGACTACGGCCATACTGGGGCATCATCTTGAAGAATTTTTGTTGAATCAATCAATCCCAGTACTTATTCTATCAGCCTCTTTTGATGAACTGCTATGTTACAGAGACATAAACACATTGACACTGGCTGTCAAGCAGTCATCAGGGACACACACACACACACAAGATGGGCTTCTTTCAGTTTCCATCTATCAAATCCATTCACAAGGCTTTGGCTGGCCCACGGCTTTGGTCAGCCAAAAGCTTTAGTAAAAGACACTTGTCCAAGGCACCATGCTATGGGACTGAACCCTGGACCAAGTGGTTGAGAAGCAAACTTCTTACCACACATCCATGCCTGCACCTTATATTTAAGCAAAAGCATTACTCGTCATCATATGAGGAGTAGCTTTAGAAATATACTTTTGTTGCCATAGGTAAGATTAATTTTGAGAAGAAAAGTATTTATTACCATAAACAAAATTAAATAAAACAAATTTCTTGTTTGTATAACTTCTCCTGTAACTACCCTGTCATATACTCCCTTTCCTCTTCTGTCTCTATGATTCTTTCTCTTAACTCTATGTGTGTATGTAGTATTCTCTAACTCACTGCCTGCTGCCAAGCTTAGTATGTGCACTCTTCCTGCACTTCTTATGTCAACTCTCTCACTCTCTCTATATTATGTGAACAATGCCTGTAGAAATCAACCAAGCAACCAACCAACATTTATATCAGCTATTATTCAAATAGATATTACCAATTTTATTTAACAATTTTTTGTTATGTTCCAAACAGTAGCTTAGTAATGGAAAAGTTAGTTAATTTACTAAATCCTGCCATACTTTTGGTGATTATTTTCAAAATTAATTGAAACGCATGGACAACTCATTTCATTAGAAATATGATCACGCATGGGTTAATGACAGAAATATTAATAAACCAACAACACATCTCTCTCTCTCTCTTTCTCTCTCTCACTGCATATGTGTGTGCACATGCATGTATGTACATGTGTACATGTATGTACACATGTGCACATCTGTGTGCATATGCATAGATGTGTATATACAAGTGTGTGTGAACGTGTGCATACATATGAGTGCTTGCTTGCATGTTCAGTACATCAAATCAGATGAGCTATTCCAATAATTCATGAATTAAATAAACTAAGACAATCGTTTTAGTGACAACATTGCGTGAAAAAGATTTTAATTAAATTTAAAATGCGTTTTCATTATATTTTTAACTGTTCGACAGATTATCATTATATAATTAAACATAATTGCTGGTAATGTAGTACTTTGAGGTGAACAGAGACAGTTCCCCTCCATATTCCAGCAAGTATCTGCTAAGAACTACTATACTACAGCTACCATCTTTTGCAAGATCCTCACAAAGAATAACATGCAGGAACATTAAGAGCAAGAAAATGCCTGTCGTGGATCATCATTATCATCGTTTAACGTCTGCTTTCCATGCTAGCATAGGTTGGACGGTTTGACTGAGGACTGGTGAGCCAGAAGGCTGCACCAGGCTCCAATCTGATCTGGCAGAATTTCTACAGCTGGATGCCCTTCCTAATGCCAACCACTCCGAGAGTGTAGTGGGTGTCTTTTACGTGCCACCGGCACGGGAGCCAGTCAGGCGGTACTGGCAATGACCTCGCCCGAATCTTTTTACACATGCCACTGGCACAGGTACCAGAAAGGCGACGTTGGTAACGATCACGCTCGAATGGTGCCCTTTTATGTGCCACCAGCCAGTTGGCTGCTCTGGCAACGATCACGCTCGGATAGTGCTCTTGGCACCCTACTAGCACGGGCACAAGTGCTAGTAAGGCGACGCTGGTAACAATCACACTTGAATGGTGCCCTTTTATGTGCCACTGGCATGGAAGCCGGTTAGCCGCTCTGTCAACAATCACACTCATATGGTGCTGAGAAAATGATTTGTTCAACATAGAAAAGATTTATAATAAAATATATATACTGATCAGAAAAGATTTATAATAAAATATATATACTGATCTACTATGTTCATCAAGGCTTTTTTTTTAAAAAGGTCCAATTATATCTCTGCATTTTGTAAGAGGAGCAGGTGTAGCTATGTAGTTGAGATGTTTGCTGGGTTGTCCAAAAGAGAAATACACTTGAGTGATTCCTGCTATATTCCCCAAGTCTACAGAGGGAATTGAACCCAGTAAAGTAAGCTAACAAAACCACTGCAAGTCATTAATGTTTCTGTTTACAAGAATTGTTACCTTCTGCAGTAATTAAAAGTAAAATGAACTCGGCTGTTGAGAATTAAGTCCTGGATCACAAGCAAACACACAATTTTTCTGCTTATTGCTCAGTATCAACTCCCAATCTGCAGTCACTATACACTAATATTTATATATGAAAACTTACAAAGCAAAACAAAAACAAAAATACTTCTTAACTTGGTATTTAAGAATGATTCTATTAAATGAAAAATAAATCAATATCGACTACTATCTAATCAATATTGATTACATGTTAACCTGTCCCTAGCCATCAATATTAAGCTCTTTATATCATCATTCTTAACAGTGGTGTATACTTTCGGTAATTTTTCAACAATTTCAATTACGCTATACTTAGAGATTAAACAGTTAAAAATCCAATTTTTTTTTCAGCAATGTAAATGATGCAAAGAAGAAAAAAAAATCAGTGCTTTGTCTGTGAAGGAAAAAAAGAAAGACATACATAGTATGTCATACAGTAAACAGCAATTAGAATATTTGAAATAGAATTTTATTTTTTATAATTACTTGAAATATTAAACAAGAAAAATGATATATAAACAGCAGCTCTTCACCTATATAAATGATATATATTCTGCAGCTCTTCACCCCCTTTTTTCTAAAGTCAGTCAGTCATCTCCTGCTCTGCCCTACCTTCCCCAACTCCTGCACCACTGGTCGGCCCTCACTCCTTATCCACCCTTCAACCCTACCCAATCTTTACAGTTCTCACCTACTTCTCCCCTCCTCACCCATTCCTCATCTCTTACTTCCCCCCCTACTCTTGCACCCTCAACCTATTTCTACTCTTGGTTCCTCTGTCCTTACTCATTTGTACTCACCTCATACCTTGAGGGTCCAACCAGCCACCTCATCACCACTATTTGTATTTCTTCCCAGTTGCACCCCTACTCTCTTCTAAAATGAGAGAAGGCATATAACTCCTCTACAACAAGAAACTCCTGTTCTGCTCTGGCCCTTTCCCTCATACTTTAACTTGTCATCTCCTAGTATAAAAACCACTACCTCCACCATCACCTCAGTTTGCAGCCTTGTGATGGTGGCACAAATAAAACACTCACTAGATGTTGTAAAGTATTTGGCATTAGGAAGGGCACTGCGCTGTAGAAATGCTGCCAAAGCAGACAATAATATTTAATTAAATACTCATTTCTAACAAAAGCACAAAGCCACACATTAGATCACCCCCCACCCTGCACCATCTGATACCATTTAGCCATCAGATGTTAACAGCCAGCTTCAGCTGAATTCAAACTTGGAGTGTAAAGGAATACAACTAAATTACTGCAGGGTACTTTATCTGACACTCTATTGATTCTGTCAGTCTGATAACATTTTGGTGATCTTTGGTTTAAGGTATATTTCGTGGAGGTCAGCTTTACCCTTCATCCTTGGGGGGGTGGAATAAATTATGTCCCCTCCCCCAAAAAATTTAGGCCTTGTGCCTTTAGCAGAATGGATTATTATTATTACTACTACTACTACTACTACTACTATTATAAAAAAAAAACTTTTGAGAACACAGCAGAGAAGAATTGAATTTAGTAGGGAAAAAATAAAATACAAATGGATGAAAATAGAGCATAAAACAAAGAAAAATGTAATAAATCTTGATAAGGAATGACGGTGGGGGGGGGCGCAGTGAGTAGACAAGATGGAAGAGTGAGCCAAGAAAGAAAGAAAGAGCTGAGACAAAATGTCTCCACTGATGGAACAATATTTACTCACAGAATAACAAATATTTTACCACTACACATAAAATGCAGCCTGATATGAACTGAGTTATTACATAAAATGGTGAATTTTGTTGCCAACTTTAAACACAATTCTCAAATTAAAAGACAATGAAAAATATAGATTACTCCTGACTTCATATTTCTGCAGGAATCTGCAAAAATACTGAAGACCAAAACACAAAATATTAGTAGAGTTTTCTGGGTTATTAAAGAAATAATTGTTGATTCAAATTTTGGCACAAGGCCAGCAATTTCGGATGAGGAGGTAAGTCAATTACTTTGGCCCCTGTGCTCAACTGGTACATATCAACTCCAAAAGGATGAAAGGCAAAGTCACTCAGAACATAAAGATGGATGAAATTCCACAAAGCATTTTGCCTGGCATGCTAATGATTCTGCCAGCTCATTACCTTAATAAAGAAATCATCATCATCATCATCATTATTTAATGTTCATTTTCCATGCTGGCATGGATTGGACAGTTTGACTGAAAACTGGTAAGCTGCACCAGGTTCCAGTCTGATTTGGCAGGTTTCTACAGCTGGATGCCCTTCCTAACACCAACCACTCCGAGAGTGTAGTGGGTGCTTTTTATGTGCCACTGGCAATGGGAGCCAGTCAGGCGGAACTGGCATCGACCATGTTTGGATGGTGCTTTCTATGTGCCACAGGTACAGGAGCCAGTCAGGGGGCACTGGCACTGATCACATTTGGATGGTGCTTTTTACATACCACCGGCACAGGGAGCCAGTCATTTGTGACACTGGCATCGGCCACAACTACAATTTCCATTTCAATCTTGATTTACTTTTGATTTTACCTGACCCAATAGGTCTTCTCAAGTGCAGTTTATCGCCCTGTGATTCAAGGGTACTTTTAAAGTGGGCTGGTTATGCGACACTGGTATGGGTTATGGCTGTGATCTCACTTTACTTACCGGGTCTTATCAATCACAGCATATCTCCAAAGGTCTCGGTCTTTTGTCATCATTATTTATATTAATTCTATTTTAGCCCTTTAGCATTTAAACTGGTCATATCTGGCCCAAATATTCTACCTTATTTTATGTTCAAACCAATTGGATCTGATCTCTCAAGCATACACTACGATGTCATTCTAAAACCAAACAAATAAAATAAATCTCAAAGTTATGAAGTAATACCTGATTAATTCAGAACTACATGAATAAATATTCATTACATTTGTCAGATTAATCTGAATGCTAAAAGGTTAATGCATTAATTTTTAGTGCATTTAGCTAGCATTTCTAATTTACCTTCTACACTACCCTCTTTCTATCCCCCTTCCCTCCCTCTATCTCTATCTCTATCTCTCTCTCTCTCTAAAATCACAGTTAAATAATTATTTTCCATCTCATACACCTTAGATAACATCTAATGCAACTTTCCAATCAGAATTTATATTTAAGCTTTACAAGACATTTTATTGGGGTTTCTTTAGTCAATCATTTTTTTTATATTTCGACAATATATCTTACTTACCACTAAATGCTTTCCTCAATGGAATTTTGTGTTGATTTCTTGATTGATCAGGCATCCAAATACTCATTTTGTCATTTTTTATATATATATATATATTTTTTTTAGTTTTCCATAATTATTCTTTTAGTCGTTTCCTCCCATCTCACACCCCAGGAATTTCCAATCTATAATATCTGAAATATTTGTCAAACCATTTTCTATTCAAACTATTACAGCTTCACTTGTAAGCGGCTGGTGGTTTCCACTTGGCAACATCCATAACCTACTTTCCCCAGACTCCTTTAGGAAAAGGTTCAATCAAATATTCTTTACACACTAAAAAAAAAACTTCCTTCTCTAACTAAAACATTCCCTTCTCCAATTCATACCAACCCATTTTACCAATCCTTCTGAGTTAAGTACAGTCCATTAACATTAAGGATAGAATATCCTACATGCTGTTACTTTCGTCTCTTTAAATGTAGATTTTTGCCTTGAAAAAATTTTTAAAGAAAGAGAAAAATAAAACAATCTCAAAAATTCTCAAAGGTCAAATGAAGGGTATTTATTCTACTCTTTCAACTTAGTCAAATTCTTCAGTAATTCTTCACTTTTATTTCTTTTGAAACAACATTTATTTAAGTTAAGATTCAACAATATTCACTCAACCTGCTAGAAATAGCAACCAAATTCACTATCTTAAAAGGGAGAGACACGTTAGATAATGTGGTGGTGGATGCATGCTGTATGGGGGAAATACGAGACAGTTAAGACTTTAACACCCTTGATCATAAACCTGCTTAATCAGGGCTGATCTGAAGTTAAAAAAACAACAATCATTAATAATTATAGATATTGCTCTCGTTATCTGGTATGGTGCTGCTCACATAGACATCCAAGACAACATCCAAAAAAAGTGCCACCAAACTGATTGGAATAAAGTCCCTGGAGTCATGCTCCAGCAGTCTCCCCTCTTGACTTTTTGTATCACTACTGTAATAGCCTCTGCTCCCCTGAGTTGGGTCGATTCATGCTGCCTCCACTCAGGTGTTCCTTCCCGGTCACCCTTCCTGCTTTTATTCCCTTTGTTGTAGCCAAGGCCACTGGCACTACACAAATTACTATACCTAGTTCTTCCCACCTAGAATGTCAACCCTCTAGAATGTCCTTCTTGTAGCTGCTGACTTATAAAAGGTTCAACATTAGTGACATCAATCTTTGCTATGCAAGCAGAGGCTGTGGAAACTATGGGCACCACCCCTTCCTCCAGAACCAACAAGTAAAAAAAAGAAGAAAAGGCCAGTTGCAATCTATTTCTTTACTACCCACAAGGGGCTAAACACAGAGGGGACAGACAAATGGATTAAGTCGATTACATCGACCCAGTGCGTAACTGGTACTTAATTTATCAACCCCGAAAGGATGAAAGGCAAAGTCACTTCTGCGGAATTTGAACTCAGAACGTAGCGGCAGATGAAATACCTATTTCTTTACTACCCACAAGGGGCTAAACACAGAGGGGACAAACAAGGACATACAAATGGATTAAGTCAATTATATCGACCCCAGTGCGTAACTGGCACTTATTTAATCGACCTCAAAAGGATGAAAGGCAAAGTCGACCTCGGCAGAATTTGAACTCAGAACATAACGGCAGACGAAATACCATTAAGCATTTCGCCCGGCGTGCTAATGCTTCTGCCAGCTCACCGCCAGTTGCAATCATCTCAGTCACCCTGTTACCTAAACAATATTTCCAGTGATTAATCCCAGGTTATCTCCTGCCTTTCTCATACAGATTTTAAGATTCTAACTTT
Organism: Octopus sinensis; assembly: GCF_006345805.1. Taxonomy (NCBI): domain Eukaryota; kingdom Metazoa; phylum Mollusca; class Cephalopoda; order Octopoda; family Octopodidae; genus Octopus; species Octopus sinensis. Next base: position 114,163,119 of record NC_042997.1, on the reverse strand, counting down.
CCATTAACAAGAAAATAAAACATTTCAAAGACTAATGACAATAAGTATTCTCAGTAAAAACACTATCTAGAAAAATGTCAGATAATTAAATAAGTTTTTATTCAACATTTCAAACACATAATAATAGCGGAATATTTCTGAATAATTAGATTTGAATACAATATATTCTTAGGCCAAAGCAACTTTGTAGAATCAATTTTAAAAAGAATTTATACGACGATCAATGAAGAGAAAATAAAACAAACCATGAAAGAATAAAGTTATTGATTGGAAAGAAAGTCAATAAGATCTGATCAGCAATTGGCAAAGTAGAAACTGTAATTCACAAATATATATATATATGCATACATACATATTACAAACACATACACACACATGTATATACATATACACAAACATTCATATTTATGTATATATGTATATACATACATATATAAATAGATACACATACATATGACTTATTTCTTCTTTTTAAAACGAAATCTATTCAAGTTCTTTATTTTCTCCATCTAAACAATCACGTGGGAATTACTTACACAACGTTAAAACAATTTTGGCAGCTTACACAAAGGTTCATTTCTTTATGTACTCTTTATCAATTTACAAAAACACATATCCCAGACTGTGTGTGTGTGAGAGAGAGAGAGACAGACAGACAGAGAGGCAGGGAACCATCCTACTTCAGATCACAAAATGTGTCCACATATAGTCAGATAAAAGCAAACTTTATGTTCAATATAGCCCATTATATTAAAATGCTATGTCTAATAATCTGCTACAATATTACTGTTTGACTTACATCAGCTGGCCAACTGACTGTATTGGTTTCAGTACCAAACCATCAGAGATAACCTATAAATTTCTTCGATATAGAAAAGCAAATGACCTAATTTGAAGTGTACCTATTTAAATTTAAATCTTGCATCATAATTTTATACAAAAACCTTTTGTTAAATTATATTCCAATACAAGCTAAATATTAATGAAAAGATTACTCTTTACTCTCTTTTACTTGTTTCAGTCATTTGACTGCGGCCATGCTGGAGCACCGCCTTTAGTCGAGCAAATCGACCCCAGGACTTATTCTTTGTAAGCCCAGTACTTATTCTATCGGTCTCTTTTGCCGAACCGCTAAGTGACGGGGACGTAAACACACCAGCATCGGTTGTCAAGCAATGCTAGGGGGACAAACACTGACACACAAACATATACACACACACATACATATATATATACATATATACGACAGACTTCTTTCAGTATCCGTCTACCAAATCCACTCACAAGGTATTGGTCAGCCCGGGGCTATAGCAGAAGACACTTGCCCAAGATGCCACGCAGTGGGACTGAACCCGGAACCATGTGGTTGGTTAGCAAGCTACTTACCACACAACCACTCCTGTGCCTAATGAAAAGTTATTTTTATAAATCTTAAATTTTTAATTGTTTTCAAAATTAATTGAAAGCTGAGCAGTCATATCTCATTAGATGTACAATCCCTTACAGGACTGTACTTCTACAATGTAATTGCCCGTGTTGCAACAGCACAGAGAACAATATTGGTAAAATTGAAACAAACAAATCAATTAGACAGTGGTTCACTTGTACAGATTCTAAGCAACAACTGTCAAAGAGAGACAGCAATAAAATCGGGCAGACAAATTATTAATAATTCTCAATATCTTTAGAAAAACCTTCAACACAAAATACATATGAGAAATCCTTAAGCTCACTTGGAGTGACCAGTTCCCTCTCTGAGACTAAATTACAAGCACTGCAGCTGTGTACTCTTAATTTTGTACTGAACAGAACATGTGTGCATTATGTGATGCCAGCGCCGCCTGACTGGCATCCGTGTCGGTGACACGTAAAAAGCACCAACTGATCGTGGCCGTTTGCCAGCCTCCTCTGGCCCCTGTGCCGGTGGCATGTAAAAAGCACCTACTACACTTACGGAGTGGTTGGCGTTAGGAAGGGCATCCAGCTGTAGAAACACTGCTGGCAGTGTTTCTACAGCTGGTGCAGGCAGCCTCCTGGCTTCCCAGACCCCGGTCGAACCGTCCAACCCATGCTAGCATGGAAAACGGACGTTAAACGATGATGATGAAACCACATACTTTAGGACAGATATCAGTAAAGTGGTTAATATTGGCCCCAGAAAGGTGGGGGAGGGTCTATGTTGCTATACAAGGGGTTAACAAACATATGAAACAATTCTGAGCATTTAGGGTGCTGAATTATTAACAAACTGGATCTATAAGTGTTTAATTCCCAGCCAAATATTGATGCAATGTAAACTAGTATTCACCAAACATATATTTCATATTAAATATTCCAACTGTATTAATGTTATATAACTGGATTTTTATAGTTCTTTATCAATTTAAGTATTTTCTTTATATTTAATGGCACAAACGAATGAAGAATTATCATTTTTAAATCCAGAAATTGTTTTTAACCTATTAACATTTAAACCATCCAGCCCAAATATTCTACTTGTTTTATGTTGAGAACAGGCCAGGTCTGGCCTCTCACACCAACCCTACAATGTCATTCACAAAAATAAACTCTCACATCATTGAAACCTTGAAGCTGCAACATGCATAACTAACTCAAAACAATGTGATTACTAAAGGGTTAAACCAGCCAAATCTGGCCCAAATATTCTACCTGTTTTCTGTTCAAACTGACCAGATCCAGCTTCTCACACCTACATTACAATATCATTCTAAAAATAAACAATCACATAATCAAAGTCTTGAAACTACAAGATAATGCATTATCTAATTGACAACAATAAGAATAAATACATTTGACAGAGCAATCAAAATGTTAAAGGTTTAATAATTATACTTCTAAATTATGTTTTAAAAATTTACATGAGATTAACAAGTCATCAATGGTTCCATGAAGGTGAAACGACACAAACTTACTGAGCCCCTACTTTAGGAATGCAAATCCAAAATTTCCACTACAAGAGCCAGACATCAATATTTACTAAATGACACAGCACTGGCCAAAAGAGGAACGCTGGTTTTGAACCTTATACAACTATATACTGCAAGTCAATGAGCAAATCTCTAAGCAGTCATGCAACCTTCCAGAAAAAGCAGCTAAATCGCCTTCAAATTATAACCTACCATCTTTTAAAAGGAGACATTAGATAATGTAATCCAAAACATCAGATGTGGTGTGCATGAGATGTGACTGCGCTGGTAAGGTCATGTGTTGCGTATGGACAAGGACAGCTGTGTGAAAAAGTGTCACACCCTAACAGTGGATGGAACCTGTGGAAGAGCTAGACCTAGGAAGACCTGGGATGAGGTGGTGAAGCATGACTTTCGAACATTGAGCCTCACAGAGGCAATGACAAGCAACCAAGACCTTTGGAGATATGTTGTGCTTGAGAAGACCCGGCAAGCCAAGTGAGACTGTGGCATTGGCCTCAGCCAGTGTCACATAACAGGCCCATTGAAGAGTACCCTTCAATCATTGGGCAATATACTGTGCTTGAGTTCAAACACTGGGCCTCACAGAGGCAATAATGGAAGACTGGGACCTTTGGAGATATGCTGTGATTGATAAGACCCAGCAACTAAAGTGATATCACAGCTACACATGTCCAGCCCTGTTAAGAATACCCCTGATGCGTCAGGTAATATGATATGCTTGAGAAGACCTGTTAAGTCAAGTAAAACCAATATTGTAGCTGCAGCCAGTGCCCCTGACTGGCTCCTGTGCCAGTGGAACATAAAAAGCATCAACCAATCATGGCCGATGCCAGTACCCCTTGACTGGCTCTTATGCCAGTGGCACGTAAAAAGCACCATCCAAACATGATCAATGCCAGTGGCACATACAAAGTACCCACTACACTCTCAGAGTGGTTGGAATTAGGAAGGGCACCCAGCTGTAGAAACCTTGCCAGAACAGATTGGAGCCTGGTGCAGCCATCTGGTTTGCCAGGCCTCAGTCAAACCATCCAACCTATGCCAGCATGGAAATTAGACATTAAATGATGATGATGAAGGTTGACTATTGCTGAGAAAGTACCTCATATGTGTGTGTGTATGTGTGTGTGTATATATATATATATATATATATATACACACATACACATGCACACACAATCAGAGAAATTTGGAATTCTGGCAGTTAAATTGACAGAGGAATGTCATGAAAGAGTTCTGAAAATGAAAACAAACAGGAAAAAAATTGATTCTTCAACAACTTGTCAACAGATGGCATTGACATCTCTCGATAAAACAAACATTAGAGCAGATCCCACCTTTGCTTGTTTTACTACTACTACTACTACTACCACTTAATAAAACAGACAGCCCCTCAAATTGTGCTTAGAATTGTGTTTTCAAAACTAATGGGAAAATAAATTATTACCAAAGCCTTTCGCTAAATTTGCACACAGGCAGAATAGAATATTTGTTTACAAAAATGACAAAATTTTATATATGGAAGGCAGCCGTTAAACAATAATGATGATGATGATGATGTATATCAAACTTTAAAAAATACAAATGAAATATGCTTAAGATAGATGGCTTAGTCACATAAGAAAGAAAATGAGATAAAACAAACCTTTTAATTGAATTTTCTTTTTTTTTTTTTTGTTATTGTCTTGAGAAAAAAAAAAATCAATAGGGTCAATCTGTCAGCCTATTGTTTTTGATGGTTGAGAGAAAACAAGACCAATGTCTTCAAAAATATATACTTTTCTTTGTTCTTGAGACTAATATGTTTTACAGAATTTTAAATGATGACATTCTTTTTGCATCTCATAAATATAATTGTTTTTGTTTAGTGTAGAAACATCAAAAGGCTTCGTTTCCAATAATAAGCAAGAAAAAAAAATCAACAACTAACAAACTCGAAACTCTGCTAGATTTTCATAACTTCAGAAAATGTGCATTCAGATTTCTTCTTCAAATGGCCACAACCAAAATGCATTTCACCATACTGCACTTGGAATCTCTGTCCTTCACGTTAAGCTTTGGTGGGTCAAAAATTCAGGTTTTCTGTGTCTACTGATAACACCAATATATTCGAGTAGTCTATGTCCGCTATTAAATTGTGGACATCTCCAAAATACATCTGATATAGCCTGGTGTTTGGCATGGTGGCAGTAACCAGCAAAGCCTACCCTACAATAAGCAACAATAGTAGAAACGGGTAGAATGTTTCCATAAATCTCCCCAGTCTTGTGTTCAAGCCATGAAATGTTCTGAGCAGTCATGAGAAGCTTGGTAGTACATCATGTGCCCCTGAAGCTCCTTCTCAATCAGATTTAAGGTGATCAATATCTAATAAAGATTTGCATTTACAATCACTCATAATCCAAATAATGTTATACAGTTCATATAGTCTTTTACGATCATAAGAAACCACATCTTCAATTCCAGCCAGACATAAACAAACCAAAACCTTGATTTCACAAGAATAAGCTAAATCATACCATCACAAATTCACTACAGTAGGGGTTCCCAAACTGGTGTGTCCAAACCCATTGAGGGCATATGATGAAATTTCAAGAGCTGAGACAAAGACGGAAAGTATATATTTTATTCAAATTGCTTTTCAGAATAAAATAACTCTTAAAAGAAACTTCATTGAGCATACCAAGAAATCAAATTATTTTACATATATGGAGCTGACTCGTAGATTATGACCAAGAACTGTGTCCTGTTTTCATTTGGAATGAGACGCTTGTGAGAATCTGGATTCAGTTCTCTTTTGTTGAGACAAAATCTAAGAATTACTTGAATCTAAACATAAACCAGGTTGCAATCAGGAAAAGAACTTCCACAAAGAAGTCATTGAATTTTATGTTCACAAGTATGATTTCACTGTTTACAGTTTGTTCTGGGAGTTTTTTCCCCCTAAATGCTCAGTTTACACACTGAATTAAGCTGGGTCTAAGTTCAATTTGTTCACTCATACCACTATATATAACTCAAAGATTAAGCTATATTTTGTGTTCCAAAACGTATTTTTCTTTTGAACGGTTACCATTCCTCTCTTTACAAAGTACAGGGAACTGCTCACCAATTTAGGATGGTGGTGCTGCAGACAAACGTTCTAACCACAGCAAAATTAAAAATCTAATCTGACCAACCAACAAACCATGCTACACACCTTCAATCTACTGACATGATGTTTCCTCTTGTTGTCTCTACTCCAAACTAAGGAGCTGCTTTCTCCTACTCATCTTAAAAGGTTAATTTGACTTCACCAGGGCCTTGCAAATCTTTATATATAAAATTGAAGTTGTGTGTGTGAGACTCTGTCTCCTCCGATTTAGATTCCTAACTACTCCCACATTTTGCAGTGCAGTTTAACCAAAAGTGGGTATCTTATAGTCGTCATTCATATCGAGCCCTTCTAGGTATTAGCGTGCGTCTACGATGAGTCTACGATTTAAAAAAAAATTTACCATCATTTTTCCGCATTTTTAATGATTTTTGCTCGGGATATATAATGGAAGTAACTCTCTAAAAATGCTTATATAGTTATTTCCCTTACAAACCCGAGCAACGCTGGGCGATACTGCTAGTATTGAATAACCCTCTTGAAACTTTTTTTTCTTTCTTTTACTCTAACCTACTTGCCCAGATTTTTTCATCTTTTAGTCAGGAGGAAAGGCAGGCAGTGCTCATGACCCTTCACAAGCCTTCTGAAACTAATGGGATGAAAGGAAGAAGGTATCCTCAAACCAGAGGCCTAGTGTGAATGCTTGCAATAGTGTAAATTCTTTTAAAGGTACCCAAGATGCCAGGTGATGGTGTTTAAGTGGGTAATGAATGAAGTCCATCACCCAAGTAGTCTACAGTAGGATTTGAGCTCAGAATGTAATGAGCTGCAACAAATACCACAAAGATTCCTTAATTTCACCAATTCATAACCCAAGATTGGTATTGAAATTTAAATTAATCAGAATTTATTAAAATGCAGTGGAGAGTGAGAAGGGGATAATTCCAGATATGTTCAAGTCTTAATAAACCTCCTCAGCAAAACAATCTTAAGATGATAGAGTTTTAATGAATAACCACAGATTGGTATGACTGGGAGAATTGTTCAGTCATCTACTTAACTGATTAGAGTTAATTATATTAATTGAACAAGGTTAGTTAATCTAGTATTTTTATACAAACTACAGGCAACTATATACGAGAAAAAAGATGATTGTTAACAAAACCTAATCCTCAAAATAACTAAATCCTTTAATCTAAATCAATCAATTTAATCCTGAGTGTCATTACAAGACTGGATTTACTTTCATTTAGATGCAATTTCCTTATTTAACGATATAACTATAACAAATTTAAGATAATTATTTTAACATTGTAAACCTATGCAAGTTACGAAACCTATGTAAATTACTTTAAATTCAATGGTATGTAAACATATTTCTTCCCATTGCAAAAGGATTTCAGGGCTAAGAACTTATAAAGGAAGAACACCACGTGAATAATTGCTTTTTAACTTCATCATCATCATCATCGTTTAACGTCCGCTTTCCAAACTAGCCTGGGTTGGACGATTTGACTGAGGGCTGGTGAGCCAGATGGCTGCACCAGGCTTCAATCTTGATCTGGCAGTTTCTACAGCTGGATGTCCTCCCTAACGCCAACCACTCCGAGAGTGTAGTGGATGCTTTTACGTGCCACCGGCACGGGGCCAGTCAGGCGGTACTGGCAACAACCTCACTTGAATCTTTTACACATGCCACCGGCACAGGTGCCAGTAAGGCGATGCTGGTAACAATCACGCTCGAATGGTGTATTTTACGTGCCACCGGCACGGAGGCCAGATAGCCACTCTGGCAACGATCACGCTCTGATGATGCTCTTAACACCCTACTAGCACAGGGCTCGAGTGCCAGTAAGGCGATGCTGGTAACGATCACACATGAATGGTGCCTTTTATGTGCCACTTGTTTTATGAAAATAGAACTAAAATTAAGGAAGACATTATACAGTGGATGGATTAATAAATTCACTATTATATGAAGGTATAAATCATCATCGTCAGCAGTAATTTAACATCTGCTTTTCCATACCTACACAGATCAGATGGAATTCATTAGGACATTTCCTACAGCTGGATGCCCTTCCTGTTACAAACCCTCAACAAACTGAAAGAAGCTCAGCATAGGCGCAGGCATGGCTGTGTGGTAAGAAGCTTGCTTCCTAATCACATGTGTTTGGGTTCAGTCCCACTATATGGCACCTTGGGTAAGTGTCTTCTACTATAGCTGCAGGCCAACCAAAGCTTTGTGAGTGGATTTGCTATATGGAAACTGGAAGAAGCTTGTGGGTGTGTGTGTGTGGGTGTGTATATATGTATGTATATATATTTGTGTGTGTGTGTGTGTGTTTCCCCACCATTGCTTGACAACCGATGTTGGTGTGTTTATCTCCCCTTAGTGATTCATCAAAAGAGACCAATAGAATAAGTACTAGGCTTACAATGAATAGATGGTGCTCCAGCATGGCTGCAGTCAAATGGCTGAAACAAGTAAAAGACTATATAAATTCTGCTTCCTTGTATTAACAAGACCAATGGTACACTGTTTCTAGTCTTCCATGAAAACATATCCAGCCATGGGGGAAATAGTTAAAAAAAACTTTTTTAATGTCTTTATTGCCCACAGGGGGCTAAACAGAGGAGACAAACAAGGACAGTAAAGGGATTAAGTCAATTACATCGACCCCAGTGCGTAACTGGTACTTATTTAATCGAACCCGAAAGGATGAAAGGCAAAGTTGACCTCAGCAGAATTTGAACTCAGACAGATGAAATACCATTAAGCATTTCGCCCGGCATGTTAACGTTTCTGCCAGCTCGCCACCTTGTCCATGGAGAAATATTACCTTGCTTAGAAACAAGTAAGGGTTGGTAACAAATTCTGCCTGACCCATGCAAGCATGGAAAAATGGGCGTTAAATGATGATTTATTAGCTTAAATCCCAGTAAGTACCCAGTCAAGCTGGAAAAGCTACATAAAGGGAATTACACAGTTACTATTCTAACACATCATAATTGGATAGTTATCCACTTATTGAGGAAATCTAGTGAAACAGCACTAAAATATTTACCTATACAATGACATTCAATGGATATAGGGACATTATTTTAACAAACGTTTCGATGCCAACATAAGGTTGTATAGATCTGCCAAGTCACATTTGGCACAACACCAACAATACACAATTCTTGCAGAAGTGAAAAACTAGTTTGTGCGGTTTTGTATAACAACTGCTGTGGTTTCACAACAGTTCATTGATCTTTATCGGTGGGTCAACTGCTACTAATGCAGTGTGCAATTAGGATTTTTATTTTCGAGGTTTTGCTTTCTATGCAAATGAAGTAAATCTTTTTCCAATAAGTCTGAACAGCATTATTATCACTGCGATGACTATGGCCACCATTACAATCACCACTACCATAAACCATTATTATCCTCCCACTATTAACTACCACAATTACTCATATTTTACATTCAGACAACTAGATAGTAAAATGAAAGATCATCACCAACATCATTTAACATCCATTTTCCCATGATTGTCTGGGTCGGATGAAACTCATAGAAATAGATTTTCTACAACTGAGTGCTCTTCCTGTCACCAACTCTCACCTGTTTTGAAGCAAGGAGATACTGTGCTCTAGTCCAGGTGTTTTTTTCTTTTTTTTGTCTGAGTTCAAACAAATAACAGTTTGATTGACACTGATATTTCCTAGCAATTAGCACAATATGTAAGGAGGCACATTCACTATATATAGTATCAGTGGAATTTTCAAAACATGTGTCGAAAGTAAAAATATTTGATTTACACCTGTGTTAAACTCCATTTATTTATTCATATATATATATATATATCTTTTATCTTGTACTTGTTTCAGTCATTAGACTGCAGCTATACTGGGGGCACTGCCATGAAGAATTTTAGCTGAATGATTTAACTCCTGTACATAATTTTTTTGTAAAGCCTGGCATTTATTTTGTCTGTCACTTTTGCCAAAGTGCTAAGTTACAGGGATGTAAACACACCAACACTGGAAGTCAAGTGATGGTGGGGAACAAACAAAGGCAAACACTCATAGATAAATATAGATATATATATATGACAGGCTTCTTTCAGTTTTTGTCTACCAAATCCACTCACAAAGCTTTGGTTGGCCTGGGGCTATAATAGAAGACACTTGCTCGTGGTGCTACACAGGGGGACTGTACCTGGAACCATGCAGTTGGGGAGCAAGCTCCTTACCACACACACACACAACAGGCATCTTTTTAAGTTTCAATCAACGAAATTCACTCACAAGACTCTGGTTGTTCTGGGGGTTATAACAGAAACCACTCACTCAAGGATCTGCAAACTGGAACTGAACTTAAAACCACATCATCATTTCCATTTAACATCCATTTTGCAAAACAAACTTCTTAACCACACAGCCATGTCCGGATCTACAACATTCTATTTTCAAATAACTCAAAATTTCTTTGGATAATAAAATGGGATACAGCTTCAAGGATATGTAGTAGTAGTAGTAGTAGTAGTAGTAGCAGCAGCAGTAGCAGTAAGTATGTTGCTTGGATAGTTAGGGTAGGCTCCAGTTATATTCAAAACAGGAACAGGTAGATACCACAGTATACTAAGTACAACAGGAAAAAAGGCAGCCTATTGCTGCTGCAGCTGCAACAGCAACAACAACAACATAAACACCATCCTGAAGCTGTGACTGAGGGAGAGAATGTGTCGATTCTCTGGGACTTCCCCATACATACCGGCAAAACTACAAAAGCTAATAAACCGGATATTATTATAAAAGATCAGACAAAAAAGGTGTGTTTATTAATTGACAAGTATTCCTTGCGATCACAATATAGCGGTGAAAGAATTTGACAAAATCAGTAAATATAAAGACTTGCTAATAGAAATTGAAAAAATGTGGCATCTCAAGGTGACTACAGTACCAGTGATTGTAGGATCTCTAGGAATGATAAAAAAGGTACAGAAACCTGTTTGAAAATGATACCAGGCTTACCATCCCTACAGGAAGTGCAAAAAATCATGTTAACTGGAACGGCTAATGTACTGAGAAGAGCATTATCACTGTGAAAACAACATCCATTCATGAATTTATTTGTTTATTAATTTTTTTAAATACATATTTTACTTGTGAATTTGCATGTGTAATCTGGGAATGCATACAATGAGCTTCTCTGCCCTAAGTGTACAGAAAACACTTGGCGAGAAATGGAAAAAAATGTGAAGAAAGAAGGAAAAAAAAATAATAATAATAATCACTATAATTATAATTATCCTATAAAATATTACCCATTTCAGGTCAAACAATTACATAAGCGTCTTTTGATGAAATGTATTTTATAATTTATTGTGTCATTGCCCCCACACACACCATTAGTTAGATAATTCAACATAAGACCAGTTACAAAAAGACTTTGGTAAAACTTCCAAATCCAATAACCCAAAAAGAGAGCCTATAAGCAGTTACTTAATCAGCTAAAAGTCACAGCTAAATATCCTCCATTTAAACTTTGTCCAATATGTTTTTTTTTTCAAGACAATGTAATCATTCATAAATAGAAGAAGAAAAAAACACAGTTCAAAACACCAAATACAGGTCTGCTGTACCAGGACTGACCTAGGGTTAATATGATATTCCAGAATACATTTAGAGTTTGTCAGTACTGGTAGCACACAAAAAAGCACCCAGTACACTCTGTAAAGTGGTTGGTACCAGGAAGGGCATCCAAGTTTAGGAAGGTAGAAACCATACCTAAACAGACAATTGCAGCTCTTTAGCTTGCTAGCTTCTTGTCAAACCATTCCAACCCATGCCAGCATAGAAAACAAATGATGATAATAATGTTCCTACAATGGCTAAATTTGCTGACCACTCTCAAAACTGAACCAGGCTCACTAATTCAGTGATTGATGAAATAACTATACAAAAGAAAATCTCGAAATACCCATTTCCATTTCGAGGTGACTTCCATTGGTTATCAGCCAAGCCTTTTCTCTTTGTATGTCAATTAAAAATACCTCATTAACCATGCTATATTGATGTATGTGCATCTATCTATTGATGACTTGGTTTTATTTTTAAACTTTCAACTCTCACTATTTCTCTAAAGAAATCTATTCTAATTCACTAGTGTTTATGGAAAAGAAAACTGACAGTAAACAAGGTATTTCTAATGATCATGTGTGTGTGTGAGTGTGTGGGTGATCCAGTATGGAGACCAGACATTGGCCTTAATCTATATACTACTAAAACTCTTTGCTTGCTTGTGTGCATGCTTGTCTGCAATTTAATACAGCCAAACCAGCGCATAATGGGGGAAATATTATGAAAGTAAGGCACCCCTGAAATGTGACTACAAATGGAATAAAACAAGTTTCACATAAACCAGACCACAGATTCCTGAGATACGCAGATTTTTTTTTGGGGGGGGGGGGACCTTCATAAATAGCCAAAATGGCACATAATGGGAAGATACTCTGAAAGTAACATAACCATGAAATGGGAAAATTGTTTCCATTAATTTTATGTTTACATTATATAACAATACTGTAGTAAAGATTGTTTGCCAACATAACATGGCAGTCCTGGTTTAGGATTAATGTTGCTGTAATTTAGCCCCAAGAGACATCGTCTCCAGCTGGCTGTACGACATGATCTGTCCTTATATTTTCGAACAAGGGAATCTAGCATCCCCACTCAGCTCAAAACAATATCTGTGTATCGCAATTTCTGAGTTATTTTCCTTCATCAGCACAGAATAATTGTTTGGCTAGAGGTGGCACTGCCAAATTCCTGTTCAAAATATATAGTTTTCAAAGTGACAACTAGTCACTGATTTATAAATTAGAAAATTACTATCTTTAAATCTCACAATGAGAGATATTCAGCAACAGTACTTTGGAGTAAAGATTGTTTGCCACCATAATACAGCAGTCCTGGTTTAGGACACAGATCGTGTTGTATAGCCAGCTGAAGATGTCGTCTTCTGGGGCTAAATTACAGCAACATTCGTCCTAAACCAGGACTGCCATGTTATGTTGGCAAACAATCTTTACTACAAAGTACTGTTGCTGAATATCGCTCATTGTGAGATTTAAGAATAGTGGTTTTCTAATATAACAATTCATTTTGCAATTTCGTAGAAGTGTGCACATATGCCATAAATAAATACTGTTACTGGAGTTCAAGCTTTTCCCAGAAGTTCTGTTTTTATTAGATGCTCTACATAATCAATGAAACCTTGAACATGAACTTGTAGACCAAACCTATGATGACATAAATGAATTGAAATATTTAACTTACTCATCATAAAATTAATCTTCGTTTCAATGCAGTGTTGGAATCAGCTTCAATGTTTTATAACCTGAACTGTCAGTGATCCAACAGGTCACGGGTAGTCCAGTGATTGTATATAATTAAGGTCATATCTCAGCACTATTGGAGTCCAATGACTGTACCAAGTAAAAGACTAGGATGAAGAATTAGTAAACCCACTACACTCACGGAGTGGTTGGCGTTAGGAAGGGCATCCAGCTGTAGAAACACTGCCATATCAGACTGGAGCCTGGTGCAGCCTTCTGGCTTCCCAGACCCCAGTTGAACCGTCCAACCCATGCTAGCATGGAAAACGGACGTTAAATGATGAACGATGTGATCTGCTTCCCAACCACATAGATTCAGTTCTATAGCACAATACCTTGGCAAAGTGACCTTGGCCAACACAAACACTTGAGTTTGGTGGATAGCAACTGAAAGAAACCATTGTTTTTATGCATGTGTACATGTGTGCAGGTTTAACTTGGTAATCTACAAAAGTCAGTCTGAACAATGATTTCACCTAGCAACAAATCATTCACTTGCTTCACACCTCTGACGACTATTGGAAAAAAAAAGGAAAAAGGAAAAAACTCCTTACTTGAAAAAACAAAAGTTAGCAACAGGAAGGGAATTTAGCTATAAAACAATACCTCAATATATTCATCTAACCCATGCTGACATGGAAAAATGGACATAAAAATGTACGAGCAAATATATATCATACATTTTGTTCTATTTTGGGAGGGTCGTTACATCAATAATTAGCACACATACTTTGAAGAAACTTATTGGATAAAGCCGAAACAAGTCAAGAAGAGACAACTACAAACAGAAAGCAAAACAAAGTTGGAGTTTTACTTTATACATTTCAGGGTTATGACCCCTTCTTCAGAACATGTGGACATGTTGCTTGTCCACATTTCATAACTTCAAAATGCAGAAATATAAGGTAAAAACTCTTGTTTTGTTTTCTTTTTGTAGTTTACTTTATATCTTATCTCAAGTTCTTCCAGCCTTACCCACAAAGTTTCCTTAATATAATATCACACAATAAGGCAGTGAGCTGGTAGAATTGTTAGCACACCGGGCAAAATGCTTAGCGGTATTTTGTTTGTTGTTACGTTCTGAGTTCAAATTCCGCCGATGTCGACTTTGCCTTTCATCCTTTCGGGGTCAATAAATAAAGTACCAGTTTCACACTGGGGTCAATGTAATCGACTTAATCCGTTTGTCCGTCCTTGTTTGTCCCCTGTGTTTAGCTCCTTGTGGGTAGTAAAGAAATAAATATAATATCACACAATGCTTCACCGTAACTACTCCATTTTAAACACATACTGGTTCTATTCCACTTCTTTACTTTTTTTTTAATCTGTCAATTGGTTAACTATTTAGTCAATTAACTAATCAATGGTTTGATTAATTGTTCAGACAATCAATCAGCTAGTTTTCGTCGAAGTTCTTTAGTCGCCATTCATGACCTTAATAATATGCTCTCTCCACTCCTAAGAAAGTCTACGTAACTTTCAAAGCTGATACAACTTCCTTTATTAAATGCAGATCAAGTGCTGGTGCTGTCACATGTAAACTCTGTCCGTCTGTTTCAAAAGACAAGTCTATAATCAATAGAAAATGGGCAGAAATGCAACAGCTGTATGTTTACATCAGCAATCACCTCCTACACACCTGACTGACCTTTACCACATAACCTCAACAATGAGAAATAGACAGCAGACAGCATAGGGTTAATATATGCCGATTCTCGTCGCTAATGTCTTCAATAGTCAAAAGGTGTACAGAATAAAGAATGAGAAAATCAGAGTAAGATGGTGGTAATAATAATGAAGAAAAAAAAAAGCCACAATGTAATTTCTGAAAAGCAATATTATTAAAAAGACTTAATTTACTTTCAGTGGAGTATATTCTATGCAGTATATACAGCACTTCTCATTTATAAGTTTATCTACTGCTTGAGAAAAGGAGTGAGATCAAATGGTATATTGGCTCAAGATTGATAAGGCGGCGAACTGGCAGAAACGTTAGCATGTTGGGCGAAATGCTTAGCGATATTTCATCTGCTGCTACGTTCTGAGTTCAAATTCCACCGAAGTCAACTTTGCCTTTCATCCTTTCGGAGTCGATTAAATAAGTACCAGTTACGCACTGGGGTCAATATAATCAACTTAATCCGTTTGTCTATCCTTGTTTGTCCCCTCTGTGTGTAGCCCCTTGTGGGCAGTATAGGAAGAAGAAATGTCACACAGAACACTGGGATCATAGGAAGAAATTAACTATATCAAGAGGGAGAGGATTGTGGTATTATTTGAGAGCTAAAAGACTGTACAATTTAGTATACAGACCATTTGTTTAATATTTGTTGCTTCCATTCCCCATTAAACCCATGCTAGCATGATTTGGACGAAATTTATTTGAAAAAGAATTTTTTAATTCCACAGGTTTTTGAAAGTACAGAGCAATTGGTTGTATTGTCAACAAGGAATATTACGTTACCATTTCACTAAGCCAGAGACAGCCAAAGCCATGAATTGCCAACAACAGCACACCTATGTACATAAATACTAGGTTCCCATAGTTTACATCTACCAATTCCAATGACAAAGCATTGGTTAGCCTAAGTCTATAGGAGACTATATGGCCCAAGGTGCCAGGCATTAAGTTAGAACTTGAAACCACATGATTATAAAGCAAACTCCTTAGTTATACTGCCATGTCTGTATAAAGAGAAACTTTCTATGTAATGTAACAATTTTAATAAGTTTCATTTAATGATAAATATTCATCGTTTAACGTCCACTTTCCATGCTAGCATGGGTTGGACGATTGACTGAGGGTTGGCGAACCAGATGGCTGCACCAGGCTCCACTCTGATCTGGCAGTTTCTACAGCTGGATGCCCTTCCTAAAGCCAACCATTCTGAGAGTGTAGTGAGTGCTTTTACGTGCCACCGGCACGGGGCCAGTCAGGCGGTACTGGCAACGACCTCGCTCAAATCTTTAACACATGCCACCGGCACAGGTGCCAGAAAGGCAATGCTGGTAACGATCACAATTTATTAACCCTCTTAAATACCAGCCTACGAAGGACTACCAAATTGCTCCCAACCACTCATATTAAGGTGTCCTGATGATAACCTTTTTGATAACAGCCCACCCAGTGCCAACCCTGGTTCTATAATAAAAGCTTCTTGTTTTAAGCTGATCTAAATGTTTCATATTAATTTACATCCAACACAATAATGACAAAGTCAGCTTACTAAATTCTACATAATTTTCAAAATTAACTGAGATAAAGCCAGAGTATTTCAACAGAAATATGGTAAGAAAAGGATTAATATCCACCAAACTTTCATCATTGATTGCTAACATTAAAGCTCAACAGGTGAAAGATCAATCCCAGTTTCAACAGTTTTACATATCATATTCCAAATACCAATTAATAATGCTATAGTTACTTTAATGACTGACTCCAAATAATTGAAATACATAAGCATATATTTATATACAACCGTCAGTACAAGCCAACAAGAAATTAACTAACCCAAGCATCCAAAAGATTACAAATAAGGGCATAAATGATTAAGGGTTGTCAATTAAAATATTACTAATTACCAAACAAGCTGATATTTTAACAGTCAACTTAGGAAAAAATATAATTGATGTCTGAGTAATTTTGCTCCATTCATTATGATTGATAATCTGGCAAGTACAGTGGAATCCATGCTTTGATGAGGAGGTTTAATAAGACCAAAACACATCTTGAGTGGTCACCCCTACTTGCCAAAATATGATTCAAATAATATTAGTCACAGAGTTTTCTTCTCGCAACATAAGTATTATTAATAGATTAGATTTTTTTTTCTCCTTTTACACAAAATATGATGGTACTAACATAACATTTTTTGTGCAGATGTCATTTCTAATTGCTTTTAGTCAAAGAGATATTTTAGTATGCTGACTAGAATACTAATTATCTAGAACTATTAATGAACACAAAACACGATGCAAATTTATCAAAATTTTCTACACAAGAAACAAGGTAAGTGCTTGTGTACTGATTCACTTGTGATAAAAGAGAAAACTATATTCATGGTGGACCAGTGATGTGGTCTCACACCCACTGATTTTATTTGTAGCTGTTTTAATTAAGAATTGATCAATACCCTAGCTATTTATTGACTACAGAATCAGCAGGATTATATTACCACATTTGCTAATGTGATGATGGTGACAATCACCATCGTCATTCCTGTGAAAAAGAAAGACCTGCCATTGAAGCTGTTATCTTTTGAACACAGTTTTTTTCCAAGAATGATCTGGCACCAAAGATTTAGATCATTCTTACTACCATTTACATAGATTTGTTATGAGCCCTATGGTTCATAAGACCAGAGTATGACACAGGTTCTGTGGCATAGAAGTGACTAAAATTACAACATTACACTTTGGATGGGATGCCAGTCATTCAAAGGGTTAACTCCCCATCTATTGCTGGGACTCATTTACAGATGAATGGGCTGGAGAAACATAAAATAAAGTCTTTTTTATCTTTTACTTGTTTCAATCATTAGACTGTGGCCATGCTAGGGTACTGCCTTGGAGAAATTTTAGTCAAACGAATCAACCCCAGTACTTTTTATTTTTTAAGCCTGATATTTATTCTATCAATTTCTTTTACTAAACCACTAGGTTATAGGGATGTAAACAAACCAACACTTGTTGCCAAGTGGTGATGCAGGACAAACACACACACACAAATAGAATGGGCTTCTTTCAGTTTCTGTCTACAAAATCCACTCACAAGGCTTTGGTAGAAGACATCTGGCCAAAGTGCCACACAGTGGGAATGAACCCTGAACCATGTGGCTGGAAAGTAGGCTTCTTTCCACACAGCCATGCCTGTAACTTTTGTTCGAGAATACAGTACACCGCCGAGTCCAGAAATCAAAACCATGACCTTACAGTTGTGAGCACAACACCTTAATCACCAAAGCCATGCACCTTCATCTACAACAACTACAGAAACAAAAGTTATAGAAGAAGTTAACACAAAACAAATGCTTGTTCCGAACATACACTACCACAAAATAATTTTCTCTTTCATTTCTCTACAGACTCTTCGAGAAGTTCAGTCAGTCACTTCTCATTTGGCTTTCATCACCAGCAACCGACAGCACTTTTAACAACATCAAACAGCTCCCACCTCAATAGAACATTTTTGTTTCTCAGAGCCCTGCCACAACAGTTTCACCTGGTCCTTATAGCAGCAACCAACAGCAATGCAGTCCAATAACTGAAGCACAATTTACTGGCCAGGATACAGCTTCTCTACAGACTAATACTATCACTAATCACATTCATCATCATTGTCAAACCTTGGACACCACTGCCTGAAGTCCAAGGACTTATAGGGCCAGTTACCAAATTTCCATGGCAAGAAAGTGGCCAAGGTAATTACTACCCACTGAACAGAACAAAAGGCTGTCATTTACAGCTGAGTAGACTGGAAAAATGTGAAATGAAGTGTTTTGCTGAAAAACACAACACATCACCCACTCCAGGAATTGAAATCCTGACCCTGTGGTTGTGAGTCCAATACCCTAACCATTAGGCCATACATCAGGGGTGGGGAAACATTTTAGTGCGGCAGGTAAAAATTTCCAAAGAAAATGGTCCTTGGGCGGATCAGAAGTTCTAATTCTTATATCTGTGTAAATCTTGTATGTATCTATGTATAATTTGATATACATTAATAAAGATAAGTTTAACACATTCAATTAACACGTAACATCTTCATTAACACCGCCACTGAATTTAGGACATTTATATTACTTATGCTAATGTAGTTGGGTCACAAGGGGGTGGTACAAACCTAGTAATATATGTTTTATAGTGAAAGCAAAATTTCCATTCAAATGGCAATTACCGGACAATTTTCTGTTCGAGTCTAGCCATCTTAAGTTGCAGTAGAAATGTGACCTATGTCAAAATAGGCATATACATATTGTATAAATTTTATAATTGAATAAGTTATATTTTGTACATACAAGTATATTGGCCCATGGGCACAATAGAATGTGCTCGCAGGCGCAATTGCACCCATGAGTGGGGGTTTCCTCACCCCTGCCATACACCTTCACCTATTAATTACATTGCCAGTGGAGAAATTATGTAAATTCAGCCATGATACATCAAGAGTTAACAGCTTTATTAACCATAAGACGTTTGTAGTATTATCAACAACTATCACAAGTTACACCTCTCTTTTCTCTCTACACAAAACCAACTTTGACAAGTTACATGAATATGCAAATGGATGCATAACTTACAGCCACAAGCCATCACAGCTTACACAACTTAGAAACCATTGCAGGTAGACATTCTTTAACCTCTCTTGCATTAACACAACATCAACTTCAAGCACAACTTCTCATTTATCTTGTCTCAATACCAAAAACATGCTTAACTAAATAAATACCCAAAACAGTAACTCATTTTGACCAGTTCCAATAAAAAAAAAAATTTGTTTATTTTCTTACATTTTTAGCATAGCGAACTGGTCTGTTCTAAACTCAGAAACATTCAAACACATTAAAATCTTACTCTTATCATTTTTTTTTTTTTTTATGAAACTTATTAATTACTATTTCAAACTGCACAAACCTTCCATACTAACATATGATATTAGATTACTTGGAATAATTATCTCATCACTTGGAGTGGATAAGGTTCACAGTACAAGCAGAAAATGTGGAAAATCGATGTACATATGCATATCTATATATATAAAACTCTAGTTGTGTGAGTGTCTGTCCCCTTCGATTTAGATTCCTAACTCCTCCCACATTTTGCGGTGCAGTTTAACCAAATTCGGGTATCTTATAGTCGTGATTCATATCGAGCCCGTCTGGGTATTAGCGCGCGTCTACGATGAGTCTACGATTTTAAAAATAATTTAACATCATTTTTTATTCCATTTTAATGCATAAAATGCATCGTGTGTCGATGGCGGCGGAGTTGGCGTCCATGGTCACACCTGCACCTGTTTGCTTCTCCCCCTTCCTTCCCTCGTGAAGCTGTGGGGAAGGGAGTGTAAAGAAATCAACGTCGTAATGCGTTGTGAAGGAAACCAGCGTTCTTTTAGAACAACGACTTCATGGCTTGAAGACACCAAAACAAAAATGGCTAAGAAAGCCCGAATTTATAAGGGAAGTAACTCTCTAAAAATGCTTATATAGTTATTTCCCTTACAAACCCGAGCAACGCCGGGCGATACTGCTAGTATATATATATATTGGATTGAATTGCCTATGTTCAGTTCACTGCAGGGTGAAGACCTCAACAAGTTCTCTCCACAAACCACAGTCTAATGAGGAGGCTGAGAATCTGAGTTTGAGATCTTACTGGTTTGATGAATCTACTCTGCCACACTGGCTTAACAAGGCAGTTAGACGCAGTTTTTTATATACTCATACAATGGGATAGTTAAGTTACATCGACCCCAGTGCTCAACTGGTATATATTTTATAAACCCTGAAAGGACGAAAGGCTCAATTGACCTCGGTAGGATTTGAACTCAACATGTAATGACAGATGATATACTGCTAAGCTTTTCACCTGGAATGCTAGCAATTCTGCCAACTCACCTATAGATATCTCACACATACACACAAAGCTTAACCATCACTTACAAGCAAACAACCAAGTATGACTCAGTAGCATGTAACATGCCTTCACCAATTGTTTTAGTTATCTATGAGTCAACATTCAAGCGTGGTCGTTGGCAGTGTTGCCTTACCGGCACATGTGCCAGTGGTACGTGAAAGACAACATTCAAGTGTGGTCATTGCCAGTGACGCCAGACTGGCTCCTGTGCAGGTAGCATGTAAAAAAACACCTTTTGAGCGTGGTCATTGCAAGTACCATCTGACTGGCCCTTGTGCCGCTGACACATAAAAAGCACCCACTACACCCTCGGTGTGGTTGGCGTTAGGAAGGGCATCAGGCTGTAGAAACTTTACCAGATCAGATTGAGCCTGGTGCAGCCTCTGGCTCACCAGTCCTCAGTCAAACTGTCCAACCCATGCCAGCATGGAAAACAGATGTTAAACAACGATAATGATGATGATGATACTCATATTCTCTGTGCAACTACACATATTTTCTGTAAAACTAAAACCAAAACAAAGTAGAATTGACAAGACAACCTCCCCCACCCCCATCACCACCATTTTTACTTAACTTAAAATGATCTAATATAGATCTTTATAGAATGTCAAGTTTAACAAACAGATGTTTTCATTGATACAAATCTTGCTTATAAGTGAAGCAGATGTCACCTTTACAATTCCATGCCAACAAAGTAGTTTTCTTTGAGAATGGGTGTCTAAGAATTATGATAAACAACTGAAAAGAATTTGAATTTCTAGTGCAGTGAGTGAATAGTGAAGATCTGCTTTGTTTCAAAATACAGTCAGCATCAGAAATGGCATATAACATTGAAGTCCCCATAACTTAGCAGTTCGGCCAAAGGGATCAACAGAATAAGCACCAGTCTTTAAAAAAAGTGGTCGATTTATTTGACCAAACATTCTTCAAGGCGGTGCCCTATCAGTCTAGTGACAGACACAAGTAAAAGGGTAAAGAAAGAAAGAAGAGTATGCCATGATAATCATAATAATTCTGGCAGAAGACAAGTAATTATAAGGGGATAGGCTTAGTCAATTACATACCCCACCCCAACACCATGTTATTTTATTGACACCCCTGCCCCTTTTCAAAAGGTTGAGGACCAACCAACCTCAGTGGAATTTGAACAC
Source organism: Octopus sinensis (assembly GCF_006345805.1). Classification (NCBI taxonomy): domain Eukaryota; kingdom Metazoa; phylum Mollusca; class Cephalopoda; order Octopoda; family Octopodidae; genus Octopus; species Octopus sinensis. Next base: position 114,140,897 of record NC_042997.1, on the reverse strand, counting down.
AGAATGTAAAGAATCAAAAGAAATGCCACTAAGTATTTTGTCCAGCTTGCTATCATAATTCTCATTTTGGCACAAGGCCAGCAATTTTGGAAGAGAGGCAAATCAGTATCAACTCCAATACTTCGATCTCCCCCCAAAAAAAAATTAAAAAACAAAGTTGACCTCAGTGGAATTTAAACTCAGGTCATACAGAGTTGGAGGAAATGTTACAGAATATTTTTTCTGTCAGCTCAACCATCTTCGTGATAATCGTCATAATATTGACAATACCAGTTGCGAAATATTTTTGGCATGTCATCTGTTTAATGAATTAAACTGTAAATATCTCACACAAAAAGAAAAAAAAAAGACCATCACACTAGAAGCTCGTTTCAGAAATCTCTTCAGACTGGACAAGTAAAGACAAGCTTCTTGATAAAGCATTTCAGTTCGATGATTATCTGATTAAAGCTAAATTATGAATTTACTTTTTTTTTCCATAAATAATGAAAGTATTTCTAAAAGATAATTTTTAATCATTATTGCAGTAATAACTTTTTTGGTAAGCAATTGAAGTTATGCATAAATATATAAAAGCAATTTTGGCAATTTGTCTTTTTAAAGTGAAAAACTAAATTGATTAAAAAAATATAAAATTGAATTAAAACAGAAAGAGATATAAATTATAGCAATAACCTATAATAACAGTCTGTTATTCTCAAAACATTATATACATTTTTCAAATTAAAAAACAATCTTTAGTTTCAATGCAATAACTTTATTTTATCTAGCCGACTAATTTTAAAAGAAAACTAAAAGGTTTCCAATGTGTCGAGAGACAAAATTCAAACCTCAGTGTTTTATTCTTCCATAATAAAATTAAAAACATTTTAAAGACCAAATTAAAAGGTTTTGTTATGGCAGGATGCGTAAATTCCATTGAAGCCTATTATCAAATATTAAATAACATCAGCATCACTATCCTTTAATGTCCACTTTTCACTGCTTGCATGGGTCAGATGCGATTTGTTGAGGCAGATTTTCGACTGCAGGATGCCATTCCTCATTTGTTTCCAAGTAAGGTAATATTGTCTCATTGTCAGTCATGTTTTCCATGGAAGACTAGAAACAAAGAACATCACGTGTATGATGGTGATGCTTGTTTACAATCATCACATGATGTCAAGACAAAGGTACACACATATATAGTGGGCTTCTTTCAGTTTCCATTTTCCAAATCCACTCACAAGACCAGGGCTTTCGTAAAAGACACTTGCCCAAGATGCCACACAGTGGCATAGTTGGGACATAAGCTTCTTAACCACAAAGCCATCTATAAACATATCTGCACCTATTTTTTTAGCTGATTAATTCTGAAAGAAAACCTAAAATTTTCACATCACATTAACACATAAAAGTAAATAAGAGAACCAACCACATGTCCCAAAATTTTAATCTTTCCTCCACAAATTATGGCCTTTTCTGCCAAAATACCTGTTATTCTATCATCACTGATGATGTTGTCTAACCCCAAATCAGCTCTGATCAAGAAGATTTTACGTACCAAAAGCGTTCCAGCCATCCTGAACATCCCATGGTTTTGCTGGGAAAATCAAAGACTACATTATCTAATGTGTATTAGAAATCCTTTCTACTATAGGCACAAGGCCCAATATTTGGGAGGATGAGGCAAGCCAATCACATTGACCCATGTCCAACTGGCTTTGTTTGTTTGTTTTGACATGGTTTCTACAGCTGGATGCCCTTCCTAATGCCAACTACTTTAGAGTGTACTTGGTGCTCCTTACATGACACCAGCATGAGTGCCCTTTACGTGGAACTGGCAGGTGCCTTTTATGCGGCACCAACATGAACGCTTTTTACATGACAATAGCACAGGAAAAGCTGATGATAAATAATGATGGCATTAAATAAAAATTAACATTCTTTTACTTGTTTCAGTCATTTTGACTGCAGCCATGCTGGAGCACTGCGTTTAGTCAAGCAAATTGACCCCAGGACTTATTCTTTGTAAGCTTAGTACTTATTCTATCGGTCTCTTTTGCCGAACTGCTAAGTTACGAGGACATAAACACACCAGCATCGGTTGTCAAGCGATGTTGGGGGGGGGGACAAACACAGACACACAAACACACATATATATACATATACATATATACGACGGGCTTCTTTCAGTTTCCATCTACCGAATCCACTCACAAGGCTTTGATCTTTGGTCGGCCCGAGGTTATAGTAGAAGACACTTGCCCAAGGTGCCACGCAGTGGGACTGAACCCGGAACCAAGAATTTATGTTCCACTTTAATTTAATAAACTTTAAATTTAATTAACTGAAATCTTTCAAATCTCAGAAGCCAGAACTTTTTTTTTTTTGCCATTTTGCAAACCCTAGGAAGATAATAAAAATAGTATTTTAAGGAGTGCAAGACTATGACTAACGTGGTTGACTATGAGTAACGTGGTTACTGTTATATTTCATGCTTTTGTGTTTATCTGGATCAGTTGATATAACACGAGGGTTTTTTCCAGGAGTGGGGTGTAATGTTCTGGAATGTGTTAAGGTGGCTGTAGGTTCCTGGACATATAATTGTTAGTTTTATAATTAGTTAATTAGAAGTGGAGGAGGCAATGTGCATGACATTTTCAGACCCCACCAAGACTAATGAGAGCCATGTGATTAACATTTAGGTCAAACTATTCTATGTCACAACCACAATAAGACCAAAAAAAAAAAAAGATATTTAAAAAAAAACACCAAGCAATAAGGAACTTCCTGAAAATTGTAGTTCTCTGAAAAACTGATTGGGTAATTTTTTTTACTGTAAAATCTATTTGAGAGTCAAAATGAGGATGATAGAAAATAGAAATAAGTGTAATAAGTAGGCGCAGGCATAGGTGTGATGCATATTTGAGAAACTTGCTTTCAAACCACTTGAACTTGGGTTCAATCCCACTGCACAACATATTAAGCAAGTTTCTTCTGCTAGAGCCCTGAGTGACCAAAGCCTTATGAGTCAATTTTGAGGAAGGAAACTGAAATAACCTAGTCGTGTGTGTGTGTGTGTGTGTGTGTGTGTGTGTGTGTGTGTGTGTATGCTGGATGACTGCTGAAAACTACAAATTTTTTTTTCATTTTCTCTGTTTATTTTCTCTTATTTTCTGTTGAAGAGCATAAGCTTGAAACAAAGAAGTCTTTCATTTTTCCCAAACATCAAACAAATAAACTTGCTTGTTGTTCATACACCTGTCTTCTTCGTCTTAGATTTTTCAATAAATTTCAACTATGTGTGTGTGTGTGTGTGTGTGTGTGTGTGTGTGTGTGTACACACACTCTTGTCTTGACAACACATGACAGCTATAAACAAGCATCACTATCATTCATACAATATGATGTTGTATCCAGTCTTCATAAAAATCATATCTGGCCATGGGGAAGTTAGTACCTTACATGGAAACAGGTGAAGGCTCATGAGAGGAAGGTCATTTGGCTACAGAAAATCTGACTCAATAAATCCTATCTGACCCATGCAAGCATCGAAAACTGGACATTAAAGGATGATGAAGTGAGTTCAGCTAGAAAGGCTTTCAGTGAGTTAATTCAAAAGAGAAAACACGGTTGTGCTAACAACACAACAGAAAGAAGGAACCTGTCTGTAGCTGTAGAAAGTGGTTGTAGTTGTGTTACTGAGTGAATAGGCAGCCAAACAGCTTTCTTTTGGATATGGTTTAGAACATTTATATGTACAGTAACAAATGCACCACCCAAGATGTGTGAACAATTTTCACACTGTAAACTGTACATTAATTTTGTAGGTCAACAGCTGATCGAGGCTGAAGTTTATTCCATCCTTGGAGTGGAACCTTAGTCTTTGTGATGTAGCTTAGATGTGCTATATACACTAAATTGTAATGCAGATTGTGATGTAGTTTTGGTGTGTGTGCCACGTAAAAAGCACCATTTGAGCGTGGCTGATGCCACTGCTGCCTGACTGGCACCTGTGCTGGTGGCACATAAAAAGCACCATTCGAGCATGGCCGATGCCAGTGCCGCCTGACTGGCACCTGTGCCAGTGGCACGTAAAAGGCACCCACTACACTCTTGGAGTGGTTGGTATTAGAAAGGGCATCCAGCTGTAGAAACCTTGCCAAATCAGATTGGAGCCTGGTGCAGCCTCCTGGCTTGCCAGTTCTCAATCAAACTGTACAACCCATGTCAGCATGGAAAGCACACGTTAAACAACAATGATGATCACACAGATACACACACAAAAAGTTATAAAGTGACTGAAGGACCAAGAGTTTCAAGTGTCTGAAAAGTGCCAACGCATGAAACTCTTGGCTCTTGAGTCACTAACTTCAACAGATTATTAATAAAAGATACACTCATGTCTTGAGCTTCATTTTCCTGTTTGCATCACCAAGCATATATATATATATATTATATATATATATATATATATATATATATATATAAATACACACACACACACACACACATACAGAGAGAGAGAGCAAAAGACACAGATAGACAAAACACACACACACTCATGACAACATGGAAAATGAGTGTTAAATGACACATATACATACTACATAACATACACATCCGTGGGTGTATGATGCATAAGTATGACATGGAAAAAAAAAAGAATAACTACAACAATGAAATTGCACACTCACAGAATTGGTGAAGCATGAGTTAATTTCTTAGAAATTTACCTAAAATTATAACTTTTTGCCATAAAAAAAAATATCTGCATCTAACAATACAATGTTAACTAGAGTAAGACCAACATATGGGAAAGCTGAAATGTTTTTCTGTATCTATTGAAATACTTTCAATACTAATCTGAAATCAAAGCCACAGCTGCATTGACCAGTTTGTATTTTTAAATAGTGTTAAAATAGTTCAACGATATTTTGAGCAGGCATTCGAAAAAACCTAATTTTAGTACTTGCTGTTTCCTTGTGTGTGTGCGTGTGTTATTTCAGATGGTTCATATAAATGGTTCAATACCCAGACATTATATCTTTAGCAATTTAAAAGAAGCCTATAGAAAAACAGGATTGCCAACACAATATAACAGAAGTCTTTGTCTTCTCCCAATGAGCATTCCTCCTTTTGATGATGTCTCAGAGCTTAAGAGCAGAGACTTAAGAAGCTTCCTTCCTCTTTACAACATATATTTAGTAATACTAAAGCTATATTGCCACATAATTACTAAATATGTGATTCCTCTTTACACATGGATGACTAAAATATAGCTCTAAAGAATTTTCTTTCTTTAAGGTGGTCTTTACATAAACAAAAGTTACATTTAGTTAGTAACAGAAGGGTGAATACATGCAAGGCTTCAAAGAAAAAATTAGCAAGGTATAATAAGACTCTTTTGGGGCCCCATGAGGGGTTTCTTTTTTTAAGATGAGACCCCCCCATTGATAGTCAAATGCCACTCCTTGGCAATTCGAGCCCAGGTTAATGTACTAGCTGAATTCCTCTCATAATTCCTGGATACAAAATCCTTAAAAGAAATATTTAATTTTTTTTTTTATTATTTCTATCATGGTGTAAATAAAACCTTATTATAAAATTTTCAATAAGTTTTACATCAGAAAGTTTCACTAAGAACTGACAGAGATAAAATTTCCAAATAATTCTTAGTAATTTTACCCAGCAAGCTGATGTTAGTCACTGCGAGTATGTAAAAAACAAACAAAAAAAAACTGTATTAGGTACTTTAAAAAAACCTGACATTATCACCAGCTCAACATCCGCTTTTCTCATACTTACAGGCTCTGGGAGGTCAACATAGCAACCTCTATTTATCTTTCCAATCCTAAATTTCATCCTGTGAGGCCTACCATTCATAAAAATCTGATCTGGTTGCAGCAGCTCTATTTTGAGTTTCTGCTAATCTTTCTGCCCTACCTGCTAACAACATTTTTTTACCTAACACACCCAGAAATCAACCAGGAAGCATCTCTGAGATCACTGGAGTACTAGAAATAACAGTCAAGTCTCCCTCAAAGCACATCCCACTAACTTAAAAAAAAAGGAACATGAAGGTCATATTGGAAAATATAGTCCTTGATACACAATGTCTGAAAAATAGACAGGCAAGGTCATGGCTGGAATTTCTTTGATCATAAATCTGTTCAGTCATGGCCGGCTTGGGGTTAAACAACAATATATTTCAGATCAATGTAATCTTTACTCTTTTATTACACTGATGAACACCTCTAATTCCCATAAATCTTATTTGCTCAATGACATGGAAAATTATCAATGATTGGTAACCACCACCACCATCATCATCCTTGCTCCAATCTATTTCTTAATGCGTCTCATATATGGAAATGTTTACAATTAGACAAATACTGATTTCTGAGATTGGCACAACGCCATACACCCCGAGACGAGCTGTAAAATCAATTGAACCAACACCGCCACTATACCATTGGTATTTTTATAGATCCAAGAGGCATAAAAGAGTCGTCAACAGAGGTTTATTTATTTATATCACCATTGAACAATAACATTTGTTAGATTGCTCCCATGAGGCAATCAAAGGGTTGCAGTGTTTTTCACAAAGTGTCTGGAACTCAAAGTAGAACAAATGCCTTAAGGGACATCAACAGAGAACAAGATTTGGTTTTGGCATTTTTCTGATTTTGTTTTTAATTTAATAGATACATGACACAGACATGACTGTGATGTAAAGAAGTTTGCTTTGGAACCACATGTTTCAGGTTCAATCCCACTGCATGGCACCTCATGCAAGTGTCTTCAGCTGTAGCCCCAGGCTTACCAAAGCCTTGTGAGTGTGATTTGGTAGATGGAAACTGAAAGAAGCTCATTGTGTACAAGTGCAATGTGCATGTATTATGCATGTGCATTTATGTGTGTATATATTTTTTATTCTTTTATTCTTTTACTTGTTTCACTCATTTGACCACAGCCATTCTGGAGCACTGCCTTAAAGGGTGTTAGTTGAAGAAATCGACGCCAGGACTTCTTTGTAAGCCTAGTACTTATTCTATCAGTCTCTTTTGCCGAACCACTAAGTTACAGGGACATAAACACACCAGCATCGGTTGTCAAGTGATGGCAGGGGAACAAACACAGACACACAAATATATATATATATACATATATATATATATATATATATATATATATATATATAGACAAGCTTCTTCCAGTTTTCGTCTACCAAATCCACTCACAAGGCTTTGGTTGACCCGAGGCTATAGCAGAAGACACTTGCCCAAGGTGCCATGCAGTTAGGACTGAACCCAGAACCATGTGGTTGAGAAGCATGCTTCTTACCACACAGCTACGCCTGCACTTATGTATACTATGTATGTGTATATTTATTATGTGTGTGACCTAGTGCTTATGTGTATTGCACTCACAATGGTGAAATCGTGGTTTCGATCCCCAGATTTGCTGTGTTGAGTTCTTGAGTGAAACACGTCATTTTATATTGCTGTAGTACACTCAGCCGTAAATAGGACACCCTGTGATGGAATAGCCCTCTGATCAAGAGGAACATTGGCCTCCTCACTTAGCCAGCAAGGTGGCATCATATCAAAGCTAACATGATGCAAAGTGCATTGTGACCAGTGATGTATAACAACCAATAGTCTGGTTGATAATGTGATTACATGATATATATGTGTGTGTGTATATATGTGTATACATTTGTATGTATGTGTATACTTGTGCATGAGAGAAAAAGTGTGTGTATGTGTCAGTGTGCATATGTGTACATCTTGTCTTGACAACGTACATTACATGTAAACAGACATCCCTGTCATACAAGTGGTGTCATTCATTTACAATATTCTGGGAAAACATGTCTGCCCACTGCACTGGTCATGTTCAAATGACAAGGGAAAACATGAATTAGTTTGGAAAAAATGACAGTTGAGACCAGCAAGTGCATTCAGCCATAGAAACACTGCCTCAATGAATTTTTTGCCAGACCCATGAAAGCATGGATAGATAGACATTAAAATGACTATATTGATAGATACAGAAATAATTAATTCTCAAACGCAAAATAAGGCTAACAGAATAGCAGGAACAGGATAAAATATCCATATTTTTGCAGAAAAATTTGCCAGCCAAGGGACTCAAACTCACATCCCTGTAATTACCGGTTGTAGTGCATTTTTCTGCAATAATGTGGATATTTCGTCCTGTTCCTGCTGTTCTGTTAGCATTATTCTGCATTTTGAAAATCAATTATTTCTGTATCTTTGAATACATCTCAATGCTTCTAAAGCAAACTTTGTTTACTTTCATCGTAATTTGAATTTAACATCAGTGTCTTATAAGCTCAAAGATTGCAGATCAATTTGTCAGAGGGCAGTTTAACTTAACAGTAAAGCACTCTGACCAGTAATCACAGGGATGTGAGTTCAAATTTCATGGTTGGCTGCTAGCAAATTTTTATCCTGTTCCTGCTATTCTGTTAGCATTATTCTGTGTTTGAGAATTAACTATTTCTGTATCTTTCCATATATCTCAACGCTCCTAAAGCAAACTTTGTTTACTTTCATCATAATTTGACTATACTGGTGATGGCGATGATGACTATGATACATGACATGTAGTTCAGTAGACTCAACCTAGGAACTACAAGGGTTGTGAAATGAACATCTTCACCATACAGCCAAGTCTTCAGCCAAAAGCAAACAATGTTGTCTTAGGTTCAGATCCACTGTGTAGCACCTTGGTCAAGTATCTTCTATTATAGCCCTGGGCTGACCAAAATCATGTGAGTGGATTTGGTAGACGGAAACTGTCGTATATATGTATGTGCATGTATGAATGTGTGTCCTCCACAACCGCTTGACAACAGTTGATGGTTTATGTCATCATAAACTAGCAGTGAGGCAAAAGAGGCCTGCAAAATAAGCACACAGATTTTAAAAATAAGCGCTGGGGTCAATTATTTCGAGTAAACCATTCAAGGTGGTGCCTGAAACAAGTAAAAGATAAAATATATACATTCTAAGACATTTAAGCTTCTACTTAACCATTTCCAGTTCTCCACAGTCCTTCCAATTAATAGATTAATTTATATTAGAACTGCCTGGCCAATTATAATAATGATAGTTTTGTTGAAAATCATTCTTTGCCGTAAGATCTTTTTATAGCATTGCAAAAAAAAAAAAAAAAAAAAAACTAAGTCTCTTATGATTGATTAACAGCTTAAATATTATTTCTAATCAAATATTCATAGGATCCCTCTTACATCAGTGTTCTTTTTAAACTGAATGTTACTCAAACTAGAAGTATAGCATTATGGTTAAGAAGCTTATTTCACAACCACATAGTTTCAGGTTCAGTCCCACAGCACAGCATCTTCTATAGCCCTGAGCCAACCAATGCAGTAACAGGTGATCAAGGTCTTTAGTGATATACCATACTTGTGTAGACCTGCCAAGTGAGATTGCAGTCATGGCTAATGCCAGTGTCACATCAATGGCACCCATGCCGGTGGCACATTAAAAAGCACCCACTACACTCTTGGAATGGTTGGCATCAGGAAGAGCACCCAGCCATAGAAACCCTGCCGAATCAGATTGGAACCTGGTGCAGCTCCCTGCCTTACCAGTTTTCAGTCAAACCATCCAACCCATGCCTGCACAGAAAGCAGACGTTAAACGATGATGATGATGATGATGATGAACCTGTATGAAAGTCAGCCAAGTGTGTGTATGTGTGCATGCATTCATACACATCACAATCTGTTATCTGCGATTCCAAAACACCTGTAGAATAAAAAAAACATCTTTTACTTGCAAAACTGGTCATGCTGGCAGCAGGAAGACCATTCAGCTATAAAATCCTACCTCAAATAGTTCCTGTCCAACCCATGCAAGCATAGAAAAATGGACATTATCTGAATAAACTCAACACACCAATAGCTTCTCTTAGTTATGGGTCAAATAGTTTTGCGAAGTTGGAAGTGAAGTCTCTTACCTTACTTTCATATCTATTGACCTATGACAACCGGACACTCAATCATATTATTTTAGCCATGATAATTTAATGTACAGACAAAATATTTCTAATTTTTATTGGCTCAAATGTGTGCATCCTGTAAATCTTGGGAATGCAGAGGGATACAATTTGTTTTCTTAACCAGGATGTACTAATGATTGCTTGGACACTAAAATCATTATTCTTATGTTTTTCATTTTCCTATTTTCTTTTCTTTCAATTATTAACCTTTTATCATTCCAGTTACTTTGTCAAATGTAATGCTTATTTAATCACACTTTTGAATTAATCATGTATTATCTCATAGCTTTGAGATTTTAATGATGTGATTGTTTATTTGTAGAATGACATTGTAGCGTAGGTGTGAGAGATTAGATCTGTCCTAAATTGAACATAAAACAGGTAAAATATTTCATCTGCATATAGGTAGTTTAAATGCTAAAGAGTTACGCATATTTCACTGATTCGACAATTGTTTAGTTTGACATTCACAGAAATTGGATCTTACACACAATGTAGATTATGTCAGTAGGGGGTGGTTGGCAGAAAGGAAGCTCATCAAAGTAAGGTACATCCTGAATAAGGAAATAACATTTCAGCCAATAACTATGAAGAGATACTAGAGTATAAAACCACAGGGAAAAACCCACATTCATTCTATTTAAAAAGATGATGTAAAAGAAATCCATGGAATATGATACAAAAATGAAAAATTTAAGCTAAGTCTGTAGCAGGGACATGCTGCCTAGGTAGGCAAGGTAGGTACTGCCTAGGTAGGTGAGGTAAGCACTGCCTACCTTGAATAAAAATAGATCCAATATCAACATTCTCCTCACGTGGCAAAATATGCCCCTAATTCAATAAAATTATGAAGGTTACTCTGATTATTATGCATAAAATGCAAAATATTTTATTTTTTTGTCGATTAGGTAGGCATAATTCGCCCCTGCTTTTCAATCTCAGTATTTAAGCTACGCATAATACTGCTGTAGTATATGTGCTGCCTATACACCTACAACACTGTTTACTTTACCTGCTATAAAGGCAGAAGCAAATCTGCCTTCAACTCAGTCGTGTGCCTGTGTTTTACTTATTTTTTGTGTTTTACTACATAGAGGTCACCAACTGCCTACCCTGAATAATTACTGATGGCATGTGCCTGGTCTGTAGTCTAGAAGTAATACTATGGCTAAAAGTCCTGACGGTTTGCTGTGCTTGAAAAGGCACATGAAGCTAAGTAAAAGTGTGGTTGTCCTTGCATACAGGCTTGTCCCCTGCATCTCTCTCCAGCTGGGCATCGTTAACTTTGCAAGCTCATGGGTACTGGTGCCAAGTAAAAAGCACCCATACGGGTATCACATGAACATACCCATGCCAGTGCTGTGTAAAAGCACCCAGTACACACTGTAAAGAGTATCCAGCCACAGAAACCATATCGTAACAGACATGGAGCTTGGATAACTCTTCAGCTGGCCAGTTCCTGTCAAACTATCCAATCCATACCAGCATGGAAAGAGGATGTTAATGATGATGATGATGATGAAAATCATTATCAAATTTCTGTTGAAATATGACTGCCTTTGCATTAATTGAATTTGAAAATTATGATGAATTTAGTAAAATAACTCGTTATCAAGCTAGTGTTTGGAATATGAATTAACATGAAATAAGTTCTAATAACTGTTAAAGATGGTTTAATAATGTTCAGCTGTGCTGCTAGCATCTCTTGAGATGTTGCATACTTGATGATCAACTAACCTCCACTAAACACATGACCTGTTGTACCTTTCAACTAAATGAGCAGAATCGTTAGAGAACATCCAATGAAATGCCTGAAGTATTAAATTACACCCCTTTACATTTTGATTTCAAATCCCAGTGAGACCAACTTTGCTTCTCATCATTCTAGGATCAATAAAATAAAATATCGATCAAGTACTGAGGCTGATTGAATATTTCTATAAAGCATCCTAGATATCTAGGTGTTTTTGTTTTTATGTTGGCCAATGGGCTGCGGCCATGCTGTAGCATCATACTCAAGGGTTTTACTTGATAGCTTAGTGGGAAATTAATAACAGAAGGTATTTCTCTTTAAATCAGGGATGTGCTGCCAAGGTAGGCACTGCCTACTTGAATCAAATAGATCAATAGCAACAATTTCTATTTATGGCAAAATATGAACCTAATTCAACAAAATTATGAAGATTACTCTGATTACTATGCATGAAATGCAAAATATTTCATTTTTTTTGTAGATTAGGTAGGCATAATTCGCTTGTCCTTCAATTTCAGTATTAAAACTACACATAGTACTGCTGTAGTACATGTGCTGCATACACTCCTACAACACTGCCTTCAATTCAATCGCTCACCTGTGTTTCACTTATTTTTTTGTGTGTTTTACTACATAAAGGTCACCAACTGCCTACCCTGAGTAATTACTGACAGCACATGCCTGCTTTGAATGTTCTGGTTTGCCAACCCATGCTGATATAAGCATATTTGTATGTGTGTGTCTTTATACACATATACATCCACAAATATTTGTAGCATCATCATTTGAAATCCAGTTTCCCATGTTCACATAGGTTAGATAGAATTTATTGAGGCAAATTTTCTCCAGCCTGATACCCTTCTTGTCACCAATCTTCAGTCATTTCCAAGTAAGGTGATACTTCTCCATAGTTAGGTTTTTGGGTTGTTTTTTTTTAACAAAATATTGGAAATGAAGGACATCTCTTGTTAACTAATGAGACACATACACAAACTAAATTGGCATTCCATTAGTTATGACGATGAGGGTTCCACTTGATCTGATCAATGGGACAGCCTGCTCATGAGATTAACATGCAAGTGGCTGAGGTACTCCACAGGACATACATTATTACACACATGCATGCATGACAGGCTTGTTTCAGATAATTTCAGAGCTGCCATTGATATGATGAAAAGTAAGTCTAAAAACATTGAAGAGATGGGAGAGTAGAAGCAAATAAAGTTGTGTCATGTACAAGAGATAAGACAAAGAAATGCCTTGGTCAGGCTCCTAAAGGACAAAGAACACAGGTAAAACTTCTGAAGGGAGGCTAACAGGATTTGGTGGGGTTGTCAAAAAGATTTGAGATGGTCATTGCTGGAATGCCTGCTCAATCAGGATTGAGCTAGAGCAGTGGTTCCCAAAGTGAGTGGTATTGCCCTCCTGGGGGCAGTTTCAAGTGGATGTTGAAAAAAAGTGGGGCAATAATTGGGTAGCAATTCATGTAAAATGTGGGGTGATAATGGGGTAGCGATTAATATAAAAACAACAAAATAATGGGTTCATTAGGTTAAGTTTTATTTGTGAAGTACAATTGCTTTGAATTCACTTCAGAAAGAGGTCTATGTGGTGGTTAGTTGGGGTGGAGGTGCTAGGAATGTGGCCTAGGTGACAAGGTGGCAGTAGTCCGAAAAAGTTTGGGAACCACAGAGCTAGAGATAAGCAACAATAACAAAATAACAAAGCAAATGTTAAGTAATTTCTTTTTTTAATCTTTGGCACAAATTAGTTTTTCTCTACCAAATGCCTACATTGCTTTCACATGACACCTTCAACAAACAAACACTCTCTCTCTCTCTCAGTTGACAAGATCTATCACCAATTGTTCTCTGTATATTTTATCTCTTATGTTGGAAAGTTATATTTTTATTCTTTGCTTATACTAATTCTTTAAAATATTGAATCGATTGGTAGTGAAAGTAACTTTTTATATTATCTAGCACTGGTTATCAATTTTTTTTTAAGCTATTATTATTTCAGGCAAGTATATTGACACAGAAACACTATTGGCTATTATTTTTAATATTATAATACTACTTAATATTTTATAAATCGCATTATCTTTAATGTTGGTGTTTAAAATATTGGAAGATCACAAATACATTTGCTGTATTTAATAAAATCCATAAAGATAAGTTAGTGTCATGAGAAGAGGGGGGTAAGTCCTGACATTTGGGGGAGGGCTTTTCAAAGAAACGAGAAAACATGTTGAAAATGAGAAAGAAAGAAAAAAATTTGTTTACTCTTCTTGTTTCTTCAAAGAATCTGGTCTTCTCATTCTTTCTGGCTGTATTTCTGTTTTATTTTTAATAATTTGCTATGACTAAAAGCAATGTTTTTTCATTAATAGTTTATGAATAAAATTGTACTGAGATCAGCTGAGCCGAAATCAGCCCATTATTCTATGTGTTGCCAGAGTGTGAGAGAACCTTTTGTTGAAATTAGTTCCTTCAGTTCACCAAATGTTCTTTTAGAAAGAACATTTCACAAGTCAGAGAAATTTCTGATTTTATAGTTAGATTAGCAGTATCGCCCAGTGTTGCTCAGGTTTGTTTCGGCCCTTTAGAATTGGAATTTTTGGAAATTTTGAAGCATTATGTAGCTTGTTATTCTCTTTAAGTGAACATATTTCTGGTTGAAATACACCAAAAAATGGCGACACAGCAGTAAAAATAAAAATCGTAAAAAATAGGGATTTTCATAGAAAAAAGGCACCTTTTTGATGTAAATAATTTTTGGTGTTAACATGGTCCGATTTGAATTTTTTCTTCTAAGGAAAGAAGAGCAAGCCTTCTTTTATCATACTCTCAATTTTGGTCAACTTGCGCCACAGGGTCTTGGAGGAGATAGTGTTAGTTGAAAACTACCAAACCTGCCATACACAGACAACTTCAGCTGTATATATATAGAGAGAGATTTGGAATATATTATGAATTGCAGTTTTGTGTGCTGGACACTTAGCCCTTTTAAAACCAACCCATTTTTGACCACACCTTGTTCTATGAGACAAGTTTCCTACTTTGAGGCAAGCTAAATTAAAACCTCATCAAAATTTCATGTTAATTTATGATCCAAACATATTGATAATAGTTGCTTTACTAAATTCTTTATCATTTTCAAAATTAACAGAAATACAATAAAAACCTTACATCACCAAATTTCACCTCAATTTATGTTCAAAATACCAGCTGCATAATGGTAAAGTTATTTAACCAAATTCTTTGTTGTTTTCAAAAGTAACTGAGACAAAAGCAGTGTATTTCAACAAAAATATGGTAACGAAAGGGTTAAACTGTTTGATTACTGAGACATTGAATATATCAGAATTGATGTCACCCACTGACATCAAAAGCACCAGATATTTAATCTCTGGCTTTGAACACAAATATTCTATAATTTAGAGTGAGGTCACTCAAGGCTTGCTTAATGTTTTATCATAAACCCTTCCCTGATTCTGCCCATCTCCTATCACATCCTCTAAAAAGGTGCTGAAGTTGGTTTGATTTCTAAAACGGTCAGCAGTTATTTGCTGAAACTCTTCAAATGATGAGGAAACCCCTAATAACAAACTCTACAAGTAATAGTGCCATGTAAGGCATCCACCCAATAATTACAAGTCATGGTACTATTTAAGGCAATACCAAATTATTTAATGGCTGATATGAAACCATAGCCATAGATATTTATTATGCAATAATGTAACATAAAAGGCACCCGTGCTGGCGCCACGTAAAAGGCACCCGTGCTGGCATCAAATAAAAGGCACCCATGATGACATCATGTAAAAGGTACTTGTGCTAGCGTCACGTAAAAGGCACCCATGCTGGCAAGCAGGTTTGAAGAAAGAGGAAAATACTTAGTAGCAAGATTTAGCGCTAAATTAGGGGTGCAACTAATACATGAGTAAATATGGCAAGTTCATTCTCATGTGTCAATTAAGTGAATAAAGAAAATAGCTCAATGTAAATGGATTCATCCATTTACTTGTTGAATTACACCAAATACCATTTTCTGAAAATTTGGAATTAGAATTTTGTCAGTTCTTCACACACAACTATATTGCCATATATGTAACTAATTTTTTTTTTTTTTTTCATGCACGCACAGAAACAAAAACTCATTTTTGTAAGAAATGTGTTTTTCTTTAGCAAAAAGAAACTATCAACTATATAGATGTGGCTTTTACTTGCCATTTTTGTCATAGTTTCTGCTTAACAGAAGCAAACTTGTTGCTATTTTCATTTAAACTGCCATGTGTTGCTATTGATTTTAATAATTCATCCCAGGTTGTGTTAATTAACTATTTCCAAATCTACTTCATGCTCTTGTATAAGCTCCATGCTCCTAGCATAGAACTTAACAAGAGTATGATGTAAATTTGGAAATAGTTAATTAACACAACTTACACTAACATTTCAATTGTATAGACCAGTATGAGGACTGGTTGAGTGGCTACAGAGAAAATATCTAACTCTATCATCATCATTTAACATCTGTTTTCCATGCTAGCATGGGTTGGACGGTTCGACCAGGGTCTGGGAAGCTAGGAGGCTGCACCAGGCTCCAGTCTGATCTGGTAGTGTTTCTACAGCTGGATGCCCTTCCTAATGCCAACCACTCAGTGAGTGTAGTGGGTGCTTTTTACGTGTCACTGTATATATAAATATAAGAGGGAATGTATAAAATACTATTTACTGAATCTCAGTTTTTTTATATGCTAGACCACTGGTGTTAAAATTTATGTTATCAAATTAATATCCAATTTTTCACCCTCATTTTAATTTTAATATATATATATATATATATATATATATATATATATATATTTCAGTATTGTTTTGGGGTGTTTCTCTGCATATCCAAAACCCTTCAAGGCAGTGCCCCAGCATGGCCACAGTCCCAAAACTGAAACAAGTAAAAGATATTTAGAATCAATGAAATTTTTAGATCTTGAATAGCACACAATACTATCTTCAGCTTCCTCTTTGGTAATTTCAGGCCACTCTTATTTCATCAGAGTAACCAGCTGCTCTGTCTCACACACATAATAAAAATAAATCTACTTTATCTTCTCTCATCTGGCTTCATAAGTCTAAGATATCTATCAAACAGGATAATAAATTTATCAAAAGGCCTGAGTAGAATTATCCTCTAACATAGGAGAGTTGATTCATATTAAAAACAGTTGATTACAGTAACTTCTCAAGTGTGAAAATTGTTGTAATCCATAATTTCAAGAAGTCAATAAGCAACCAAACACGTATTTCACACTTCACAAGCTGTCGAATAACAAAGTCGTTTTAGCAAGATTTTATACTAAAAGCAGAGCTGTTTTACAACAGGCCAGTACACACACATGCACATGACTCTCGTGATCTCACATAAGTCTACTGTTATTAACATAACAATGGAAGGCAGTTACATCATATCCTTTAGTACGTTTGAGTTTTGTGTTGTAAAAATAGCTTCATTTAGATATTAGGTATTTGTTGCAATACAAAGCAAGCTTCAAACAGTCTGTATTTGTGTAAATGGTTCTGTTGTTAGTAAGTGCTTTATGACCATATCTTAATTCATTACCTCCCAAATAATATAGCCATAGTGTCTTTTACTCATTTCAATCATTGGATTGCGGCCATGCTGAGGCACCACTTTGAAGAATTTTGATGATTGCCGATACTAGTATTTGAGAGGACAAGAGTTCTAAACTTATGGCAATTATGTTTCAGGACACAGTACTAACAAGCAAAACATTAGCCGTGAAAATAATGTAGTTAAAAGTCAAACACTATCATCATAATTACCGCTTAACGTTCGTTTTTTTCCATGCTAGCATGGGTTGGACGGTTCAACCGGAGTCTGGGAAGCCAGGAGGCTGTGCCAGGCTTCAGTCTGATCTGGCAGTGTCTCTACATCTGGATGCCCTTCCTAATGCCAACAACTCCTTGAGTGTAGTGGGTGCTTTTTACATGCTGGAACACTACAATATGGTATTTAGTTGTGGAACCCAATGTGTTTAGCAGTGGAACACTTCAATGACGTATCTAACTTTTTGACACCACCCAGCCTGCCCCTGGTTCTATGTTACTAATTTCTTGTTCACTCTTCCAGCATAATTTCATGGTTATTAATCTTGTTTGGAACAGAAATTAAGACAAAATTATTTTATTAAACTCTTCATTATTTTTAAAACTAATTGAAAGAAAGCCAATGCATTTCAACAGAATTATGATAAAAAGAGTAAAAATGGAACACTTTGGACAATGTGTTTATAAATGGAACAACAAAAACATGTTTAGTATTGGAACTTATATTTACAAGTAGAACACAATAACATATTTACAAATGAAACACTACAATGTGTTTAGAAGCTGAACACTGCAGAAACATGTTTAGAAATGGAACACTACAGAACCATGTTTAGAAATGGAACACTGTCATATTAACTAGCAGAACACTACAATTACATATTTACAAATTAAACATGATGTATTTAGAACTAAAACACTACAACAATGTAGTTTATAACTGGATCACAGCAATAAGGTTTCTAAAAGTGGAACATGGCAATAATGTATTTAGAAGAAACATCATCAATTGATATTCAACACTGCTCGACACATGTAATTTCAAATTAGCAAACCGTGACATTAATCAATGTCAAATAATTAAATATATTTGATTATCTTTTTTTAGCTTTTGGTCCTAGCTTACAATTAACGCAGCCATGTCTTTCTTTCAGTTCTACAAGCAGTCATAAAAGTCTAGGTTACATTTCCACATAGATGTAACTAACACAGGTGTGTGTGTGTGTGTATATGTATGTATATATGTGTATATATATATATATATATATATATATATATATATATATGTATATATATATAAATAATGATATTTATCTCTCATTCGATGGAGTACTTTTCTCTTAATCTTACCATACCAGAACAGTAAACTACACATTACTGGTAATTTGTTAAAACTGTCATATGTCCAAATTTTGCTTGTAATAGTCGGTTCTTTTGGTCAACCTATCATATCTCCAGCTGCTTCAGATAAAAAAAATTGTCAAAGCATAGTACAACGGCTTAGCATTTTTCAAGTGTGGTAAGTCCCACATATAACAGTTTCTGACTGAAAATATCACACATGCATGGAGTTACGATTTTATGCCCGCAACAAAGTATTATTGTTAGGATGAAACTGTTGCTAATGTAAAAAGAAATGGAATGGTGAAACTATTTTTGTATTTTCTGAAAAAGCAACATTTTGGCCTTACGACACTTTAGCATAATAGCAACGAGATTATATATATACTAGCAGCATAGCCCGGCATTGCCCGGGTATGTAAAAGCCCCTAGTAGGCAACGACTAATCCCAATCTAGTCCTTTCCCTCTAGGGAACGAAGGCGCATGTGTAGGTTGCAATGTCTTCTCTTCACTCCCAAATAACTATCAAACAGCTATCGATAATTCAACCCAACCAATTCCTACCAGGAAGAAATTACATTCGAGACTTTACCCCCAACAGCCGCAAGTTATTCAAATACTTGTTTTGTTTACACTTTCTTTATAACTACCACCCCGAACGTTTTACCTTAAATTTTTGACGTACCCTAAGGGTCCTCGGATGCTACTTGCAAACTCTTGGTTTATCATAAACTGCCTTTGTCGTGTGCATCAAAAAACCTTTTCCATTCGTTTGTTCAGTTTGGTCACTTTTGACTTTTTCGTTGTTGTCACTCACATTGCTGCCCGCTTTTTTTGCAATTTTTGTACACTTTTATACATTTTGGGATACTTACCCCATGTGTTCCGAGAGTTAAAAAGGTCGAGTTGCGTTCCTTAGACAGTCTGTAGAAAATGTGTTGCATATAAAAAGCTTAGATTCTCGACCCATGTCGAATTTATCGATTTTTTTTCAGAACTGGGGGAACTTTTCAAAATTTTCGCTGCGTTAGTTTTGAATTATGACATTGGGCTATGTGTGTGTCAAGTTTCATCAGAATCGGTTGAAAACCGTGGTCAGGGTGAGGGTACAACCTGACAGACACACAGACAGACAAACTGCCGTTTATATATATATATATATATATATATACAATAAAAATGGTAAATAATTTTTCAGTGGTTTTTCATATAACCAACAATTATTTACCGGTAAAATCCCGGTATGTAAATATGACAAATTCATCGTCAGGAACTTCTGGAAAGTTCAGTATATAGTGAAAATAATTAAAGGGCGGGCAGCAGGCTGCCCGCCCTTTAATTATTTTCACTATATATATATATATATATATATATATATATATATATAGGCGTAGGTATGGTTACGTGGTAAGAAGCTTGCTTCACAACCACATGGTTCCAAGTTCAGTCCCACTTCATGGCACCTTGGGCAGACCGAAGCCTTGTTTGTGGATTTCATGGGTAGAAACTGAAAGAAGCCCATAATATGTATACACATGTGTGTGGTGTTTGTCACCCAACACCACTTGACAACCGCTGTTGGTGTGTTTATGTCCCTGCAACTTAGCAGTTTAGAAAATCAGTACCAGGCTTTAAAAAAGTACTGGAGTTGATTCATTCAACTAAAAATTCCTCAAGGTGGTGCCCCAGCATGGCCACAGTCTAATGACTGAAATAAGTGAATTATTATATATATATATGAGAGACTATTCTAAGATGGGGGTGACATGCAAAGCCCATGAAAGTAAGTCCCATTATGGCTGACTATTGTTATCAAACCAATTACATGAACAGCAATAACATCATGTCTCCTAGTAATAGGACACACAATCGAAATTGTGTCAGACATAAGTACTTTTTGACCATTGCCATTACTCTAAACTTATTTGTGTCTGCATCATAGTAGTGACGATACCATTAACAATAGGTAAGGGAGGAAGTGGCAGAAGGACAAACAAACAACGTGGCAACATTATAACAAAGTAAAGGAGAAAAAGAAGAGTGTATGGCTAGAGAGAAAAAAAAAAGAATGTTCAGGGGTGGTAAAAGTAAAAAAGAGCAAAGACCCCCTTCAGTTACAAATGACTATGAGATTGCACCCAGAAAGTTCCCCTCTGAGGCACAAGTCCAAGCAAGGTTGTTTATGGAAGACCAGCAGTTGCCCATGCATACCAGCCTCCTCTCTCCACACCACTGATGTTATCCAAGGGAAAGACAAAGGCCAATATAGCTTGGCATCAGGAACATCGCAACTCATTTCTACATTTGAGTGATCTGGACAGTGTGAAATAAAGTGCCTGGCTCAAAGAACACAACACACAGCCCAGTCCAGGAATTGAATGAAAGCCTGATGCTCTAACCACCAAGCCATTGAACCTGAATAAACATATATATAATTATAAATAAGAGCAAAAAAAAATTTCCATGCCAATATGCTGAAAAATAGACTTTATATTGTATAACCATATACAATATTTTTCACTATAAATACACGGCATGAGGAAAGCAAGCCAACAGAAATTTTTAAAATTCGTTATTCCCGAATCAGACCAATTTCTGGATTAATCCTGAATGATTCTTCCTTCGTCAGTGAGAAATACGATAAGAAATAAATGGAAAACTTACATACAACCATGGAAAAAGCAGATGCAAAGTCATGAGTACATTTAAGTACCCCAAATATATCTAAACAGAAATTCTGTAGCAAGCACTTACTTATAATTGTTTATAAATTTTACCTTAAAAGGTATTTTTATATGCTGGCTACAGATAAAATATTATCCTTATATTAGAAGTATATATATATATATATATATATATATATATATTTATTTATTTATTTCTATGACAAGTTAGAGGGTAATTTCTACCAAAATGTCAATGTTTTTAGCAAGAGACATCAAGATAAAAATGTTTTAAGATGGGTAGTTATTCTAAAAATTAGGAGCCAACGATTGTTGCATTGCGAAATAAAGCTAGAGGCCTTATTTCATCTTTTACTTGTTTCAGTCATTGGACTGCAGCCATGCTGGGGCATTGCCTTGAAGGGTTTAGTCAACACCAAACAAATCAAACCCACTACTTATAAGTCTGGTATTTATTCTAGCTCTTCTATTGAAAGACTAAGTTAAAGGGAAGTAAACAAACCAACACCAGTGGTCAAGTAGTGATAGGGTAAGCACAAACACACAGCAGGCTTCCACACAGTCTCCATCTACCAAATTCACTCACAAGACATTGGTAGACCTAAGGTGATAGCAGAAGACACCTGCCCAAGATGTTGCACAGTGGGATTGAACCCAAAATCATAAGGTTGCAAAGTGAGCTCTTAACCACACAGCCATGGCTGTGCCCCATCTGTCAAAAATTTTCATAAAAGTTTTCCAAGTTTTAAAACACTAAACCCCTCATTAATTAAACTTGAATCAACTAATTCAGAGATAATTAAACATTTTAAAAATAAACTAACTTAACCACCACAGTACTTAATACAAATAAAAGGTCATTGAAGAAACTTAGTATACAATGGTGAGTCATCTATTTTGAAATTGGTACAAACACTAGTGTCAGAGAAAATGCTGGCGTGAGTATTTGATACGATACTCAGCACTCCGAGTTCAAAGCACACTTGGGTCAAATTTGCTTTTTGTTTTTTGGGGGTCAGTAAAAAAAGAGTATTAACCCTTTCATTACTGTATTTATTTTGGGATGCTCTGTATTTCTTTCAATTACTTTAACCCTTTCATTAGCAACCTGGCTGAAACCAGCTCTGGCTTGTAGTACAAATGTCTTGTTTTCGTAAGTTTTGAATTAAAATCTTCCCCAAACCTTAGTCATAATTTATGTTCCTAACACTAGCTGAATGATAACTAAGTTATTTTACTAAATTCTTTGTTCTATTTAAAGTAATTGAAAGAAACACATAGCATCTCAAAATGAAGGGGTTAAATATAACAAAGAATTTAGTAAAATAACTTAGTTATCATTCAGCTAGTGTTAGGAATATAAATTGTGACTAAGGTTTGGAGAAGATTTTAATTCAAAACTTATGAAAACAAGACATTTGTACTACAGAGCCGGTTTCAGCCAGGTTGGTAACGAAAGGGTTAATGCAGGGTAGTGGATTAGAGCAGTGGTTCTCAACTGGGGTCCATATAAGTCTTTGTTGTTAAAATTTATCTGCAATAAATTGGTTGTACTTCTACCATAGACAGACTATTTAAATTATTTGTACAATTCCTAATAATATTTAATTATAAACATACTATGGGATTTTTTTTAACATTGACTGGCTGAGGGTGGGGCAGCAGAGTAGAATAGAAATCAAAGGGGTCAATAGTCCAAAAATGATAGAGAATCACTGGACTAGAAGAACTTAAAGAATGTGAGACCAAATCTCGATGCTGTATTTGTTCTTGTACTTTAAGTGCTGAATCCAAACCTCAGTGACTTACTTGAGAATAACAACAAGGAAGAGTCTGTCTCTCTGTCACACTATAACATTTCATTATCAGACACAAGATCACCTCCTCCAATGCCCCATCCCCTCTCAAAAGATTTTTTTGTCCTGCAAAGTACTTGGTGACCCTGTCAATGCATCTAGTCCACACTGTAAAGTGGTTGGCATTTGGAAGGGTATCCTGCTGTAAAAACCTTGCCAAAACCGACCTCGCCTGTGCTTGTGCCATGTAAAAGGCACTAGGTCCACTCTGCTGAGTGGTTGATGTTAGGAAGGGCATCCAGCTGTAAAAATCCTGCCAAAACAATCACAGAAGTCTGGTGCAGGCTTCTGCCTGGCCGGCTCTTGTTAGACTGTTCCACCCATGCCAACATGGAAGGCAGACATTAAACAGTGATGATGAGTACCGAAAGGAGAATGATGATGATGATGAAGTGAATGATGAAACACACACAACTGGTGTAAGAAAGGTTCTGGTAATTGAGTACTTCAATTAGTAATAAAGACGTTTAATTAATTTTAAAATGTTTTTTAAGCCAAATTTCACTGTTACAATGACTATGGTAGCAAGACAAATTAATAGCTGCCATAGTGACCTCAGATTTTGAGTCATGTTGATACATAAACTAAGAACCAGTGTCAGAGGGAAGGAAAGAGGCCAAGAGGGACAAACAATAATTCACCAAGTGAAAACTTAGATTAATTTATCCTATGCAAATGTCACATGGTCACAAATCCTCCAGTTCTGAAATCCATTTTGGAAAAAAATAGGTTAAAGGAATATTTCCTCTTAAGTTTTAGTTGTCAGCAAGACGTCTGAAACAAAATATTTTAATTACCATTAATAGCTTTATTAATCTACTGCTGCTGCTTTTCTTAAATTAGCCTAAACTAGTCAAAGAGTGGGTATGCACCAAAGTCCTATTTTCACCCACTCGTTCACCTCAATATTTTAGAACTTAAAGTTTGGGAATGTCTTTTAACACTTTTGTTACTGGATTTCTGTTGAAATATACTACTTTTGTTTATCTTTTACTTGTTTTTGTCATTAGACTGCAGCCATGCTGGGGCACCACCTTGAGGAATTTCTTGCCAAATGAACCAACCTCAGTACTTATTTTTAAAGCGTGACACTTACTCTATTGGCCCCCTTTTGCCAAACTTCTAAGCTACAGGGATGTAAACACACATCTAAGTGATATCGGGATTTATGGATTCTAACCAGGAATTATCACATAATTGATCATCACTGTAGTTGATCAAAGACATTGATGTGCTTATCAGTGAATGGTTAAGATTTTTAAACACTAATTTGTTAGTGATGTAGATGTTGGAAAACTTCTAAATGAAGGAGATGAAGACATATCTCGGAATACTTTTCCTAATAGTTGTACAACTTCATCATCATCATCGTTTAATATCCACTTTCCATGCTAGCATGGGTTGGATGATCTGACTGAGGACTGGCGAACCAGATGGCTGCACCAGGCTCCAATCTTGATCTGGCAGAGTTTCTACAGCTGGATGCCCTTCCTAATACCAACCACTCCAAGAGTGTAGTGGGTGCTTTTACTTGCCAGTCAAGCGATACTGGCAACGGCCATGCTCAAATGGTAAAGCTCACTGGAACACAAATTTAGCTCTGAGGCACAGAAATCAATATCTAGGAGCCAATATCTTGTAAAATATATGTAAAAATACTTGTGTGTAATCAACTTAACTGTATTCAACATACCTATACCTGGGCAGGTGAAAGTAACATGACAACAGGTAACTATATTCACAATGTAGACCAATAATCATCATATCAACAAACTCCAACTAAATTCATGCAATAGTTATTATATTTTGATGGATTTTTTTCTACTGGATTATGTGCATTGCATCAAATTCTCTAGATTCTGAGAGGAATGGGAAATTTATATCGAAGCATAGCTGTATAGTTAAGAAGCTTATTTCTCGATCATATGGTTTCAGGTTCAGTCCCATGGCATGGCAAGTGTCTTCTATCAAAGCTCTGGATTGACCAAAACCTTCTGAGTGGATTTGGGAGACAGAAATTGAAGGAATCCCAGCGCGCATGTGCGTGCATGCGTGTGCAACTTTACCTTGAAATTGTGTGATGGTTGTACAAACATCACCATTATACAAGTGACGTTCGTTTCCAGGCTTCTGTTGTCTAAAAATCTTACATGTCTGGCCATGGGAAACACTACTTGGTTTGAAAACCAGATGAGGGTTGGTGACATGAAGAGCATTTGGCTGATAAAATCTGCCTCAAGTAGCATGGAAAAATGTATGTTAAATGGCAACAATGACGAAAGCACTGCAGAGTTTTAAGAGCTAAACTAATTAGTCAACGAGTGTTTTCACTTTTAGAATTTATGGGGGGGAGAGGTACATGGAAACATGTTCGGATGAGGGACATGAATTATGTGCAATCTTGAAATTTGAGAATACATTTCATGTTTTAACAAATCTAAACTTAAGTACAACCAAAGGTTACCATGGAGTCCAAAATAGATTTTTTTTTTTACCCCCCAAGCATTACAACAAAGAGAAGACAGCTAACAGGAAAGAGACAAAACAATATGACTAACTGTATTCACTTTATGAATATATTAAAACTTTTTTTTTTTGAAAGAACAGTTTACCAAAGCAGTTGACAAGATGGCAATCCTTTCTTTCAACTCGGGGTGGTGGGAATGTACACTTACTATATCAATAATGAACAAAACAGCACTAATCCTTTGTTAACTACAAAACTACCAGCAGTAACATCAGTTAACAACTTACTAATTATACTAATTATACAATCCAACTGCCTTTTTATTTTTCTCTTCAGGCTTCATATAATGTTGTGAAACAAAACAGTCTCTCTTTTAATTAATTTGCGAAGATACCTTGACAGCAGAAAGTTTTACTTTCCAGACTGTATTAATTCTGCAAGAGTTCAATCAGTTGGAAATGCTTCCTGAAAGTTGGTGATTTTACTTAATGACTCTTCCAACCAAAACACTTAACTGTATTCTACACCGAAGTGAAAAACAGAACACAGCAGAGTATTAATTGGATGGTCTTCAGGTTGCAGACATCAGAAATACTTTCAGTTATGAAGGCCAAGCTTTATTCTTTGTGCTGCCATATTTCTACTGAAATACACTGCTTTCACTTCAATTAACACATAAAGTACGACAGGCCATGATCGTGGCTGTCAGGCAGAGGTCGGCAGGCCACGATCGTGGCCCAGACAGGTGCATTTAGTTTATGAGCCTTTGTTGGGATCTAACGTCACTAATGACTTTTCAGGGGATGTAAAACTTGCCACCATTATATACTAAGAAGATATTTTAACCATATTTTGCGTTTTTTTTTTCGTGCATAGTGGCTGTGTGGTAAGTAGCTGGCTAACCAACCACATGGTTCCGGGTTCAGTCCCACTGCATGGCATCTTGGGCAAGTGTCTTCTGCTATAGCCCCGGGCCGACCAATACCTTGTGAGTGGATTTGGTAGACGGAAACTGAAAGAAGCCTGTCGTATATATGTATATATATATATGTATGTGTGTGTGTGTTTGTGTGTCTGTGTTTGTCCCCTAGCATTGCTTGACAACCGATGCTTGTGTGTTTACGTCCCCGTCACTTAGCTGTTCGGCAAAAGAGACCGATAGAATAAGTCCTGGGCTTACAAAGAATAAGTCCCGGGGTCGATTTGCTTGACTAAAGGCGGTGCTCCAGCATGGCCGCAGTCAAATGACTGAAACAAGTAAAAGAGTAAAAGAGTATAGTAATCTCATTTCATAAAATGTGCTCAGCAGTCCATGCTACGAAAGTGCAAATCCCAGCGCTTCATGAGTTAATTATGAAAATAGAGGATTAAATAAAATAACTGCCATTGAAAAATGGTAAACAGTTATACTACACTTTGACAATTTTCATCTGAAGCAGCTGGAGATACGATAGAACCGGCTATTGCAAGCAAAATTAAATATTGAAAAAAAGAAAAAAAAGAAACTCATTTGGCCAAATTTGGACATATGACAGTTTAACATAATATCAACGATTTATTTGGACAGTATACCCAAGAAGACCTCATACAATGTATAAACAATTACTTTTTTAAAAATAGAGTGCAATTTCAGGGCACTACGGCTGCTATTTCTAACAAGTACTTTTGTTGTTTCACCTCAATTCAACCTACATTGAACAGACTTATGATCAAAGATGTATCCCAGCTGTGACTGTGCCATCTTACTTTTCATGAGCATAATATAACCAAAACTACATCAACCAACAGGTTTCTTCCATGTTCTTAAGATGATAATGCGTGATATTAGGAAGATTTGGCTGATATTTCTAGCAGATCATTAGGGTGGGTTCTCCAGGTGGCACCAGGAACCTTGTACTCTCACTAAAACTCATGCCACAGAAGAGGAATATAGTAATGCTTACAGTTAAATTTTCATCAATATATACACACACACACACACACACACACAAAGTACTTAATTTTGAAACCGATGAAATCTATAAAAAAAAGGTTGAATTTACTAATTGTATATGTACAATGAATAAATTCAAAAATACATAAAAATTAAATAAAAACCCTCACAGCAGCTGTTATTTCTATGGGTTTTTTTATGTAATTTATATATATTTTTTTGTTAATTTTATTATATCAAAACAAAGAATATATATAAATTCCGCATCAGCTGTATGTAATGATAAACCGAAAACGAAACAAATCGATGTCATACTTTAATTAGGAGATCTCTCTCTCTCTCTCTCACACACACACACATGTACAAACAACACATACAAAAACATGCATACATTTTTCTCCTACTCGTTGCAGTCATTTGGTTCCAGCTGTGCTGAAGCACCATATTGAAAGGTTTTTGGTTAATAAAATG
Source organism: Octopus sinensis (assembly GCF_006345805.1). NCBI lineage: Eukaryota > Metazoa > Mollusca > Cephalopoda > Octopoda > Octopodidae > Octopus > Octopus sinensis. The sequence continues at coordinate 114,112,723 of NC_042997.1, read as the reverse complement.
ACCCCACTAGTTAAGTCTCTTTTAACCAAACAGCCGAGTTATCGGAACATAAATAAACCAACACAGTTGTCAAACGGTGCAAGATAAACGCAAAGTTGCTTGCGTGCACACACATACAATTATTGGTGGAGGTAAAGAATACGTACACCACCGGCTTTCGGTGTAACAAAAACCTGAACCCTAACCACCGGGTGTACATATTCTTTACCTTCGCCCAAATATTACCACCACCACCACCACCACCAATACCGGATATCTCTATATTTTGCTCCATCTATACCGGATGTCGCTTCTCCCACCACCATTATAGGTGTCTACTCTTCGAACCCCGCTCTTCAATACGCTATTTCACCATGCATTACCCCTCTCTCGATATCCTACGTTCTACTTGCCTAGAACCTGTCATCATTTCTCTGAACCACCCCTCCCCACTGGTGCTCCCCTATATTTCTGCACCCCCCCCCACATAAAAAGCACCATCCGAACGTGGCCGATGCCAGACCCCTCTGGCGCCTGTGCAGGTGGCACGTAAAAAACACCCACTACACTCGCGGAGTGGTTGGCGTTAGGAAGGGCATCCAGCTGTAGAAACACTGCCAGACTAGACTGGAGCCTGGGGCAGTCCCGAGCTCCCCAGACCCCGGTCGAAACCGTCCAACCTGTGCTAGCGCGGAAAACGGACGTTAAACGATGATGATGATGATGATATAGATGCACGCGGGGCGAGCTTCTGTACAGTTTCCGCTTCCAAAATTCACAAATCTGTCCACAGAGTGTTGGTCGGCCTGGAGCTGTAGTTGAAGAACTTTGCCCAAGGTAGGTACCACAAAGTGAAACTGAACCCGAAGCAAAGTGGTTAACAAGCGAACTTCTTAACCACACAACCATGTCTGCATGCCTTACACAAAACTATTACATAACATTACATATAGAGAAAGTATAATCATTACATTATCTTCAGTAACAAAACCCCACAGACTCACGACATACAACAAACACTTCATAAGTGAAGTTCATCGCCAGTATAGTCAGGTATGGCTATTGCGGCAAGATGCTTGCTTCCCAACCACACGGTTCCCGGTTCAGTCTCACTGCGTGGCACATTGGGCAAGTGCCTTCCACCATAGCCTCGGGTCGAACAAAGCCTTGTGAGTGGATTTGGTAGGCAGCTGGCAGAAACATTAGCAGGCAGAGTGAAATGCTTAGCGGTATTTCGTCTGCCATTAAGTTCTGAGTTCAAATCACGCCGGGGTCGACTTCGCCTTTCATCCTTTCAGGGTCGATAAATTAAGTACCAGTTATATACTGGAGTCGATGTAATCGACAATCCCTTTCTCTGTCCTTGTTTCTCCTCTCTATGTTTAGCCCCTTGTGGGCAATAAAGAAATAAGAAACTGAAAGAAGCCCGTCATAGGTGTGTGTGTGTGAGAGACCACTGCTTGATAACCGGTGTTGGTGTTTACGTCACTGTAAGCTAGCGGTTCGGCAAAAGGAGACGATAGAGAGAGTACCAAGTTTTAAAAAAACCAGGTCGATTCATTCGACTAAAAATTTCTTCAAAGCGGTGCCCCAGCATGGTCACAGTCTTAATAACTGAAACAAAATAAAAACTACGGAAAATTTAATCATTACATTATCCTCTGTAACAAATCCTACCTCCTCCACGCAATCACGATGTACAACAAACACTTCGTAAAGTGAAGTCCGTCGCCAATATAGTTTTCTCTCTTCATTACAGAACGTTTGTTTGTCCAACACAAAATTAAGCAGAAATTTTAGACACCGCGATTTTCAAGGACATCTCAATCTAATTAACAAGTGAACAGATGGATTTATATTTAGTCACACTGAACCAGTTCTTCACACCGTGTAGGAGGTTCACTGAAGACGTACATCTGTAATTAATCACAAAGGACCAACGTCTGTTGTTTTGTCTGTCTGGGTGTGCGCGCGAGTGCGTTTAATTTGCTGTTGCTGTTTAGCCCCAGGTTAGCCTTGAGAGGGTAGACCTATGATTATAGATGTTTCAATGTCTAGAACAATGTATCCTACCGTTTTCCAAGACGGCGAAAATGTGATATGAGCAAAATTTCGTTTGTTATTTCGAGCATGCCAAAACTCCTTGGATGGCTCGAGGTGTGGTTTCTTAATTTTACGAGTATCTTCTAAATCAATGGTTTTCAACCGAGGTTGGGGGGGGGGGGGGCATATAAGATTTTTCGTGGTCCGCAAATTGAGGCTCTGCAGTAGTATTAAACAGCTTTGTGAACATTTTACATAGTTCAACAGGTTTCCGGTCACTGAAACGTGTTCTGTCGAAGGATGTTGCTGTTACACACCTACACAAGCGTATGTGTGTGACAAATAAAATAGGAAGTTTGAAAGAAGCGTCTATAAGACTAGTTTTTAAACATCGAATGGTTGCGGGAGGGGGGGCACCAGAATAAAATAGCAATCAAAAGGATCCATAAATAAATTTTTTTAAATGGTTGAGAACAGCGTGACTGTGTGATAAGAGGCTTGCTTCCCAACCACATGGTTCCGGGTTCAGTCCCATCGCGTGACACCTTAGGCATGTGTCTACTATAGCCTGGGACCAACCAAAGCCTTGTGAGTGAATTCAGTAGACAGAAACTGAAAAGAAGCCCGTCGTATGTGTGCGTGTGTGCGTATCCACCATCGCTTGGCAACCGATGTTGGTGGGTCTACGTCCCCGTAACTTAGCGGTTCGGCAAAAGAGTGATAGAATAAGTACTAGGCTTACAAAGAAATCCTGGGGGGCGTAAAGGCGGTGCTCCAGCATGGCCGAAGTGAAATAACTGAAACAAGTAAAAGAATAAAAATAACCCTTGATCTATACAGAGACCAACACACCAAGAGCAGTAGGCTGGTGAGTGGCAAGCGTATATATATATATATATATATATATATATATATATATATATGTATGTATATATAAGGGTTATTACACTGCAGCCTATACAACCATCCGCGGCATTATGTATTGTAACGTACAGTCCTCAGATAAATAGAAAAATAAATCTCTACTTGGCCGTTTGAGGGGAACTCTGAAATAACTGTCTTCAAAATTCCCGAGGTGAAGAAGAAGAGTTCGGAGTTTCCGTCACTCATTTCCTTTTCTAATATCCCTGTAAACGCAGGGATATTAGAAAAGGAAATGAAAATCACGATTCTGTGAGAGAGAAAAAAAAAGAACTGTTTTTTAATATTTTGCTTATTGTCCATTCCTTTCCTAGAAGAGATGGGACTTCGAAAGGCTACTATTCCAAAATTCCACCATCGTTTGAGAACGTCTACTTGCCTACATGCTATAAATCTACTTTGATCAAAATTAACCTTCTAGCTCACAACAACAATAAGCATTTTATAATTAAATCACGTTTTTAATTACAAATTAGTTACATAAAACAGTCGCAATCTCTCCTAAAACTTATCCAACTGGTCCCGTTCGTCATTGGAGTTTACAGCAAACTAAAATAACCCATATTAAATTCCTACTTTAAACTGTTTATCATCATCATCACACGGTTCCCCATTTCACAGACACAATATACAGGTTTTGTATAAATCGAACACTCCATACGCGTTTGTGTGGAAAAAACGTCCATGTTCATACATAATTAAAGACAACGGCTATGTTATGCGACTTGCTTTTGAATTCGGAGTCAATTTATATATTTTACCTACAGCAAAAACATCCAATCTAATTTCACTGTTTTCCTCTTATTTCTAATGAGGAGAGAAACTATTGATGAACAGGTAATATATTTGTGGTTAATCTAATCTCAGAGGCTAATAGAATTGGCTAAAGAAAAGATTAAGAAAACGCTGAATTCGAAATATATTTAAGATATATCCAGGAATACAACTCTATTAGTGCTTTCGCGTTTAATCTAATAATAATCACAACAACAACAAAACAAAAACGTACTATTGCACTAAGAATAACTTCCGGCTGTGAATTCATCCTTCATCAAGCAAGTCTTCAGATTTTCAAGAGCAAAAAACATTGGTTAGAACTGAATGTACGTCAAAGAGAAGTTTTACGTAAATAAGCTGAAGTAAGGAAGACAGTAACGGGCGTAAATTGCCCTAAAACATGATACCAAAGCTACACCCACGACATCATTCTGAAATTTCTTGGAAACCGCTGTTAAATGAAAAAAAAAAAATTACAATGAATGGTAGGGCGGTGGTCACCAGAGACCCCCAAAACGGATCTTTTCACTTTGACCAACAGATTTTTAAAATAATTCTATATAACTAAAAAAGTTTTAACTTCGTGCACTGGTAGAATGTGTTTATAAAATATCTTTTTCTCTTGGCTTTCTTGAGAAAATTCTGTAGTTTGTAACATATTTGTTGTTTAATTTCTTGCATTTCGGCAATTTCAACCAATCAATGACGTTTATTGAGGTGAAAACATTTTCTGGCGGCGTCATATGAAAATGTCCCTGTTACATATTATATATTTGTTTAAGAAACAGATTGGGTTTATTTACATTTCTGAAGAAAAAAAGATACCCTTCCCCCACCCCTAACCTTAACCCTAAAACAGATTGAAATGCAATAGATCGATACTAGGAGAAATTATTTTAAAAATCTGCCGGTCAAAGTGAAAAGATCCCCCAAAACACACACATTCTCACGATCCACCAGTTCTTCATCCAGTTCAAGCAAGTTTAGTAAAGCAACTTATGCGAAGCCAAAAGCATTTAATCTTCATACAGACGACGGTAAGCCTTTTTAATTGAAAAGGCTGTGAGATTTAAAACTTTTTTGCTAAATTAATCACAAGAAAGTTCATTTGAAAGCAATAATAATGCGACGAAAGACTTATCCTCCTAGAGGGGAGGGAAAACCAGATTTAAATTTACCATGTCTGTATTTCAGAAGTTATTTTGGCACCGAGCGTGATCGTTACCAGCGTCGCCTTACTGGCACTCGAGACCGTACTAGTAGGGTATTAGAGCGTGATCGTTGCCAGAGCGGCTATCTGGCCCCCGTGCCAGTGGCACGTAAAAGACACCATTCGAGCGTGATCGTTACCAGCATCGCCTTACTGGCACCTGTGCCGGTGGCATGTGTAAGATTCGAGCGAGGTCGTTGCCAGTACCGCCTGACTGGACCCCGTGCTGGTGACACGTAAAAGCACCCACTACACTCTCGGAGTGGTTGGCATTAGGAAGGGCATCCAGCTGTAGAAACTCTGCCAGATCAAGATTGAAACCTGGTGCAGCCATCTGGTTCGCCAGCCCTCAGTCATTCGTCCAACCCAAGCTAGCATGGAAAGCGGACGTTAAACGATGGTGGTGATGATTTTAGAATCAAGCGTAAAAAAATATTAATCAAGTACAAGGAGTGATATAATCGATCATGTTCTATGAAAGCAGAGCCCCAGCATGGCCACAGTTCATTATGCAAAATGACCAAAAGGATATACGATAAATGAACAGACGTTATATTTCCGTCGGTACACACACACACACGTGTGTGTGTTAGAAATAATTAAAGGGTTATTAAATACCAGCCGCTTCCATCAGATTGTTGATCAGTGTATAATCACTACAAAGTCACCCAGCATCGTTTCATCATCAAGGACTGACCCCACCCTGACCCTCACACCACACACACACCCTCACGAACTCGCGTTTCTCAACAGAGCAGAAATACCGCCAAGTTGCATGTATTGCTCACTGCTTGCTCTTGCTAGCAAACGTTTCACCTTTGATCCATCCGAAACAGTTTAATATCTCACTGACGCCATCCACCTACGTATATCCCTCCACACACACACACCTAACACTAACCAAAAATCCCTGCCACCCAACATCTACACTGTAACTGTAGATACGACGAACACTGCCTACAATATCACCAGAAAGAAACTATACTCCACCACCACGTTTACCCACCACCTAAACGCATACAAGACGACCAATAGGAAAGTAAAGGATGTTTTCGTGCACTGTGCGGCTTATAATGTCTGGCTTCCCACTTTGCAACTGAACCTTCTGGTCCCTTGCCAATAGGATCTCTCTACTAACTGAGCAGAATCCTCCTACCCGCCAACAGAGTTCTGTAAATAGCACACATTGGTTGTTGTTTTGCTTCCAATTCTACACACACAAATTTTCCCCACCTCAACTACACAGTCACCAGGGGCGAAAACTCCTGTCATCGTTCCAAGTCAACAAGGTGACAAGTCCAGACGTCTCCAGAGTTGGTTCTTATCAACACTAAACTTGTCCACATTTATTTTTCTACCCGGATCTATCCCAACCTTCTACAGTTACAATCTAACGATGAAGGCTTTTAACATCGAGTGTCCCATTTCAGAGAATACTTTCTTTAATAAAAGAGAAATTTAAAGATTTCATTCTGCTATGTCTGGGGAGAGTCATTTTCTTTTTTTGTCTTATAATGTAACACACTCACCGGTAAAATTTCCACTTAATTCTTATTTTCCTAAAATTTTCGTTGCATCTTGCAACCTGTTCAATAGCCTTGACTCTCTTGGAGATTCAAAAGAATTTCATTTGCCGAGTCCTCTTTCTACAATAGCCAGCGACGTTCTTGGAAAATGGTAGAGAAAATAAGTCTTAAATAAATATAGCAATCTTAATTACTTCAAATACGACTTCCACTTCTCAATCACGAACAGCATCCACTTTGATAATTATTTGTATTAATTTACAAGCAAGATAAAAGTTTACTTTTTTTTAAAGTTACTCTACGACAAACAGTCATCTGACTAAAAGAACATTTTTAATTGTTCTACAAAACAATAAGAGACCATATGTTGCTTCAACTGTGTATAACTGTGTCCTGGTAAGGGACAGCAAGGGGAGATGGTCGCTGTTTCAACTGCTTTTATCTCGTCAAGTGTGGGAGACGATGAATCTTAGCAATTATTCTAACAAACACAATTCCTCAAATAAACACACGTGGTGTTATTTATTGCATCACATTCATGGGTACTGGAGGAGACAGAAGTTTAGGGTCTCTAATTCTGCCAAACAGAATCCATTTTATCTCAAATATTTTTAAAGACATCAAGGCAAATAGGAAAACACCAATACATAAATTACTCGTTAAAACAATCTACCTTTTACTTGTTTCAGTCATTAATTAGTCTGCAGCCATGCTGGGGCACCACCGCCTTGGATAATTGTTAGTTGAATAGATGGACCTCAGTACTTATTTCTATTTTAAACCTTGTAGATATACTTTTGCAGAACCGCTAAGTTACAGGGACGTAAATATACCAACACCAGATGTCAAGCAGTGCTGGAAAACAGACAACTACACACACACGACGGACTTTCAGTTTCCGCCTAGTATATCCACCCAGAAGGCTTTGATCGGCCTGAGGCTATAGTAGAAGATGCTTGCCCAAGGTGCCACACAGCAGGACTGAACACGGAACCATGTGGCTAGAAAGCAAGCTTCTTATCACACATCCACACCTGCGCCTACATCCCACACGTAACGACTGGGCGGTAGATTTACTCAGGTAATGTCACATTCTTTGACTCTGGTCTTCTCAATAACTAATTCTGTTACATCTGACGGAACAAACTTTGGCTCGGCAAATCAAAATGTTTCAAAGTCAAACCTAATGGGGAAAACCCTATGAAGAAGACATTCCAGCCCTGTTGATCTCGTCTTTTACATATCCGAAACTACATTGTAAATTTGTTTCTTTCGGTTTCTTTTATAGATGATATGATAGAGTGATCGTGAGGAAGATTCAACTGCTATTTTTAGCAGGCCAAATGACCACATAGCAGCTCCCTTGCTGCCTCGGTAATGATGGCATCCCGCTCATATTAACCCTGACTGAGTACGTTTGTGATCAAAGTTAGCCCTGATTGAAAAGACTACCGATCAATGCCGGCCATGACTGAACAGGCTTATAATCAAAGTTAGCGCTATGTTAAGTCTGACTGAACAAACCTATTGGTCAGATCTATAATCAATAATGCTTACGCCATGACCATCCCATCTTTTATTTTCTCTGTATCCAAGGCTACGTGATTCTGGATATATATGTTACATACTTTTAAAGATTTGACAGCTATTTCTAGCAAGTCAAGTGACTACTTTGATCTAATTGAAAGATTTTCAAAAGGTAAGATAGAGCCTGGAAAAAGTACTTATACACACAAATCAACCAAGGGGCTTCAAAGTGGTCGCTTGAGTCATTAAAAATAATTACCAAATCGTCCTCAAATCACACCCCTAGCATCTTCTAAAAACAATCAAAGCTACCCTGGATAATGTACTCCTCTCCTCTCACCACAAGAAGACATGATGATCGTGGCTGGAATGACTGATCGAAGACAGGTCTGCTAAAAGGACGGACCCAGAGCTAAACAACAATTTTTATAGATATCTATTCTGACATAAACCTAGAGAAGATAAAACTTCAAATAATATAGTTGTAGGTAGTATGCTGGTTGGCTCTCTCTCTCTCTCCCTCCGTAAACTGCCAGTGGATGTGTTAGCAATGGGCTCTTCTAACAAGCTGAATGAAAACATTCTAGATTCATTCATTTTTCAAGAACTAACGTATACAACTACCTTCCTTCCTTCTTCCTTAATCTACAAGAACATTCAAATACCAAACCAAAAATAGTGGTGATTGATCCGCTTTGATTAGTTCGTTGCCGCAGTTATCGCTAGGATAAGCAATTAAATAACAATCTTTATGCCAATTCTTGTAAATTCCGAAAGTGCATCTGTTAGAGTATGTGTACTGTAGATGCATTTGGGCGAGTGTACATAAGCAGGTTTGAGAGAAAGGGAGAGAGGGAGTGTGTGTGTGTGTGTACATACATATAAATATACACACATATGTATACACAGTGTTTGTTTTTCAGTACAGTTACATAAAAAGTCGACATTTACTGAAAGATCACTCAATACGTTTGAGTAGAGTATATATTTTATATTTTACTGTCTATAAATAAAAGGTTGACAGTGACTTCGGAGTTTCAACAACTGCCCTCGCCAGACAGTAAGATAAAGGAGACTAAGCTGAAACTTCGAAGTCACTGTCGGATTTAGATGAAAAGAGACCCTCGGCTTTTTCACTTACGAGGTCGTTACCAAAAGGCCCGTGATATTGTACACCTTGGTTGAGGCCCCTAAAATTTGAGGCCATAGACGCCAACCTGTCAACCTTTTCCTTGTACAAATCATATATATAATGCATACTGGGGGAGGGCATTTTGTCATTTTGGATATGCTGCATTGAAAACATGACGATATTGTTATTTTTTTTATTATCCATGCTCCTAGACTTTCAACTAGATGAGACGAGAAACAAACTTTAATGTTTCTCGCAAACTGCTAAGAACTCAGGAAAATGTGAAAAACACTTGGATGAAACGATAACACTAGAAAACAGTCCTGTTCTCAATACAACATACACGTGTGTGTGTGCACGCATACACACGTACATGCTAAGCATTAAGACAGCAGATGCGATTTACACTTCACTAAATTCAAATAGAAAACCCGTAACAGATACCGGCTGAATAATCCAACAGTTGATAGATCCATTGGTAGATCTAAATAATAACTGACATTACAAGAGAGAGGAGGAGAGAGAGATACTGACACAGGCAGATGAAAGAGAGATGGACAGATATAACGAAAGAGAACAGAGAGAGGTTCGTTAAATGGGAGTGGTGGTATGTCATTAACATACGTGCCTACATCCGAGTACCTTTCAAAAACAAAAAAAAGGTAGAAGGGAACGAAAAAGATAAAGAATGGATGGGGAAAGAAAAAGGATAAAACAGTGATAAGATAAGGAAAGGTCGGGAAGAAAAAGGAGAGATAGCTTAAAGAGAAAAATTGGCAGAGAAATTGGAAGAGTGGGTGTGAGAAAAGGAAGGAACTATCGGTCTGAGAGGAGAAATAAATGGTGTTGGGAGCCAAGATGAAGAACAGATCAGATGGACAGAAAAATGGAGAGGAGAAACTGTTGTTATATTTTCACGTCTTGCTCGTTGGATAGGAAGGAAATCGAACTGGGCAAATATTAAAAAAATAATAATAAATAAAAGCAAAGAAATGGAATTTAATTCCATTGCGATGAACTAATTTTTCATACGTTGATCTATCATCATAGCTTTTTTTGTTGTTGTTGTTGTTTTGTATATTTTTTACAAGCACGAATCATGCCAATACATTCATGAGTCGAGAATGGGTGAGAGAACGGTGAAGGCGGTTGTGGAACTTGAAAATTCGAATATTTTACCAATGATGTGGAGTGAAGGAAGAGAGGAAGGCGGTGGAAAATCTATATGTGAAAATGAATGTTCATTCACAAAAGAAGGGAAAAAATGATTAGTAGCTTGCATGCTCCGAGTCAATAGAATTTTAGATAAGGCTGTTTGTAACGTTTCGAATAGTGTACACAATAGCCACGTGTATGTATCAGAAACATATGTAGGTGTGTGTGACAGTAAATGTATACGGTTGGCTTATATTCAGTTGTGTTTGGGGGGAGTTTTTAAATCTATAAATGAAGTACATATTCTTGGTTATTAAGACCTTAAGTGAGGGGCATTTAGTTTAACGACTGACATGGTGGAATCTAGAAATAAATCTACTACAAAGACAGGTCTATTGAAAATGAACAAAAAAGAAACGAAAATGCCTTCAGTTTAGCTAAAAAAAAACAATTAAGAGTTAAACACAACAAAATGTAAGATCGCGTTTGCAAAATGACTAAGTTTTCAGCGGAAAAGTGAAAGAATTTTTAGCATTTTATCTCGGTATTTCTTTTAATTACACCATCTTTACAATTGTTGAACTGGGGAGTAAAATAAAATCCTTTAAATTTAGTCTACTAAATTTTGTTTTCTAATTCTGTTTCCTTACAAATTGTTTTCTTATATGGAATCTAACTGTTGAAGGAATATTGAACAGAATTCGATTTTTAAGAAATGTTTAAAGAAGGGATATAGAAAATGGGCAGTTTCGGACGTATTCAAACTTTGGGTGCTGTTATTTTATTTTATTTTATTTTATTTTTGACAACCAACTCGACTGAATCGGTTGTTTCGAAGTTCTGTGGGCTTTCTTGACAGTCTTCACAAATATTCTTCAGACGAGAAAAACTTCTTTAAACTATTACATCTTATTAAACATCAACACAAAAATTTTGAATTCCCTGTTTCCCTGATCCAGCAATTCAAAAAGCAGTGAAAGAGAAATCCCTTTTTTTGCGTGTAAATTATTCCCGCCGCGAATATGAACCACGATGAATCCTGAATCATTTTGTAACTGTTACACAAACCTAAGTCTTAAACATACTTAAAAAATTCCTCAGCATGAACAATTATTTTCGACCACGTCTCTCGAAAGTTAATAGGTCTGCTAACAGTTAAAGTCTGCAATTAAACGACAAATTCCAAGATTTATTTCTGATAGTAGATTATTTGGGTATTTCCATTTTACTCTGATTCCTGTAAAATTCGTCACGGCCTAACCTTTCGTTCCAAAACAGGCAAAACTATTTATGACCTTTACAATAACAAAAATTTGGGAAATGAGTACAAAAAAATGTTTATTTTTGCTACCCAAGAGGAATCCAGATAGCATTTGACTTATTTCATACATCCATGTGTGTGTGAGTTCTCTCACACTTTTAACTCAGTTACCACGCTAACTTAGGAAAGAAGCAATTTCAAATATTACAGTGAAGTAAACGGAAGGAAGAATCTCTCTGCCCTGTCTGTATTCCATTTTCCGCCGATTCTTCTAATTAGATGACAGCCGACTTCACATAGATGTGCGCCGAACACACACCACCGAACCATAAATTTAATACATTGAAGCCAATGGCGTTGGGAACAAACATCAAAGTGACTGGCTCCGGGAACCACAAGAAAAAGATGAAATATGCAACATAATAAAGTCTGGGGGACGAAATACGAAAACATTCCTAAGTTTATGGCAGTAAAAGAAACCTTAATAACGTTCATGTTGGTTAATTAATCCGGTTTTAATTCAAAGGGGTAATAAAGGATGGTAATAGCAGCTTGACTAAGGAGTATCGCATAACACTAATTGTAAATGATAACATTATTTCTGAAAAAGAGAAATAAAAGTATTTGATTTGTGTAACATATGTGATCATAATTATTTTATTTAAAAGACTAACAGAGCACCCAGTTATGAAAAAAGCTCAGTAGCTTTTTTCGTTTGTTTTTTGGGGTTTTTTTTAACATTCGACAGGTATGTTCCTCCCACTACAACACGGAAGACTTACGATTACATCGATAAATCGATAATGAAACAACAATAATACATTACTAACAGGGTTTGGCTATGAATGAGCAAACGACCAGCTAACTACCTCGCATCATCACTACCATCGTCATCATCATCGACAACAACAACAACATCATCATTCCAAGCTGCGTCGAAGAGAGAAGGAAGCTGGAAATAAATACAAACATATGTCTGCAACTTGTGTTCTTAAAAAACTCTACACACACATGTTGGTTTCGGGGGGCTGAAAATAAACGACTGTACGAATTTATAACATTTGGCCGACTTGCCTTTTTTCCTTTTTCTTTCTATCCTTTACATCAACCCCTTTCTACAAACAGCACCTCCGCCCCCCGTCAACTGTCAAACAGTGAAATTCCTCGAGGCGGGAGAGAAAGATGGGAATGTAGGTCTACGTGTAACCCTATTAGTTTACAATACACACACACAATATTTATCATATATATGTACATATATGTATGTACGTATATATGTATATGTGTATGTATGTATGTATGTACACAACAGCTATGTGCGGCCGTTTCCAACGGCTCTTATGCATCAGACGTGCCCTGAAAGATTTATATGCACAAACTACAAAGAAACAAACAAACAGACAGACATTGTTTATGTCACATGGGATAAATGAAAATGTAGCAAATAACATCCATTCACACATTCGTGTGGGAGGATGACAAAACGAAGTTACTCGAACAACAAAAGGATTTTTTTGAATATCTCCTTTTTTCTTTTCTTTTTTCTTTCCAGTCCTGAATTTGAAATTAAATTCATTGGAATTTATAGTATAGTGAGATTAATGCTAACAATAGCCATATATATATATATATATATATTATATATATATATATATATATATATATATTGAGATAGAAAGAAGGAAAAACCCAGGGTGCTTGTTAAATGTAAATTGGTAACCAAGTGTTGCAGTTGAGAAGGAAAGACAGTTTTATCTTAAGCTAATTCTTCAGAGATAAATATATTTATTCGGTGGTGAGGAGAGAGAACGAAAACACTCGACACACTACAAATAAGTTAATAGTTCTGTTATTTCATTCATTAATTAATCTTCAACAAAATGAAATTTGGTAAATATGTATGGGAACAATATAGCATCAAACTTATAATTTTTTTTTTAAATGAACTAGCAGAAAGGCTTGTTTCTCTCAAATGGTTTTAATTTGATTCCAGGTCTCATTTAAATGGTTCATGTTTGTCAACGTTAATTACATTACATGATAGCATGTGTGTGTATTTGTGTGTTGGGAGAGCAAAAACAGCTTATTTGACTAATAATTCCATTGTTACAAGTGTTTTAAATATGTTTTTGCTGTAATCAGCGATGTTAGAAAGAGAGAAAGAGAATAGTGAGCATGTACGGCCAGGCCAATGTGACCACCACCTTGTACTCATCATGTCTTTTACAGAAAACATCAAACCAAAATTGGGATGGTGCAGAACTGTTGAAACATCTCACTCTATTATAAAACTGATGTTTAGTTAACTCTACTTTTCTTATTCTTCACCTCAAAGTGTGGCAATGGAACGGTAAAAAAGAGGAAAAACTTCCTTCTTTAATTCTTTCATCTCCTCACTCACCACCATCAGTAGAAGAACTGAGATTGAAGAAATGCAAAATAAAATTGTTGACATTCACGGTTTTAATAACATTATATAAATGGACACATGCAAGAACAAGTATGTATGTGTGTGTATATATATATATATATATATATATAATATATATATATATATATAGGCAGAAGAACCCCACATGCATGTTACTACAGTTTAAATTCTTAAAATCAAAAGTTAGTTCATTTTTGAAGTATATATACATATATATGGACACACTCACACAACACGCACACAAATTGGTTTTCTTACCTTATGTTGTTTCCAGTTGAAATTTTTCTTTGGACAGTTTTGTAAACGTAGAAAAGAAACCTCGTAGCCAAAATTCGGTGAATTTGTGTATATAGGAAATGTCTATATATACTATCATAAATATAGTATTACAACACTATACACATCTTGTCAGATAAATTTTGGTTAAGCAAGAGAGGGAGAGAGAGAGAGAAGTAAGGATGGAAGAGAGAGAGAGATGGAACTAGAGAGGAGTAGAGAGATAGAAGTTGGATTACAGAGGGTGAGAGAGAGATGGGTGGAACAGGAGAGAGAGAAGAATGGAATGAAGGAGGGAGAGAGAAGAGAGGCCGAGAAGTAGGGATGGAACGAAAGTTAGAAAGAGAGAAGTTACATTTCACAGCACCTTCTGCTTTCTAAATCTGGGGATTTGTTCCAATGACGAGGCACGATCTCTCTCGCCTCTGCTACAAAAACACAAACAAATGGATTGATTGAAGTTTTCATGTAGAATCAATGAAACTTGATGATGGTCATCGTCGGTAAAATGAGAAGAGGCGCACATTCACCCGCCTGTCTATTCATCAATTAACTTTCTTTCTCTCTTTTTCTGATGATGTGAAATAGTAGTAGTAGTAGTTAGTTGGTAGTGAGTTTTATACTCACTAACCTACATCTGTGGGAAGTGTACAGCATCCAAACCACACTCGACTGTTAAGACGATAAACCAGACTATGTAGCAACCGGAAGTAATGTAAACGTCATAAAGCGACATGTTTTATACGGACCATTACGGAATGTACCGAATTCAACCGACCATATCTGGTCTAAAAAAAATCTTGCGGCAAATTGTTGGACACATCTAGTACTTTACATTTCTATATTTCAATATGTTAGATATATAGGAGGACTTGTTGCTTGCTGAACTGATATATCTGAACTTAGATATTAAGGCTTTTGCTATAAGCATTTTCTAAAGTTAGACGAAGTTTTTAGCTGTAAAAATAACCAAATTACTTCAAGCCCTACAGAAAACCGGTTTGAATTCATGTAGTATGGAAATTTGGAAACTACAGTAACGTGTAAATCACAACGATTTAAATGTTCAACGAATTACCTATGTCTAAGCAGGAAACAGGTTCTTTCCTGGAATGTTTCAATCAAAATTCTTTCTCAGAATTAGTCAATGAGAAGAAAGAAAGGCAAAGTCAAGCCTGATAGATTTCAGTTCACAATATAAAGAGGTACACGACTCTGTCACAATTTCTATGAGCCATTGGACCAGGGATTCTCAACCATTTTTTTTTTTATCTATGGACCCCTTTGATTATTTTTGTATTCTGGTGGATCCCCAGAGCTATTTGATGTTTAAAAACTAGTGTTATAGAAACCTCTTTCAAAATTCATGTTTTGTTTGTAATATATTAAACTTGTGTAGATTGAACTATCTCTTTTATTTGTTTCAGTCATTTGACTGTGGCCATGCTGGAGCACTGCCTTTAGTCGAACAAATCGACCCCGGGACTTAGTCTTTGTAAACCTAGTACTTGTTCTATCAGTCTCTTTTGCTGAACTGCTAGATTACAGGGACATAAACACACCAGCATCGGTTGTCAAGTGATGGTGGGGGGGACAAACACAGACACACAAACATATATATATATATATATACGATGGGCCTCTTTCAGTTTCTGTCTACTAAATCCACTCACAAGGCTTTGGTTGGCCCGAGGCTATAGCAGAAGACACTTGCCCAAGGTGCCATGCAGTGGGACTGAACCCAGAACCATGTGGTTGGCAAGCAAGCTACTTATCATACAGCCACTCCTGCACCTGTAAAATGTTAGAGAAAGAAACCCAGCTGTTTCTTTGCAATACATACATCTAGAGCAAAATTATAAATTATTTCAGGGGCTCTTAAAATGCTGTTGTGGATCCCTAATTTACTATTTTTTGTGTGTTGAAACCCCCCCACCCACACACACACACTACCACCACCAAATCTTATATGGACCATCAGGAACCTTATGGACACCGGCTGAGAAAAACACTGCACTAGACCAAACGTTACCTTCATTCATCTTTTTACTTATTTTAGTCATTGAGATCATGGCCATGCTACAGCACCACCTTGAAGGGTTTTGTTGAAATCGAACACTGTACTTATTTTTAAGTCTAGTACTTATCCTATCAGTCTCTTTAACTGAACCACTAAGTTACAAGGATGTAAACAAACCAACACCAGTTGTCATAAAATGTTAAGGAACAAACACATGCATATATATATGTTTATATGTAGCATCATCATCATCATTTAACGCTCTTAGTCTGTGCTGGCATGGGTTGGATGGTTTGCCCAAGGCTGGTAAGCTGAAGGACTGCATCAGACTCCAGTCTTGTGTGACATGTTTTCTACAGCTGAATGCCCTTGCTAACACCAAACACTCTGAGAATGTAATGGTTGCTTTTACATGCCACCAGCATGGGTACAAGTTGCATGACACCAGTATCTGCCATGACTATGATTTCACTTGACTTGATGGGTCTTCTTCTCAAGCACAGCATATTGCCAAAGGTCTTGGTCATTTGTCATTGCCTCCATGAGGCTCAGTGCTTGAGAGGTGCCTTTTACATGCCAGATACACAACACTGGCATCAACCCCATTGCCTCAGTGAGGCCCAATGCTCAAAAGGTGCTTTTTATGTGCAGTGGAAACAGTGGGACTAAGCCACACGGATTCTTAACCACACAATCATGCCATACTCAATTGAGGTGTCTTCAGTTGTAAGTTCTTATTTGAAAATAATATTTATTTCTTTATTGCCCACTGGAGGCTAAACATAGAGGAGACAAACAAGGACAGAGAAAGGGATTAAGTTGATTACATCAACCCCAGTGCGTAACTGGTACTTATTTAATCAACCCCAAAAGGACGAAAGGCAAAGTCAACCTCAGCGGAATTTGAACTCAGAACATAATGGCAGATGAAATACCACTAGGCATTTTGCCCAGCATGCTAACATCTTTGCCAGCTCGCCACCTTTAATGGGATTATTTATTGCCCACAGGGGTTTAAACATAGAGGGGACAAACAAGGACAGACAAAAGGATTAAGTTAATTACATCGACCCCAGTGCATAACTGGTATTTATTTAATCAACCCCGAAAGGATAAAAGGTAAAGTTGACCTCGGCGGAATTTGAACTCAGAACGAAATACTGGCAGATGAAATACTGCTAGGCATATCGCCGAGCATACTAACGATTCTCCCAGCTCGCCACCCTTATTTGAAAATAATATTGGTTTGCATTAATTAAACACAACGTTCCCTTTTCTAAAGTAACTGGCATTCTATTGGTCGTGATGGTGAGTGATCCAGTTTATCCGATCAACAGAACAGCCTGCTCATGAAATTAATGCACAAGTGGTTGAGTACTCCACAGACAGATAGCTCTCAGTGAGATTCAGTGTGACACAGAATGTAACAAGGCTCATTTTTGCCAGCTGAGTGAACTGCAACAAAATGAAATAAAGTGTCTTGCTCAAGGCCACAATGCACTGCTGGGAGTCGAAATCACGACCTTTTGATCACAAGCTGAATACCCTAATCGCTAAGCTACATGCCTCCACTTTTGTAAAGTAAAAGAAACAGGGGCCTGACAGTCTCTGATTACCTTTTGTGGTGAGCAGACATCTACACTGCAAAAATTTGACTTGTTTTAAACCAGAAAATGCCTCTGTTCAGAATAGTTAATGACTTTCCAGAAGTGACCTTCACTGCTAAAATATTTATTTGCATAGAATGGTTCAGCTGCATCACATAATCATTCAATCATTCTAGAGTATCATAACTATTCACCTGCAACAAAATGAAATAAAGTGTCTTGCTCAAGGCCACAATGCACTGCTGGGAGTCAAAATCACGACCTTTTGATCACAAGCTGAATACCCTAATCGCTAAGCTACATGCCTCCACTTTTGTAAAGTAAAAGAAACAGGGGCCTGACAGTCTCTGATTACCTTTTGTGGTGAGCAGACATCTACACTGCAAAAATTTGACTTGTTTTAAACCAGAAAATGCCTCTGTTCAGAATAGTTAATGACTTTCCAGAAGTGACCTTCACTGCTAAAATATTTATTTGCATAGAATGGTGCAGCTGCATCACATAATCATTCAATCATTCTAGAGTATCAAAACTATTCACCATGATCAGTATTATTATTATTATTATTATTATTATTATTGCCTTTGTACAGCTTCTAACGCTGGAGATGTACTATGGTGTC
>NC_042997.1:114084236-114091736 GCF_006345805.1 Octopus sinensis | reverse complement strand
ATAAAAAGCACCATTCAAGTGTGGTTGATGCCTGTGCGCATGACTGGTCCCATGCTGGTGGCACGTAAAAAGCACCTTTTGAGCATGATTGTTGCCAGTGCTTCCTGATTGGCTCCCATGCCATTAGGAAGGGCATCTAGCTGTAGAAATTTTGTCAGATCAGATTGGAGCCAGGTGCAGCCTTCTGGCTTGCCAGTCTTCAGTCAAACCATCCAACCCATGCCAGTATGGAAAGCGGATGTTAAACATTGATGATGATAATGATATATATATATATATATATATGTTTGTATATGTATGTATGTATGTATGTATGTATATACATATACACATACATATATGATGGATTTCTTTTAGTTTTTGTCTACCAAATCCACTCACAAGGCTTTGGTCAACTCGGGACAATAATAGGAAAGATTTACCAAGGTGCCACACATTGGTACTGAAACTCTAAACCATAGGTTCTCAAAGTGGGTGCTACCGCCCCCCTCTGCCAGTGGGTGTTGAGACAGTCCAGGTGGGCACTGGTGCCTAAGGGGGCAGTAGAGAAAAAGGAGGTTTTGGGAGGAAGGCAGTAGATTAGGGAACACTATGAATTTATTATAATATTATTATAGTGAACCGGCTTCCGTGCCAGTGGCACATAAAAGGCACCATTCGAGTATGATCGTTACCAGCGTCGCCTTACCGGCACTTGTGCCTCATGCTAGTAGGGTACTAAGAGCACCATCCGAGCATGATTGTTGCCAGAGCGGCTAACTGGCTTCCGTACCGTTGGCACATAAAAGGCACCATTCAAGCATGATCGTTACCAGCATCGCCTTACTGGCACCTGTGCCAGTGGAATGTGCAAAAACGTCATTGCCAGTACCGCCTGACTGACCCCAGTGCCAGTGGCACGTAAAAGCACCCACTACACTCTCGGAGTGGTTGGCGTTAGGAAGGGCATCCAGCTGTAGAAACTCTGCCAGATCAAGATTGGAGCCTGGTGCAGCCATCTGGCTCACCAGCCCTCAGTCAAATCGTCTAACCCATGCTAGCATGGAAATCGGACATTAAACAATGATGATGATGATGTATACAAATTATATAACATATTAAATATCAAATGATTCATAGTACATATAATTTAGTAAAATATAAAATATTTATTTATACATAAAAATAGGGGTGGGGGCACTGAGGGTATTATGTGGCCATGAGGGGTGCAGTGGCCCAAAAAGTTTGAAAATCTCTGCTCTAAACCATGTAGTTTTGAAGCAAATCTGTGTGTGTGTGTGTGTGTGTGTGTGTGTGTGTGTGTGTGTGTGTGTGAGTGAGTGTGTGTGTGAGTGTCTTATTAATATATTGCTTGTGCCATGCCCAAACGTTTGTCTGTCATTTTCTTTTTCTGTGTTTTTTTTAAAATTGACCATTCACTCCACACTCACATGGACCCTATGTCCTTCCAACTGCTTTGGAGGACCTGATTCATAAATCTCTCTCTACCATTGGATTGTGTCCCCTTATTCACATGGCTTTCCAATCACATGGTGCAAGGTCTTCTGCTATAGCCTTGGGCCGACCAAATCCTTGTGAGTGGATTTGGTAGACGGGAACTGAACAGAACTCGTCATATATATGCATATATCTATATATATATATATATGTATGTATGTGTGTGTATATGTTTGTGTGTCTGTGTTTGTCCCCCCAACATCACTTGGCAACCGATGCTGGTGTGTTTAGATCCCCGTAACTTAGT
Organism: Octopus sinensis; assembly: GCF_006345805.1. Taxonomy (NCBI): domain Eukaryota; kingdom Metazoa; phylum Mollusca; class Cephalopoda; order Octopoda; family Octopodidae; genus Octopus; species Octopus sinensis. Next base: position 114,089,992 of record NC_042997.1, on the reverse strand, counting down.
GGTTCGGCAAAAGTGACTGATAGAATAAGTACCAGGCTTACAAAGAATAAGTCCTGTGGGTGATTTGCTTGACTAAAGGTGGTGCTCCAGCTTGGCCAAAGTCAAATGACTGAAACAAGTAAAAGAGTATATATATATATATGTATATGTTTGTCCCCCCAGCATCACTTGACAACCGATGGCAGTGGATTTATGTCCCTGTAACATTAGCAGTTCAGCAAAAGAGACCAATAGAACAAGTACTAGGCTTACAACGAATAAGTCCTGGAGTCGATTTGTTTGACTAAAACCGGTGCTCCAGCATGCCCGCATCAAATGACTGAAACAAATAAAAATATATAATATATATATATATATATATATGTATATAGATTACAAATGATGCTCACATGTAAAAATTTTTTTTTACTTAAAAATATAAAAAGCATCATCAACGCTGCTTTAAACCATATTACTGTCTCTGGGAATTTGAAAGTCTAAGAAACATCTAGAATCAGTTCATTAATTGAGACCTTAACATTTTGAAATACCTCCATCCACACGCTCACACTTCTTTGGTTGTTGGCTTTCAGGAATTTTTCTTCATCTGACACATCGTTCAGTTATGTAATGTGTAGATTACATAACTGCTGTATCCATGAAAACATACATTGACCCTAAACTGACAGACACATAAGCAATTGTGTGTACAACCCCGACACCTGACATTTGGACCATGACATCATTTACTCATGAAATAAGGAACAGTTTTTTTTTTTGTTTCTTTTATTTTGATTACAGGCGTGGCTTTGTGTGGTAAGAAGTTTACGTTTCAAACACATGGTTCCAGGTTCAGTCCCACTGCCTGGCACCTTGAGCAACTGTCTTCAACTATAGCATTGGGCTGACTAAAGCATTGTGCATGGATATGGTAGATGGAAACTAGAAGAAGAGAGGAAGCTTATCATGCGCGTGTGTGTGTGAGTGTGTGTGTGTGTGTGTGTCCCTCATCACCAGTTGAGAACCAGTGTTGGCGTGTCTATATCCTTGTAACTTAGCAGTTCAGTAAAAGCAACTGACAGAATAAGTACCAGACTGAAAAAAATTATTATTATGGTTGATTCTAAAATTCTTCAAGGCAGTACCTTAACCCTTTCAAAACCAACCCAGCTGAATTGCCTCTAGCTCTGTAGTACAGATGTCTTGTTTTCATAAGTTTTGAATAAAAATCTTCCACCAAACCCTCGTCATAATTTATGTTCCTAACACTAGCTGAATGATAACTAAGTTATTTTACTAAATTCTTTGTTATATTCAAAATTAATTAAAAGTGTGAACTTGTAAAAATAAATCAGTATCATAGACTATTTATTTATTTACACATCACAATAAAAATATATATTACATTAGTAATACACATATATACAGTAGTAACACATATACACACATATATATTTGCATTTATATTATAATAAACCACATATACATTAATATTTGCTTTAGTAATGCACACATCATCATCATCATTGTTTTCCATGCTGGCATGGGTGGGACAGTTTGACAGGAGCCAGCCAGGCAGAAGCCTGCACCAGACTTCTGTGTTTGTCTTGACATGTTTTTTATGACTGGATGCCCTTCCTAACACCAACCACCCTACAGAGCAGACTGAGTGTTTTTTACATGGCACCAGCACAAGCAAGACCAGTTTTGGCATGGTTTTTACAGCTGGATGCCACTCCAAATGTCAACCAATTTACAGTGTGGACTGGATGCTTTTTACGTAGCACCAGCACTGGCAGCATCACCAAGTAACTTTCAAGACAAGGAATCTTTTAGAGGGAGGGGCATTGGAGGAGGTGATCTTGTGTCAGATGATGAAAGGTTAGGGTATGACAGAGAGATAGAGAGACAGAAACAGGTGTTTTACTGTAGAGGAGGTACATGGTTACCTGGCCAGAGACAGAGTGAAAGAGAGAGAGAGAGTACATGTCTAAAACCATATTCCATCAGGACTTACTCCAACAATAATGCATATCTAAAACTGAACTTCAAAAGTACTTGTCTAAAACAGTACTTTAACAGAACATATCTAAAGTTGTTCAATATAAACCAACAGATGCAATGCTTGAACACATCATCACCAGGTGTTTTGAGGTGTCACCATATGTTTTGAGTCTTCTATACATCCTCATCTAGGTGACCCAACATAGATCGATCCTAGGCCTGTATCCAGACAGCATTCTACTGACCTCACTGACCACATCTTTTCAACTAGAGCCACTTAGATTCTTTCTCGGTAGCCTCTACATTGTTCTTGACAGCTCTTCTTCTGCAAGCACCTGAAATGCCAAGAGTTCTATAGGCCTTACTTAGAGTGCATCCTGAAAACCCTCAACTGCCATCCTACACTGGTAAACACATTGCTTTCTACCCATTCTTGTAGCAGTCGTCCATCAGCTTCTGGTCATTGCTGTTATTTGTTCCTTATTGAGTCGTTCCTGGCTCATAAGGGCTGGTTTCCTGGTTTCATTGGAGTATAGGTACCCCACCTCGATGGGACACCGTTTCGTCGCAGGTGACCTGCTAGATGCAGGAGGAAAGAGTGAGAAAAAGTTGTGGTGAAAGAGTCAGCAGAAATTTGCTATTACCTTCTGCCAGAGCTATGTGGAGCTTAGGTGTTTTACTCATAAATACACACATTGCCTAGCCTGAGATTCGAACCCATAATCCCTTGACCACGAGTCTACTGCTCTAACCAATTGGCCATGTGCCTCCACCCAGCTTCTGGTACTTAACTCTTTCCTTCACTTGAGCCTCCTCCCAGGACACATTTAACTCCAGTAGGACTAGCTGCCGTGCTACTGTTGTATAATGAAACTGTACACCCCTCCCGATAAAAAGTGGTAGTAGCCAGCCATTATAAATAGACCAGTAGCTGGTCAACAGGAGAAGTTCAGAAGGTCAAGAGTACAAGAGTACATGTAGACTGTGTTGATAGTCATGTCTGTGCTGGGCCACGATTGAAAGCGCCAACCGATCGTGGCCGTTGCCAGGTTCGCAGGAAAAAAGTACCCACCATACTCACGGAGTGGTTGGCGTTAGGAAGAGCATCTAGCTGTAGAAACCCTGCCAGATCAGATTGGAGCTTGGTGCAGCCTCCTGGCTTCCCAGACCCCAGTTGAACCGTCCAACCCATGCTAGCATGGAAAACGGACGTTAAACGATGATGGTGATGAGTATGATGATGATGACTGAGTGGACGTTATAATGATCCAACCTTTTGAGGATAACAACACTGTACGACTGGGGGTCATGTATCTGGGGGTACCTGATAGACCCATTCTATCAATGACTTTGTAATATAATAATATCTGTTGGACTGACAACTGTCATCAAAGAACAGATACAACAGTGGTAAAAGATCGCTTTACAACAATTACCTTGGAAATAAAGATATCTAATCTCAACCAAGGTGTCGGTGATGTGTGCTGGAAACTTAAGCTGTTCCTCCAGATCTGTCACCCACTCTAATGCTGTGCAAAGCAATCCCCTGGAGCTATTCTTGGGTCTTTTCATTAGCATCTCTTTCTTTTGATAAAAGATAATCTTCTGGTTATAGTGCTGGCATTTTTGTTGTTGCTGAACCTCTTGTTGATTGTCTCAGCAACGGCCTTGAGGACCTGGCAGTGTTTCCAGCAGTAGTGTCCTTCATTCAATGCCTTGAAGTACCTGCTTAAGACGTGCGCAAGGATTCTGCATAAGAATATAGGTGTCATGCAGGGGTTTCCCACTAAATCCATCATTATCATCATTTTAATGTCCCCTCTTCCATGCTTGTTTTCTACATTCAGATGCCCTTCCTGATGCACAACCTCACCTCTTTCCAAGTATGGTAATAATTTTCCAGTGAGAGGACAACAGGCAGCCTGGACATGTTTGTGTGGAGAGTGGGGTGGTCCACTCCTAGCGGCACTTTTAAAGGGACACCACTTTTGGGTCTGTTGTAGGCAATATGTGTTTTTTGTGGGGTCTGGGGGTGTAAAATGGAAATTCACTCTGGATGGCACACACTCTAGCTATACTTGTGCAAACACACACGCACATGCGCGCGCGCGCACACACACACACACACACACACAGGTATGGCTGTGTGGTTAAAAAGCTTACTTCCCAACCATGTGGCCTAAGGTTCTATCCCACTGCATACCACCTTGGACAAGTGTTTAGTGAGTGGATTTGGAAGATGAAAACTGAAAGAAGCCCCTCATATATCTGTGTGTGTGTGTGTGTGTGTGTGTGTGAGTGTGCGTGTCTTTCTGTGAGTGTGTGCCTTTATTTTGCCATCATGTGATGGTTATAAATAAGCATTACCATCATACAATCAATGTTTTTTTATTTGCTGTCTTCCATGAAAATATGTCTGGCCAATATTACCTTGCATCAAGGTGGCAAGTTGGCAGATATGTTAGCATGCTGGCCAAAATGCTTAGCGGAATTTTGTTCATCTTTATGTTCTGAGTTCAATTTCTGCTGAGGTCAACTTAGCCTATCATCCTTTCAGGGTCGATGAAATAAGAACCAGTCAAGAACTGAGGTCAATGCAATCAACTAACCCATCTCCCACAAAACTGCTGGCCTTGTGCCAAAATCTGAAACCAATATTACATTGCTGCAAAATAGTTAAGGGCTGGCAACAGAAAATCTGCCTCAACAAATTCCTTTTGACCCATGCAAGCTTGGAAAAGTAGACATTAGGCACAGGAGTGGCTGTATGATAAGAAGCTTGCTTCCCAACCACATGGTTCCATGTTCAGTCCCACTGCATGGCACCTTGGGCCAGTGTCCTCTACTATAGCCTCAGGCTGACCAAAGCATTGTGAGTGGATTTGGTAGATGGAAACTGAAAGAAGCTATATATATATATATATATATAGAGAGAGAGAGAGAGGAGTGGGTGTGTGGTAAGAAGCTTGCTTCCCAATCACATGGTTCCATGTTCAGTTCCTTAGCATGGCACCTTGGGCAAGTGTCTTCTTACTGTAGCCTTGGGCTGACCAAAGCATTGTAAGTGGATTTGGCAAATGGAAACTGAAAGAAGCCTGTCATATATACATGCGTGTGTGTGTGTATGTGTGTGTGTGTCTGTGTTTGTCCCCGCCTCCATTGCTCGACAACCAATGTTGGTGTGTTTACATCCCCGAAACTTAGCGGTTTGGCAAAAGAGACCGATAGAATAAGTACTAGGCTTACAAATGATAAGTCCTATGGGGTAGATTTGTGCAACTAAAGGTGGTGCTCCAGCATGGCAGTAGTCAAATGACTGAAAACAAGTGAAAGAATAAAAGAATTAGATGATGATGATGACATATAAAAAAATAAGCACCTTTTTTTCTGGTCTATCCAATCCACTCACAAAGGGTTTGGTCAATCTAGGGTTGTATTAGAGACTGAGCTTGAAACCACACAGTTTCTCTTCAAAAATAATAGTTTGTAAGGAAGGGAGCTGGCAGAAACGTTAGCATGGTTGGTGAAACGCTTAGCATATTTCGTCTGTCTTTACGTTCGGAGTTCAAATTCTACCAAGGTTGACTTTGCCTTTCATCCTTTTAGGGTTGATAAATTAAGTACCAGTTTCGTACTGGGTCAATCTAATCGACTGGCCCCCTCCGCCAAAAGTTTGAGCCTTGTGCCTAAGAGTAGAAAAGGATATGTGTGTGAAGGCGGCATGCTGGCAGAAACGTTAGCACACCCGGCAAAACGCTTAGCATATTTCTTCT
>NC_042997.1:113996736-114081736 GCF_006345805.1 Octopus sinensis | reverse complement strand
GACAGGAACTGGCAAGCCAGAGAGCTGCACCAAGCTCCAGTCATGTGTGTTGGCTTGGTTTACATGGCTGACTGCTCTTCCTAACACTGACTACTTTACAGAATGTATTGAGTGCTCTTTACGTGGAACAAGGTCAGCCGTATAGTGCAATAATTCTGAGATTGCTTCTGTATAGCAATAAAACATAGAAAATGTCAGTGAAGGGGTGATCAAGAAGCTGGATATATTCCACCATACAGAAATCAGTCTTGTTTGCAACTATCAAATGACGTTAATACACACATACACACACACACACACACACACACACACACACACACACACACATGATGGGCTTTTTCCAGTTTCCCTCTATGAAATCCACTCACAAGGCTTTGGTTGGTGTCCAAAGCTATACTGGAAGACACTTACCGAAGGTGCCACACAGTGGAACTGTTGTAAAACTGTCTTTTGCCACTGCTGTATCTGTCGTTTAACAACAGTTGTTACTGTGACAAATATTATTAAATTACGAAATCGTCAATAAGATGTTTCTATCTGGCACTGTATGACCCCCAATTATACAGTATTATTATCCTCAAATGGTTGAATCATTATAATGTCCACTCAGTATCACAGTATAATTACTATATCAGCACAGACACGACTATCAACACAGTCTACACATACACTCGACCATCTACTGGTTTATTCATAATGGCTGGTTACTACCACTTTCTACTGGGAGGGGTATACAGTTTCACTATACAACAGGAACTAAACCCAGAAACATGCAGTTGGTAAGCAAACTTCTTACCACACAGCCATGCCGGTGCTTAAGCCATGCAAATTTTTAACCCTGTGATAAAATTATGCATACACTGAATGCTTATGTAAATGTAAACTTGAAATTATTTCAAGATAATTGAAGTACAGCCCATCTCTCATGGTTAATAAATCTGTATTGGCATGTTTTAATGAGGACTTGACCAATCTCCAACCACAGACAATAATACCCTCACCCCACCATTCTTGTATAAAATTCATTTTAAAGGAAGCACATTGAAAATATTATTAGGAATAAAAAAACTTTTTAAAACAAACTATTCCAGACTCTTTCCTGTGTGCATTAATTTCTGTTGCCATGTAAATGAGAGTGGAACATGTTGAACATGTTTATGGCAGAAGTTGTCTCAGAAAGACATGGTCAAGAAGAAGAAGAGTGTTCAGATCAAAAGGAGGTTGAATCAAGGAACAGGAAATGCAGGGTCAAGATGATAGCATGGAAAAGAAAACAACAAAATACATTGAACTGGTGATAATGATGATGATGATAGTGGTACTAATGGTGGAGGTGATGGTGGTGGTGTTGTTATTCATCATCATAAGGATGCTGATAATAGTGATGTCAATAATATAATCATGGAGATGAGAATGATGAAAATAGTGATGATGGTGATAAATAATGACTGCAATGGCAATGGTGGTGATAGTGGTGGTAGTGGTAAAAGTGGTGATGATGATGACAATGATGATAACGATCGTGATGATCATCATCATCATTTAACGTCCATCTTCCTCGCTGGCATGGGTCGGACAGTTTGACAGGAGCTGGCAAGTCAGAGAGCCGCATTAGGCACCAGTTGTCTGTTTTGGCCTGGTTTCAATGGCTGCATGTCTTTCCTAATGCCAGCCACTTCACAGTGTATACTGGATGCTTTTTATTTTACATGGCACCATCACAAGTGCTTTTTACGTGGCACCAGTGCCTTTGCTTTTTATGTGGCACCACAATGATGGTGATAATAATGGTAATATATAATACCATACAATTCCTTTCAAGCATTGGCGTCACAGAGGCAAAGTGGCTGAGTACCTTTTGAGTGTTGGGCCTCATGGAAGCAAAGTGACTGAGTTGCTTTTGAGTGTTGGGCCTCACAAAGACAAAGTGACTGAGTTCCTTTCGAGTGTTGGGCCTCGCAGAGGCAATGACCAAGAGCATTGGCATTATGTGGTGCTTGAGAAAAAGATCCAGCAAGCTAAGCAAAATCATAGTCGTGGCAGACACCAGTGTCACACAAATGGCACCTGTGCCAGTGGCATGTAAAAGCACCCATCACACTCTCAGAATGGTTGGCATTAGAAAGGGCATCCAGCTGTAGAAAACCATGCCAAATCAGACTGGAGTCTGCTGCAGCCTTCCAGTGTGCCAGCCCTGGAATGGACACTAAATGATGATGATGATGATGATGATGATGATGATGATGGTGAAGACAATGATGATAATATCATAACAACGACAATCATGATTATAATGACAAAAATGATGACAACAATCACGATGATTATGATGGTGGTGATGATGATAATGATGGTGGTGGTGATGATGATGATGATGATGATGATGATGAAGATGATTATGATGATGATGATGATGATGGTGATGATGATTATGATGACAAGAACAACAGCGATGATGATGATGAAGAAGACTTCCCATGTGTAACAGCCTTCTGATGACTTTCCCAGTTTCAGCGCCATACAATTACATACCATTCCCTCCTCAGTCAGCTGAGTCAATCCTTCTTCGTTTTCATTTCTCTTGATACCTCTGAAATTCCTACACCTACACTTCTTTCACAAACCAACAAGGGAGCTTTGATGCGAGGTGGGGAGAGTGCTCAAAACGCTATATATAGCAGCTGTATCTTCCTCAAATCATAACATCCTAGTATCTTAAAAGGAGTGCACATTGGATAATGTAGTCCCCGGTACACTATATATGAAAATATAAAGTAGGCAAGATGGTGACGACTGGAATGCTTCTTCACTACAATATAACTCAATCATGGCTGACATAAAACTAAACAACAACACTCACAAACAATTTTGTTGCTGGTGTTTTTACTATTTGACATATGTCTGTGTTGTACTCCACCCACACCACTTAACAACTGGTGTTGGTGTGTTTACATCCCTGTAATTTAGAAGTCTAGCAAATGGCTTAAATAAAAAGAAAAGTACTGGGATCAGTTCATTCAACTAAAATTTTTCAAGGCAATGCTCCAGCATGACCACAGTAATAAAAAGAAAGTAATAAAAGATAAAAAATTTTCTGCTGTTTTATATACCACTGTTTTGTCCAACCCATACCAGCATGAAAATGTACATTAAATAGTGATGATGATGATGATGTTATATATATATATATATATATATATATATAGGCACAGGAGTGGCTGTGTGGTTAGTAGCTTGCTTACCAACCACATGGTTCTGAGTTCAGTCCCACGTCGTGGCACCTTGGGCAAGCGTCTTCTACTATAGCCTCGGGCCGACCAAAGCCTTGTGAGTGAATTTGGTAGACAGAAACTGAAAGAAGCCCGTCGTATATATGTATATATATATATGTATGTGTGTGTATATGTTTGTGTGTCTGTGTTTGTCCACCCAACATCACTTGACAACCAATGCTGGTGTGTTTATGATCCCGTAACTTAGCGCTTCAGCAAAAGAGACCAATAGAATAAGTACTAGGCTTACAAAGAATAAGTCCTGGGGTCGATTTGCTCAATTAAAAGGTGCTCCAGCATGGCCACAGTCAAATGACTGTAACAAGTAAAAGAGTAAAAGAGTAAAAAGTATAATATATATATATATAATGGCACAGGAGTAGCTGTGTGGATGGTGCAGGGGTGGCTATGTGTTAAGAAGCTTGCTTCCCAACTACATGGTTCCAGGTTCAGTTCCACTGTGTGGCACCTGCTATAGCCTCGGGCCAACCAAACCCTTGTGAGTGAATTTGGCAGACAGAAACTGAAAGAAGCCCATCGTGTGTGTGTATGTGTGTGTGTGTGTGTGTGTGTGTGTGTGTGTGTGTGTGTGTGTGTATGTGTGTCTTTGTGTCTGTATTTGTTTCCCCCACCATCATTTGACAACTTGTATTGGTGTGTTTATGTCCCTGTAACTGAGTGGTTCAGCAAAAGAGACCAATAGAGTAAGCACCAGGCTTAAAAAATAAGTACTGGGGTTCGATTTATTCGACTAAAAATTCAAAGCTGTGCTCCAGCATGGCCACAGTCTAATGACTGTAACAAGTAAAAAGAAAGAGATATTACTGCTTTATATAAAAGGTAAAGACCCCTTTTAATCATGAATGACCATGAGAAAGTTACCCACCAAGGCACAAGTCCAGGCAAGGTCCAGGCAAGGTTGTTTTATGGAAGACCAGCAGCTGCCCATGTGTACCAGCCTCTCCTCTCCATGCCACCAATGTTATCCAAGGGAAAAGCAAAGGGGCCAATACAACTTGGCACCAGTGGTGTCGTAATTCATTTCTACAGCTGAGTGAACTAGAGCAACATGAAATAAAGTGTCTAGCTCAAGAACATTATACACAGCCCGGTCTGGGAATCAAACTCAATATCTCGTAATTGTGAGCCCAACGCTCTATTCACTGAGCCATGTACCTTCACATACTGTTTTATATATACAACTGTTTTAAGCATACTACTGTTTCGTTGACTACTTATATACACCACTGTATTATATATCCTCTATTTTACTTATACAGCTGTTTTACACTGCTGAATTTGTAAAAGGGGAAATTTGATCCTGTTGAGTGGAGGAGTGGAGGATATATTGAGGGAAGTCATACTAAAGTGGTTTCCTGTGTCTTTCTCAAAGTCCAAGGAAAAACTTGAAATAATCACTGAAATCAAACAGGAGTGAACAGGATCTCCATTAAGTCACACAGTTCAATGATGGAGGCTGTCTCTGGGTTTTCAATGCTCATTCTGATGGACTTCCTCACAGCTTCTGTCTATTAAACTTCATTCACAAGGGTTTGGACAACCCGGAACTATAGGAGAAGAGATTTATCTAAATGTTACAACCAGGGATTGAACCTGAATTCATGTAAGTCACTTGGCCATGCTAGAAATAGCAGCAAAATCTACCTGAATTCCCATCTTAAAAGTTTACTTTGAGTTTGCAGTCTCATAAACCCAGAGATAATTGGGGTTTACAAGGCATTGAGGCTGAAAATACAATGCTCACCCCTGAAAGGAAAACCAGTTCATTGCAGGTTTAACCCCTACCCCAATATGCCACCGGTACTCTTTTTCAGCTGAGTGCACTTCAGCAATGGGAAATGAAGTGCCTTGCTCAAGGACACACTGTGCCATCTGTCTCAAGAACATGATACACAGCCCAGTCTGGGACTGTGTAAAAGGAAAGATAACGATGATGATGATGATGTTATATATATATAACACTGATATCAAGAAATCCTCTTGCGAGCGTGACCTAGGCATCACTGTCAGCAGTGATTTGCGTTGGTCAAAGCATATCTCTAAGATTGTCAGGAAGGCCGAGGGTGTCTTGGCATCACTCAGCAGGTCTTTTGTTAGCCGCTCTCCAGCCATCTATTTAAAACTGTATACAGCTATGGTACGACCACACTTGGAATTCGCATCATCAGTTTGGAACCCCTATCTTGCACAGAACATTGACCTCCTGGAATCTGTCCAGAGACGTGCAACCAAACGCATACCCTCCATCAGACACCTACCATATTCTGAGCGCCTTGTTTCCCTGGGCATGGATTCACTGAAGCTCCGGCGTTTGGCGACGGACTTGGTAAACACCCACAAAGTTATCAACCACCTCACCAACAACAACACTGAACACCTTTTTGATCTCCATGTGTCTAACACACGTGGACATGCCTACAAAGTCAGAAAACAATACAGCTCCCATGACTTTCGGAAACATTTTTTCACGCTCAGAGTTGCTGAAGCATGGAATAAACTGCCTGCGTCAGTTGTTGACTGCCATGACACTGCATCTTTTAAGGCCCTCATGCTTTCCGAAATCCGCCGAAACTACACCTGATTATATATACACTTTAGATGAGTTGTAGTGCACCTGAGCACTGTACACAATTATTATTATTATTATTATTATTATTATTAAAGGTACTGTGCAGGGTGTCAAACTAGGAAATTGATTAAGTCTATCATCCATGACATAAATTCTTTATGAATTTTTAAATTGCAACATAAATACTCTCTGTTAGTCATTATATCCTGAATGTATTGTTTCTTTGGGCAACAACATCAATTGTTAACTGTCAGGACATTCTTCAAAAAATTCCATGCTTCCTGAAATTTGCCAACATTTTTCCTGACCTGCCTCTCCACCCTTTCTTCTTTATGGTTCCTTTAAAGTTCATTCTTCTATCTTTTTCTGTTTTAGTCCATGTATTGTGTATGTATTTCTTAGCTTTCATTGATCCCTTTCTTTACTTCTATGTCTGCTTTCTCTCCCTTCTTTTAACCTTTTCTGATGACTCGTAGAACACTGTTTCATTATAAATATATTTTATAGTATTATTTATGTTTTATTTTCTATTAATTCATTTATTCATTTAATTTTATTTACTGAAAAAGAATTATTTTCAATGATTTATTTACTGAAAATTATTCTTCATGGTTATTACAAAGTACGTTTTACAAAATACGTTTTCTTTTCCATCTTTTTACTGTTTAATTAATAATATTAATCTTAACATCAAATTATTATTTTAGTTTTAAAATAAATTACAGATAGTCATAATTTAACAGTTTATTTGACAGATACATAATAATTAATATTTTGACTATTTAAATCAATACTTTGGTTTTCATTCATAACCAGACGACAGATTCATCTCTGCTTCAGTTGAAACAATGGTTTTACTACTTAAATCTTAATTATCTTTGGTTTTTGTTTAAAACACTCACATTTATATCAGTGACATTGAATCTTGATTCAACTAGTATAAAAAAATATTTTGTTTGCTTTCTTTGTTGAATAATCATTTAATTATTAAAGTTTTGATATCTAAGAACTGACTTGAAAGAAACTCACAAGATTATCCGCCATCTTTCTAACAACAACTTTCACAACTTGTTTCAGTTCAATGTCTCTTCCAACTGTAGACATGTTTATAAATCAAATAAAAACTGAGCCATATCCTTGACTTTTGGAAACATTTTTCAATCTGTCATAAGTCAGACAGCTTGTAAGTCAGTGACAATAAAGTTATAGGCATAGGTGGGTGGTGGGTGGTTATGGAACAACATTTACTGTGAAAAAATCTGAATATTTCCCCAAGAAAACCATCAACTGTTGATTTCATTTAATTTGGGTTAAATTAAAAGCACCAGTGCTGGTGCCACGTATAAATCATCCATGCTGGTGTCAGGTAAGCAAGCACCCAGTATGCTCTGTAAAGCGGTTAGCATTAGGAATGGCATCCAGCTGTAGAAACCATCCCCAAAAAAGACAATTGGAGTCTGGTGCAGTCCTCTGGCTTGCCAGCTCCTGTCAAACTGTCTGACCCATACCAGCATGGAAAATGGATGTTAAATGATGATGATGGTGATGATGATGATGATGATGATAATGATGGTGATTGTGGTGGTGGTGTTGTAGGTAGTGGTGACGCCACCGCCGCCGATGGTGATTGTGGTGGTGGTAGTGGTGGTGGTGGTGGTGACGATGACGACGACGACGATGATGATGATGATGAGGATGATGATTGTGGTGGTGGTGGTGACGACGATGACAACGATGATGATGAGGATGATGATTGTGGTGGTGGTGACGATGACGACAACGATGATGATGATGATGATTTCCATATCCAGAAAAAAACAAAAGCAAAGAGTCATGCTGGATTATTAAGTTACTAAAATAGGTTGCAATGCAAAAGGTAGGAAATAGCTGCTGTAGAGCCATCTTGTCCATCTAATACTGTAGATAAGTCATAGGACTAACAACATTTGGCTCCCTTTGTTTAAAAACTACCATTGATGGTTGAGTGGCTGTTATCAATAAGAGCAACCAGACCAGAAAACATTTGCTCATGTGAGTCAATGAGGAAGCTTCTGGGGTCTCTCAGTGTGCTAGAAGTAGCAGCCAAATCTTTCTGACATCTCACCCTTACTGTCTTACAAAGAAATACTTTAAATAAAATATTCATGGGTGATGATCATGGCTAGAACACTTTGAAGCATGAGTTTGTTTGGAACTAAGCAATAACAGCAGATGATGATGAATTTAATATTAATATTAAACTCCTAAGGCGTAGGAGTGGCTGTGTGGTAAGGTCACGCTCGCAAGAGGATTTCTTGATATCAGTGTTGTGGAGGGAGTAAGTGAACGCAGGGTTTTTTCTCCCAAAATGCATGGTGGTACACTTGTCCACAGCCAGTTTCAGTTGCCAGTCTGTGATCCATTGCTGCATTGTGTCTAGGTCTGATTGCAGGAAAGAGTTGTAGACATCAGGATCTGTCCTCTTGATTTCAAGGTACAGCTTGATGTCGTCTGCATATTTCAATACTGTGGCATTCTTTAAATTGGCATCTATGTCGTTAATGTATGCCACAAACAAGAGGGGACCAAGGACAGATCCCTGTGGTACACCCGATGACATCTCATATGGTGTAGAGTGCTGTCCTAGAACTGTGACTACCTCCTTTCGGCTGAGGATGAAGGATTTCAACCAGTTAAAAAGGTCATCCCCCACACCCATTGCAGAGAGTTTCACCATAAGCCTTTGGTGTGGCACAGAGTTGAAAGCCTTAGCAAAGTCAAGGTAGACAACATCCACCCATGAGCCACTGTCAGTAATCTGAGTAATGTCCTCAAGGAACTCGACAAGCTGGTCACTGCAGCTGGAGTTAGGGACAAATCCATATTGTGAGGGTCGGATGAGACTGTGAGAGCTCCAGAAGTTCCAGAGTGTTTCTCTGACACACGATTCCATCAGTTTTGCAATACAGACCTGAGTTCATTCAGCTGCAAGCTTTTAAACTAAGTCTTTCATTTGAGAATAACCTCCTCCTATCCTTCCACCATTTTCAGAGGCCCTGTTAAGGGTTGTAGCAGGGACCTGAAGCTGAATCCCTGGATAACTGATCAGACATCATGACCGTTTCACATGATTGGTCTATTTAGCAAGCAATCAGTGTGAAGCCATTGCATGATTCAATCGTCTGGAATCTTCTTTCGGCAGTAATTAATTGTGGAATGTTGAAGCTGCCAAGTGAAATGTACCTCTTTTCTTGCCACACCAGACAGCCCATGCATATGTCTCAGACACTTGTCCAGGACCCTCCATCATCACAAATATAGCACAGTTGTTTCCAGTTATGTTGGGCAAGCTGCATGTCGCCATTTCAATAGCTTGCCACAAACTCCAAGCAGTATCTCATACCAAGCATGTAATAATTTGGCACTCATGCCAGTGGAACGTTTAAAGCATATCCAAATGTGGGGTTGTAACCACCCCACTTATGAGCACCCCTCATTCATTGGACAATGAACTTTGCTTGCGAAGACCAATTGAGGCAAGTGTAAACAAATCAAAATCACTGATGTGGCCAATGACAGTACCGCCTGATTGGCTATTGGGCCAGTGGAGCGTTAAAAGCACATCCGAGCATGATTGTTGCCAGGGTGACACATGCTGGTGACACATGAAAAGCACCATTCGAGTGTGATCATTGCCAACATCACTTTACTGGCACATGTGCTGGTGGTACGTGAAAAACAACATTTGAGTGTGGTTGTTGCCAGTGCCACTGGACTGGCCCTCATGCCGGTGGCACGTAAAAGCACCCACTACACTCACAGAGTGGTTGGCATTAGGAAGGACATCCAGCTGTAGAAACTTTGCCAGATCAGATTGAGCCTGGTGCAGCCTCTGGCTCACCAGTCCTCAGTCAAACTGGTCAACTCATGCCAGCATGGAAAGCGGATGTAAAACGATGATGATGATGATATTTGTAAAAGACCAGCACAGTTTGACTTGATGCAATAATAAAATCTTCTATTAAGTGTCCGTGGGTGTCATTCAGTGACTCCTTCACACAGCCCACGAAAAATTTTTCATTTGTCAACTCAACCAATGACCCTCACAGCCAGCAAACACCCAAGCAACAGGGTCACGAGTACTGCTTTTTCTTCCAAATAAAAAAATATTTCTAAAGCAAAAGATTTTTTTTTTCCTTTTTGGCCCTTTCAGAATTTATGCTGTGACCCAATTTGGGTCACATCCCATAGTCTGGGTATCAATGGCCTATACAGTTTCAAACTGAACAGAAACATTGCGAAATCTTATATGTGTTAGTGTAGTTCATTGCCTAAATGTTATTTGCATCCAGGATAATTGATATATTAGATAATAAAAGTTGGGTCCTATCAGATAGCAAGGGACACAACAAAAAGCTGATAATCGTGTCTTAATTTGGTAACTTTAAACTTTTATCTACCCACAGGAGGGCAATGATGATACCTGCTATGGTGGCATCTGTTTCATTCCAGCCTCACTGCTGCTGCTGCTGTTCCTCCTCCTCCTACTACTACTACTGCTGCTGCTGCTGCTGCTGCTACAGTACAGCTAGCTGTCATTCATGATTGAATATAGCTTTGGTAACTTATCATCATCATCATCCAGTGTTTTAAATCTGGATTTTGTCCCCGTTAATGGGGGTGGTTGGATCTACCTTAATGCCATAGCAACCAATATAGGCAGGTGCAGTCCACCCCAACCTTTGGGCTGGCTCATGCCCATTCTCCTTTGCTGTCATGAGGCTTTTTTGGAGCTGGATTTTCTATGGGGAGCATGCCCTTGCTTACCCCCAACCGCAGTTTCTAGACATGAGTGGTCCCAAGACCAAGGCCTCTACCACAATTTTTAAGAAATGTAGTGGAAAACTAGCTCAGGAAGGCAGGGATGCTACTCCCTGAGACCCCTTTCGGAGCCCTACTACCTAATATGTATTTGTCAATTGATTTATGGGTCTCTATTGTTGCATGGAGATATAAAACCTCCACCATCTCTTGGCCAACTCACCCATGACCAAGTGGAACATTGTTCAGGATGTGATGGCTGGAGGGAGAGAGCCCCCCCCCCCCCCAGTAGTCGGTTGTTCAAGAACAAAAACACAGCACCCAATCTAGGAAGTGAACCCACAGCCTTTTTGTGATTATGAGCCAATCGCCCTAACCACTAGGCCACATGTCTTCATTCTACTGTTGCTGTTGTGGCTACTACTACTACTACTACCACCACCACCACCACCACCACCACCACCACCACCACCACCACCACCACCACCACCACCATCACTACCACCACCACTGCTACTATTCTTTAAATAAGAGAGAGGAAGACCCTTGGTAATACACCATACTTGTGTAGACCTGTCAAGCCAAGTGAGACTGTAGTCATGACCGATGCTGGTGTCAGGTCAGTGGTACCTTTGCCAGTGGCATGTAAAAAGCACCATTCAAGTGTTGGGCCTCATGGAAGCAGTGACAGGTGACCAAGACCCTTGGCGATACACCGTGCTTGTGTAGACCTGTCAAGCCAAGTGAGACTGTAGTTGTGACCGATGCCGGTGTCAGGTCAGTGGAACGTGAAGAGCACCCAAAGGAACTTTTGGAGTGGTTGGCATTAGGAAGGGCATAAAGCCATAGAAACCTTGCCAAATCAGATCGGAACCTTGTGCAGCCCCCACCCACCCCTCTTACCAGTTTTCAGTCAAGCCATCCAACCCATGCCAGCATGGAACGCAGATGTTCAACAGATGAACAATACTGAAACTTTGGGCAACCTGCAAAGTGTGGGAGGTTTCTTCGCTTCACACTGTGTCTCCGTACTGAAGGGAACCATGCTTTTGGTTATTTGGGAACCATAGATAGATTGTAATAACAATTCTTGACTAGTAGCTTCTCTGCTAAAAAAAAGAAAAAGAAAAGAAAAAGGGAAAAAGAAAAAAAAACTGGATAAATTTTGGTTTTCCAGAAACTTTTCCATACTGCATGACTCATTCCACCCCGTTTTGGCTGTTCCCTGCCCCCATCCCCTGCTGTTTCCCTCCCTGTTTGTAGTTGAGTTTATATTTATATCCTTCTGCCTCTGTCTATCTCAAGCTGTCTGTCTAGCCTTTTCTCCCTTGCTAATAACCACACGTGCACACACACACACAAAGACACATATATAAATATATATTTACACACACATACACATATATGCTTAAAACAAACATTACATAATATATATATGTACATGACTGTATGTATGTGTGCGTGTATATATATGTATATATGTGTATATATATATATACAGATAGACAGATAAATAGAGAAAGAGATACATACATATATGCACACATGTATGCATGTGAGTGTTTATGTGTGTGTGTGTATATATACACATCATCATCATCATAATGTCCGCTTTCCATGCTGGCATGGGTTGGACGGTTTGACTGAGGACTGGTGAGCCAGAAGGCTGCACACTCACACACACACACACATTTCATATTTAAGTCACAATATATCAATTCAGGTAATCCGGTGGTACTCATAAAAAATGTTCCTTAATATATCATTATCCAAACCATATAGAAAATGTAGCAATATACAAGAGAAAAGGATAAGGAGTTTATAAAGGCATAAATGATAGAGAAATATTTTGATTAACTTTTATTTAACAATTAGAAAAACACTATAATCACGACAAATTGCTTCGTAACTTAAATCATTTAATAAAAGTTTGTCAAAATATTTCTCTGTCATTTATGACTTTATCACATGATCACATGACTGACCAGGCTATCAGATGTTACTACACATCGCTGGTCACAATGCGCTTCGCATTGTTTTAGCCTTCAAATGACGCCACCCCACTGGCTAAGAGAGCAGGACAACAGAAGAAGGAGTGAGAGAAAGTTGTGGCGAAAGAGTACAGCAGGGATCGCTGCCACCCCCTGCCAGAGCCATGTGGAGCTTTAGATGTTTTCACTCAATAAACACTCACAATGCCCGCTCTGGGAATCGAAACTGCGATCCTACGATCGCGAGTCAGCTGCCCTAACCACTGGGCCATTGCGCCTCTACCATTTATGACCTTATATATGTATATATATTGGGCCGCATGAAGGCAAGCTGGCTGAATTCCTTTTGAGCATTGGGCCTCACAGAGGCAAAGTGACTGAGCTCTTTTCGAGTGTTGGGCCTCACAGAGGCAATGACCGAGACCTTTGGTATTTTGTCATGTTTGAGAAGAAGACCCATCAAACCGAGCAAAATTGCAGTTGTGGAAGATACCTGTGCCATGCAAATGGCATCCATGCTGGTGGCATGTAAAAATACCCATTACACTCATGGAGTGACTGGCATCCAGCCATAGAAAACAATGCCAAATCAGAATGGAGTCTGGTGCAGCCTTCCAGCATGCCAGCCCAGTCAAATCATTCAACCCATGCCAGCATGGACAACAGACATTAAATAATGATGATATATATGTGTATATATATGTGTGTATATATATATATATATATATATATATATATATATATATATATACACACACACACACACACACATATATATATATGTATGTATAGTTGGAATTTACAAAAAAAACAAAGAAAACAAAAGACGAAGACATGTGCATAAATAACAAACGGATATATTAGTTTAATGCACAGGAAGTGAGAAAGTCTTTTACGTTTCGAGCCTACACTCTTCAACAGAAAGGAACACGAGAAAATAAACAGAGAGAGAAAATAAAATGGTTTAGTGGCTAGCGATCAATCATGGCGAATGATGTATATATATAAAAATATATATATATATATATGTATATAATGTTTGTTTTTATGCAAAGTTATTTATACAAACTGTTGACTTATTAGTTTGAAAGGTTACTCAATACATTTTCATAGAGTTCCCTTATTTAGTAATCTTTCCAAGGAAACAGTTGTCAGTGACTTCGAAGTTTCAACATGTAAGCAGACACTTCAAAGTTACTGTCAAGTTTTCCTTGTAAAAATTACTATATATATATATACATATATACACATACATACACACACACATGCACACACACACACACACACACACACACACACAACACACACACACACACACCACACACACACATACACATATATATTATTCTTAAGGAATAACATTCTTGACAGTGACTTTGAAGTTTTGGCCATCTGAGCCATCATGTGACTGTGAGGCATTCAAGTTAATCGTGGCTTTGTATAGTCTCTGTTGAGTTAAAATCTTCCTTGGGTGTGTCACTTTGAGTAAAGTGGTAGGGGTGGTAATTAAGTTTTGGGGTGAGTTGTTATGGAGGAGTGTTTTGGAGAAATTTTTATTCATTAAATTTGGAGTTATGTTATTGTTTCAAATATATCATGCATGTAGAACTTTGCAAGCAGGCGTACATATTTAGGTATATATAATGATAACAACGAATAAAGAAACTGACCAGCTAGAATATACTACTTACTTACATTATTTTGTGAACCCTTAAAATATTCCATCGCAAAAAAGTTGATGATTACTAGGTTTTAAATACTGGACTAAACTTTGAACCTTTAACCTTTTCATTGTCAAAGCAAAGAATTAAATTCAATAAAACCAAGAATAACTAAAACTACTGCAACATTCTATACTTACTCACCCAATACCAAAACCTGAAGTGGATGCACATAAATATACACTCTTGCTGGCTTGTTTCAGTCATAAGACTGCAGCTGTGCTGGGCGCACGACCTTGAAGTGTTTAGTCAAATGGATTGACCATCAGTCACTTCTACTGAACTGCTAGGTTACACAGATGTAAAAAACTAAGTGGCTGGGGAATAAACACACACACACACATGCATGTTGGTAGGTAGGTAGGTAGGTAGGTAGGTATGTATATATGCATGTATGCATGTATGTATGTATGTGTGTATGTATGTATGCATGTTTGTATTTATGTATGTGTCATCACTTCTGAGGTCACTCTGATATGTAACCAGATATGCAGGGAATGGCATAGGGAATTTTGTGAGGGGCTGTGCAAGCCTTACTTGATCTAAAATTTCAGGTTGTGAAATCACCAGCAATGCCTACTTGAGTAGAAGGGTGCCAGGGTGAGCAGGGAAGCGGTGGGTGCAAAAGCGGGTGAAGCCTACTATTTGGCATGTTAACTTCATGCATGGGTGTTGCTGGCATTTTGTATGGGCAACACTCAGTGATGGTCTTCCTCAGTCAGGAGTGGACAGCCATCATCATCACCAACAGCAGCATTGTGATCATTATCATCATGAATGTTGTTCTCTTTCTCTTTTTAATTTAGAATAAATTTTGACCAGCCACCCACTTGGAAGCAAGGTTGTGAAGGAAAGCACTATTAATAGATATAGCAATTTGGATGATGAAATTCCATGTAAAATTAGGAAAGCAAGTGTTGCTTTTGGAAGGCTAGAAAGGAGCCTCTGGAGTCGGCAAGACATATGCAGGAAGACAAAGATAAAGGTGTACAAGGCATGTGTGCTCCCTTCTCTTCTCTATGCCTGCAAGACGTGGGTCACATATCGATACCACCTTAAACAACTGGAACGTTTCCATCAGATGTGTCTCAGACGGATCTATAGCATTAAGTGGAAGGACTGCATCAGTGATCTTGAAATATTGGAAGGCTCTCGGTGTGAAAGTATAGAAGCTCTTGTGTTAAAGGAAATGCTCAGATGGAGTGGTCATCTGGTCAGGATGAAGGATTCAAGAATGCCAAAATAACTCTTTTATGGAGAGTTAGCTAAAGGAGAACGACCTCCGCATAAACCAAAAAAAAGGTATAAGGACTTGCTGAGGGCTTCCTTAGGAGATGCTTGTATCTCTCCTGACACATGGGAGGGCATAGCTATTGATCATAGCAGGTGGAGAAGGATTGTGCATGAGGGGACGGCTACTTTTGAGAAATCTCGAGTTGCGCATGAGAAAGTGAGGAGGGATGTCAGGAAGGGCATCGCTGTTACACCTCCAGATGGGAAGGGTCTTCCTATGATGCTGACATGCAGTGTCTGTGCAAGACCCTGCCTCACTAAAGCTGGACGCAAGAATCATCTTCGTAGTCATAAAGCGAGACAGATGAGTGACAACCTGGCCACTGGTGGTGGTGTAACACACCATACTAGTCATATCTGTCAGGCATGTGGAAGAGAGTGTAATTTGGCAAGAGGACTTAAACAACATGCAAAGGTACATGAAGCCCAGTTACAACTACAGCCGGCTATTACTGGTAAAAGTTTTAGCTGCCAATTCTGTACAAGACATTGTAGATCTTTAGCTGGGCTAAAAAGTCACATTCGATCACAGCATCAGTAACAGTTAAGCTTCGTGCAATGGCCATACTCGATAACAAGGAGGTAGCCATCATGTGTGTATGTATGTATGTATGTATGTATGTACGTATGTATGTGCGTGTGTGTATTCATGTATGTATGCATGCATGTATGTACGTATGTATGTGTACGTGTGTATGTATGCACATATGTATGTATGTATGTATGTATGTATGTATGTATGTATGTGTGTATGTATGTATGTATGTATGTATGTATGTATGTATGTGTATGAGTATTATGTATGCATGCATGCATAAAGATTCTTTCTAAAAGATCCTGTTCCAGATCACTTCTGTTATTGTGTATGTATTTGTGCCAGTGTATAGGTGTGTGGGTGGGGGGAGTTTGTATGTGTGGGTGTGAGTGTGTGTGGGTGAGTGTATGTGCTTGTGTGCTTGTGTGTGTGTGCATGTGTGCATGTGTGTGTGTGTATGTTTGTGTGTGCATGTGTGTGCGTGAGCGCCCATGTCAGCAAAGGAAGGGCAGAGTTTTTCTCTGTTTTTCCTCAACAGCCAAGATTGTCATCTCACAACATTTCCTATTTTTACTTCAACAGAAAGTTTATTTATGTGTTGCTTTGTTCAAGTGTTCAATTCCTGTTCTTCTCAAACCTACTTTCTTTATCTGTGTTCTTACTTCCCATACACACAAGAAATGATAATTCATTCATGTTTCTAACAAAATCCAGCTACCAAAACATACATCTATTAAAGTGTTCAAAACTCACAAGAAATTTAACTCATTCCATTGAGAAAGTATGTAGTGTGTACCCTAAAGGTTAGAGCAATAGTTCTCTACTGTGGCTCCTAGCACTGCATGCAACCCTCAAGCATCCTTCCGGCAACTCCCGATGGTCATCCCTCTATAAATATTATAAGTTTTTCTCAATTAACTTGTGCTTTTTTGGTGTAGCCCTCTAAAAAAATCCAAGTTTGGGATCTGATCCAAATATTAAAAAGGCTGACAACCTATTTCTTTACTACCCACAAGGGGCTAAACACAGAGGGGACGAACAAGGACAGACAAACGGATTAAGTCGATTACATCGACCCCCAGTGTGTAATTGGTACTTAATTTATTGACCCCAAAAGGGTGAAAGGCAAAGTCGACCTCGGCAGAATTTGAACTCAGAACGTAACGGCAGACGAAATACCACTAGGCATTTCGCCCAGCGTGCTAACGTTTCTGCCAGCTCGCTGACAACCGCCAGGTTAGAGTATTGATCTTCTATTCATAAGGACCTCATCATCATGTGAACATTGATGTCTCATGCTGGTATGTACTGAATGGTTTGACAGGTCTGAGGATTGCATCATACTCCAGTGTCTGCTTTGAAAGGGTTTCTACAGCTGGATTCCCTTCCTAACACCAAAGTTAGATAAGTTCAGAAAAAATGTATTTTGTTTCTATTCACATGTCTTCATTTCTCCTTTTGTTCTTTCAAATTAATTTTCATTATCACCCATGCTGGTGCCATGTTAAAAGCACCTGTGCTGGTGCCAAGTGCAAAGTACCCATGCTAGTGTCACATATGAAGCACCCTTTCTGGTGTCACATATAAAGTACCTGTGATGGGGCCACGTATAAAGCACTTGTGCTGGTGCCACATAAAAAGCACCTGTGCTGATATTAGGGAGGGCATCCAGCCATAGAAACCATACCAAAACAGACAATTGAGGCCTGTCAGTTCCAGTCAAACCATCCAACACATGCCAGCATGGAAAACAAACTTTAAATGGTGTTGTTGTTGATGATGATGATGATGATGATGATGATGATGATGATGATGATGGTGACGATGAGGAGGAGGAGGATGATAATTCCACAAATCATCAAATTTTCATTAAAATTTTTTATTTATGTACATTATTTACATTATTTACATTTGACGGATATTTGTCCTCATCTTGTTTGTTGTTAACATGTTTCAGCTGATATATCATCCAGCCTTCTTCAGTTGTCTTGGGGAAACTTTGAACCTGGGTTCTCATTCCTAAGGTATTTTTCAATGTTGTTGTTATTATTATTATTATATTATTATTATTATTATTATTATTATTATTGAGTGAGAGAGCAGTGCATGCCATCAAAGTGACACTGGAGTAAAATACACAAAGCCCAGTATACCCATCATGACTACCCGTCTGATAAAGGTACACTAGGCAAATGCATCACAACCATATGTGCACAGCATGATGATCGCATATCAAGATAAATAGCACATGACCTTGCAGGTGGGGCCCATTTAGAATTTTCTTCTGGTCGAGTAACTCATCCTGCTCAAAAGGTCCCTGGATAAGGGTTGTTTAAGGATGTTGAACGAAACACCCATGTTTCCAGAGGTGAATTATTCAAACCCCAAAGAATCCCTCTCAACACATGGCTATGATGCTCCCCCACTACTTCTACTCGTGATCAGAGATGCACATATCATCAGCCACTAAAGGACATGCTCAAATGGTTAAGGTCAAACAACTGACAAGCAAATCTGTGGTATTGAGCAGAATATTTGCTGTAGTCCATCTTTTATACCAAGACAAAACAATGTACATGATAACACTTCCTATCAGTTAAGATCAGAAGCCATGAGAGCCACTGCCTGGTACTGCATCAGGGCATTATGATTATTATTATTATTATTCAGGTCACTGCCTGGAATTGGACTCGGAATCTAGGGGTTAGTAGCCCACACTCTTAACCACTAAGCCATATGCCTGCAAAATGTAAATAACGTACATAATTCCTCATCTCTTAGATATAGAATTTTTTATTTGTTAACTTTTTATTTTTGTTGATGAAAATATTACACAAGAGAAGAAACTGATTTTAGCTGACTCTTGATAAAGTAAATAAATATTTGTCAAATCAAAGAAAAGGAAGATTTTGTTTATTCCTCAATGAAGCTCTAATCTTCAAAAGGAAACTAAATGAAAGTAAATTAGGCATTCGTTAACATTTGCCAATTCCATAAGTAAAATAGTGCAAGGTCGTGAATTCAGTTCCTGGACGAGGCAGCATGTTGAGTCGATGGGGGTAGCCAACATCCTCAATGTTATATTAGACTAAGAATGGGATGGTCAAGAGGGTGTTTATGCCTGCTCATGGCTACATGGGCATCTAAAACAATCAGCAAATGCATAATACAAGCAAAGTTGACCTCAACGGAATTTGAACGCAGAACATAGTGGCAGACGAAATATTGCTAGGCATTTTGCCAAGCATGCTGTTTCTACCAGTTTCACACCTTTATAAATATTGGGGATGAGGGCCAGTTGATTAGATCGAACCCAGTACACAACTGGTACTTAATTTATCGACCCTGAAAGGATGAAAGGCAAAGTCGACCTCAGTGGAATTTGAACTCAGAACATAGCAGCAGAGGAAATACTGCTAAGTATTTTGCCCAGCGTGCTAACGTTTCTACCAGCTTGCCACCTTACTTGCTTGAAAGTAATGGCTGAGCTATTTTTATAAATCATTCTTTTAGTTAATTGGTTGCCTAGAGGGAATTTTGTCACTCAGGGAGTGACCAGCTCTTCAAAAATACTAATAGAAGCTAATATTAAAGCTTAAGTATTTTGAACTAGTTACATAACACCACACTAAACATTGAAGGACAGATGAGTTATACTAAGTACTAAATATATAACAAACACAGTATCTTTTGTGCATAATATTTGTATATAAACACTTTATTTCAAGTGAAAAATGAGTTATACTTGCATTTCAAAGGGCCAGCTTTGTCCCACTCTGAGTCATACTGAATCTCCTTGAGAACTATGTTAAGGGTATGTGTGTCCATGGAGTGCTCAGCCACTTGCATGTTAATTTCATAAGTTGGCTGTTCCATTAATTGGAGCAATTGGAACCCTCATTGTCGTAACTACTGGAGTGCCAGTTGGTGTGTTTATGTCCCCGTAACTTAGCGGTTCAGCGAAAGAGACCGATAGAATGTCTGCTTTGTACTTACTTGTACTTGTGGTGGCATTCACTTGTAGTGGGTTGAGCCAGCTCTGATCAATGAGTTCACCAAGTCACCTCATGAATGACCACCACATCCGATGGTCAGCCGCAGTTGACACTGTAGAGCAAGCACTTAGCTGTTGAGGTGTAGAGTTCATATTCAGAACTCTGAACAAAACTGTCTGTTCGGCATGGTTTCTATAGCCTGGTGCTCTTCCTAATGCCAAAAACTTCACAGATTGTGCATGATGTTCTTTAAGAGGCACTAGCACCAGTGAGGTCGCCAAGTAACTCACAAGACAAGAGTCCTCAACTGAGGTGGGGGAGTAGTATTGAAGGAGTTGGCTTTGTACCTGGTGGTGATAGGTTAAAGCAGCGGTTTTCAACTGTCTTCTGCTTATGGACCCTTTGGACGTCCATTTTACTTGGTTGGACTCTCAGAGCCATTCAATGTTTAAAAAAAATCCTTGGGCAAGTGTCTTCTACTATAGCCTCAGGCCGACCAAAGCCTTGTGAATGGATTTGGTAGATGGAAACTGAAAGAAGCCCGTCGTATATATGTATATATATATATATGTATGTGTGTGTGTGTATATGTTTCTATGTCTGTGTTTGCCCCCCTCCCCCAACATCACTTGACAACCGATGCTGGTGTGTTTACGTCCCCGTAACTTAGCGGTTCTGCAAAAAGAGACCGATAGAATAAGTACTAGGCTTACAAAGAATAAGTCCTGGGGTCGATTTGCTCGACTAAAGGCGGTGCTCCAGCATGGCCACAGTCAAATGACTTAAACAAGTAAAAGAGTTATAGTTTTAGAATTAAATGTTATTAGAAACCATACAAAAATTTGTTAAACTGTTTTGTATATTGTAGAATTATAACCAATTATTGCAGATAAATTTTTAACAACAAAATCTTGTATGGAGCCCCAAAGGTCAGAGCAACTCCAGCTGAGAACCAGTTGGTTGAAGTATGATGGGGTGGGGATAGGAACAGATGTCTTTGAGTAAAGGAGACAGATGGTTTTCCCCAGTTGTAAAAGAGAGAAAATAAGTGATGTTAGAGCATACCTTCAAGTTACAGGAAGGTGAACAGAAGAGAAGTGATGAAGGGGATTGGACAACATGAATGCTTAGGTGAATTCAGTTATAAAATATATTCATCGATCGTGGCATATAATTTTAGAAACAGCCACACATACACTCACATACAAAGCATAAATACACAAAACACACAGCTTTGTGATGTTATTTCAATAATAATAATAATATAATAATAATAATAATAATAATAATAATAATTATTATTATTATTATTATTATTATTATTATTATTATCAATATTATTATTATTATTATTATTATTATTATTATTATTATTATAATGATGTGTTGTTGGAGATAAATTATCCTATTACTGTAGTGCAGTTAAAACAAAGATACCTTTGACTGAAAAACAGCCTCATCAACACAAGTCATTAGAATGTGATAATTCCACATTTAACATTGTTTTCGAATATAAAGATGACTTAACATAAAAGCAATTGCGTGTGTGTGTGTGTGTGTTTTGTTTTGTTTTGTTTGTTTGTTTTTTCTTTTGTTTTTGTTTTTTATTTGCTAATATTTTTAGTGAAACTAAATTTGTAAAGTATTTCCTGCAGAAACAAAGAAAATATTAAAATGTGATTTTTTGCTTATTTTATATTTGTATTAGAATTGCGTTTGAAGAAGAAAAATGATCAAAAATGGAACTAACCATATTTCATAAATTATTCTGAAACCATTCCACACAAAATTTTGTCCTTTGAAGTAAATTAGTCACAACAAAAGAGATTTCAAATAGATTTTCATTTCATTTACAGGAATAATGAATACTCAGAGAAAGATTAAACATTATTATTATTATTTGTAGACGGTGGATTGGTAGATTTGTTACAGTGACAGACAAAATGCGTCGCAGTATTTCATCATCATTATCATCATCATCATCCTCATTTAACATTTATTTTCCATACTGGTATGGTGCAGAGGACAGTTTGACCAGAGCTGGTATGGCCAGAATCCACACCTGGCTCCATTGTCTATTCTGGCACAGTTTCTTTGCTGGATGCCCTTCCTAATGCCACAGAGTGTACTGGGTGCTTTACATGTGACACCAGCACCAGTGTTTATTCCAACTTATTATTATCATTGTTATTATTATTGTCATCATCATCATCATCATTGTCGTCATCGTTGTTTAACATCCACTTTCCATGCTGGCATGGGTTGGACAGTTTAATTGAGAACTAGTGAGCCAGAGGCTGCACCAGGCTCAATCTGATCTAGCAATGTTTCTACAGCTGGATACCCTTCATAACGCCAACCACCCTGAGAATGTAGTGGGTGCTTTTACATGTCACTGGCACAAGGGCCAATCAGGCAGTTCTGGCAATGACCACACTCAAAAGGTGTTTTTTATGTGCTATTGGCACAGGAGACAGTTCGATGGCACTGGTAACAACCACACAAATATTGTTTTCAACATTCCACTAGCACATGTGCTGGCATGGCAACACTGGCAATGATCACACTCGAATGGTGCTTTTTATGTGCCACTGGCACGGGAGCCAATCCATATTATTGTTGAAGGCAGTGAGTTGGTAGAATCATTACCACACACCAGGCAAGATGCTTAGCAGTATTTCATCTGTCTTTATGTTCTCAGTTCAAATTCCGCCGAGGTCGACTTTATCTTTCATCCTTTCGGGGGTCAATAAATTAAGTACCAGTTGAATACTGGGGATCGGTGAAATTGACTTACCCGCTCTCCCAAAATTTCAGGCTTTGTGCCTTTTGTAGAAAGAATTAATATTGTTATTGTGGGTGAGTTCAGTTGTAAAATACATTTACCAATTGTGGCATGAAATGTAAAGATGGCATTTCGTCCATCTTTACATTTTAAGTTCAAATTCTGATGAAGTCAACTTTACCTTCTGTCCTTTTGAGATTGATAAAATAAGTACCAGTTGAACACTGGGGTTGATGTCTTTGACTTATCCCCTCCCCCGAAATTGCTGGCCTTGTGCCAAAATTTGAAATCAACATTATTATTATTAAGACAGCAAGCTGGCAGAATCCTTAGCTCGCCAGGCAAAATGCTTAGTGGTATTTCGTCTGTCACTACGGTCTGAGTTCAAATTCCGCAGAGGTCGACTTTGCCTTTCATCCTTTCGGGGGTCAATTAAATAAGTATCAGTTACGCACTGGGGTTGATGTAATCAACTTAACCCCTTCCCCCAAATTTGAGGCCTTGTACTTCCAGTAGAAAGGATGATTATTATTATTATTATTATTATTGTTGTTGTTGTTGTTAAGGTGGTAAGCTGGCAGGATTGTTAACACACTGGACAAAATGCTTAGTGACATTTCATTTGTCTTTACCTTCTGAGTTCAAATTCCAACAAGGTCATTTTTGCTGTTCACCCTTTCAGGGTGGATAAAATAAGTACCAGTTGAGCGCCTCCCCCACCCCCACCCCCAAATTGCTAGCCTTGTGCTAAAATGTGCCACCAATTTTACCTCACTTGTGTACACCTGATTTCTCTTCAGCTGCATGGCTATTCACAACATCAAGAAGTGTTCTATTCACTATGAATATAACGATAAACATCGCCCTTTTAAAGCCTAACCAGGCTCATGTGCCTGGTTTCCCGGTTTCTGTGGCATATGTGTTCCCCCCAGCTGGACAGGACGCCAGTCCATCACAGCATTACTCAAGAAACAGGAAGAGAGAGTGAGAGAAAGTTGTTTCGAAAGAGTACAACAGGGGTCGCCACAACCCCCTGCCAGAGCCTCGTGGAGCTTTTAGGTGTTTTCGCTCAATAAACACTCACAACGCCCGGTCTGGGAATTGAAACCACAATCTCCCGACTGCAAGTCCGCTGCCCTAACCACTGGGCCATTGCACCTCCACTCACTATGAATATATCTATATTAAATATATTTGAAACCAATATATCTTCTATAACCAAGACTGCATTATTTTAAGTATCCTTTCACTTTTTTTTAAGATAACAGAATCTGATTTCACTGCTATTTCTAGAAGTTTGGCATGTTTGTTGGCTTGTGCTCATAGTTATTATAAAACAAAATACCAATCTGAATACAATAAAATCTTCTGTCTGACATTCCATCATCCCAAACATCTTTGATGATTCAGGAACCAAAACTCTAATTAATAAGTAGATTCCAACTGAATCACTTGATATTCTTGGCAGAACCATGAAAGGAATGGAATCATTCCATCACTCGTCAGAATATCAATTACTCTTCTCATTAGTCACCATTGTTGTAATGAGAATGCAAACGAGAAACTTCATAACTGACATGACCTTGAAATGGAACCAAAATTGGTTAATGTCTCCAGATTGTTTGGTAGCGATATTGGATCATTATGTCCTATTTAGGAAACAGTTTTCTCACTGGTGAAGTCATTTGTTGAAATATTTATAAAATTAAAAGAAATTTGAAGATGCATATTTAATATTTTTTTGGCCCCTTACTTATGACATTGATCTTAAAATTTCTAATCATAAATAAATCCTGTATAACATCTTCAGACTTCTAACCGTGCTATGACTAAAATAAATGTAATTATCTCCCTTACAATAACTAGCTACCAGGGCACATCAAGTTATCATCATCATCATCATCATCTGAAGTCCATTTGGGTTGGTCAGCTTGACAGGAACTGGTGAGCGAAAGGGCTGCACCAAGCTCCAATTGTGTGTTCTGGCATGGTTTCTACAGTCGGATGCCCTTCCTAACATCCATTGCTTTACAGTGTACTGGGTGCTTTTTACATGGCACCAGCATGTTTTGTTATTTGTGAGGCACAGGTGTGGGTGTGTGGTTAAGTAGTTTGCTTCCCAACTATATAGTTTTGAGTTCAGTCCCACTGCATGGTGGCTTGGACAAGTGTCTTCTACTATGGCCTTGACCTGACTAAAGCTTTGTGAAAGGATCTGGTATGCAGAAATGAAAGAACCTCATTGTATGTATATATGTATGTATGTCTGTACGTACGTATGTATGTATATATGTGTGCATGTTTGTGTGTGTGTGTCCGTGTCTTGACATCACATGATGGATGTAAACAAAGAGCATTGTCATACAAGTGAACAATGCATGAAGTTTTAAGGGAAATATTTCTTTTTACCATTACATTGTATATACCTTGCCTCAATGGGCAGGTAATGAAATCCTAACGTATGAGAAGTAAAAAAGTTAATTTTGGCCTGTCTGTTCTTATTGTAGTAGTAAATCATAGAGAGAGATATGGTAATGTGCAGAGAAGAGAAAGTGAGTAAGTGAGAGAGTGTGGGATGAAACAACTGCTCCACTGGTAAGTTACCATAGTTGTTCTCTTTGTGCCCTTTTCTTCTGAGACAGCATTTGTTTAGCCTGTCAGCCAGACTCCATTCTCACTGAATTGTCAGCAACTGACTAACTGAGTTATCACCAGTTTTTGCTTGAGGGTGTTCTTGTTTTTATAACTATCCAGAAAAATAGCCATATTGTTGAAAACAATGGACTTCATTGGTGGTACTTGTTATCTTAATTCTAGCCTTTGGTGACTTATAAGAGGTTAGAAGGGTCAAGTGGTGAAGACATTATTTCGGACTAGCTAAGGCATCTGGCAAATGTAAAACTGCTGTCACAGCAAAACTATTGTTCCACCATGAGAAAAGTTCTGTTGAAGTGTTAATTTAAATTTGGCTATGGTGGATTGAATCCACTTCATGCCTGCAAGATCCACTACAGAAATATTGTATTACGTGGAAACAAGTGAGAGTTGGTTACAGGAGGGACAACTGGCCATAGAAAATTTGGTTCAACAAAGCATGGAAAAATGGATGTGAAAACAATGATGATGAATGTATGTAGGATTACATTAGCCAGCATGTCCTTCATTTTTTAAGATGATCCAGGAGAAATTTGGCTGCTATTTCTAACAGTTAGATTGGCTACTTAGAAGCTCTCTTTGTTCAATGGTGTTGCTAATGTGCATTCCTTGTTCTTACATAAAAAACTAAAGAATACAGAAGTTATGGCTGCTATTTCTAGCATAGAAACTGTGTGGACATTAGTTAAAATCATTGACTCTATGTGGTCAGTCAACATGCCAGAAATAACAGCTATATCTATTGTTTGTTCAACATCTGTTACACAATTGAAAATTGATACTCATTTTTTTTTTACACTGTTTAAATCATCATCATCATCATCAACATCATCACCATCATCATCAAATCATTCCTTCCATGCTTGCCTGAGTTGGACAAGCAATATTAATTTAATCTAAATTGATATTGTTGACATTAAGAAGTCTCTGGATCCCACTGCTGTTGCATAGTTCGTTATTTTCAATTCTGATAAACCTCATTTGTATCATCAGAAAACTTCATTATATCATTAAAATTATTAATGATTGTTGTTATTTAGCCCTGAGTCAGACCTAGTCAAGCAGACTTATGATGAAAGACATTCTAGCTTTGACCATCCCATCTCATCATCATCATCATCATCATCGTTTAACGTCTGCTTTCCATGCTAGCATGGGTTGGACGATTTGACTGAGTACTGGCGAACCAGATGGCTGCACCAGGCTCCAATCTGATCTGGCAGAGTTTCTACAGCTGGATGGCCTTCCTAATGCCAACCACTCCAAGAGTGTAGTGAGTGCTTTTATGTGCCACTGGCACAAAGGCCAGTCAGGCAGTACTGGCAATGGCCACACTCAGATGGTGTTTTTTATGTGCCACCTGCACAGGAGCCAGTCCAGCAGCACTGGCAACGGCCTCGCTCAAATGTTTTTCATGTGCCAGTAAGGCGATGCTGGTAACGATCACGCTTGAATTGTGCTTTTTATGTGCCATCGGCATGGAAGCCAGTCAGCTGCTCTGGCAACGATCACGCTCGGATGGTGCTCTTAGCGCTCCACTAGCACGGATGTCAGTCAACGAATTTGATTTTGATTTCGATTTCACTTGCCTCAACAGGTCTTTGCAAGCAGAGTTTAGTGTCCAATGAAGGAAAGGTACGCATAAGTGGGCTGGTTACACCCCTGGCATAGGCCACAGGTTATGGTCTCACTTGGCTTGCCGGGTCTTCTCAAGCACAGCATCTGTTTTATATAAACTCATGACTGCATTATCCATTTATCTTCATCATCATCCTCACCATTGTTTAACGCCCTTTTTCCATGCTGGCATGGGTTGGACAATTTGACAGGAATAGATAAACCAGAGAAGTATGCCACTCTCCAATGTCTGCTTTGGCATGGTTTCTACAGCTGGATAACCCAATATTTTTGAAGCTGATACAATGCTATCTGACGCCAAGCTGACTGCTACCTTCATCAGATCAAACATAGAAGTTCCCCTTATTGGTTCATAATTCTAAATGATATATTTATAGAGTGACTAAAATGATGGGCTCAGAATGCAGCCTTGTAGTACCCATGTACATGTCAAAGAAGAGGAGGTACATCAGATGTTCTTAACTGTTTGCTACGAAGTTTTAAGGAGCCTTTAGCATGTATGATACAGAGTCAGCATCAACATTGAGGAGAATTGTGCATATATATATATATAATATATATATATATATATTATATATATATATATATACAGGCTTACCTCGATTTAAGTCATTCTTAATTACATGTCAGTTTTCAAAAATAATATATGGAAAAATGAAAATCAAATTAAGTCATTTTACTCGACTTTATGTCTGTCTACTACATATATTGGAATCATAAAATCACTAGAAAACTATTGAAAGCACATAAAATCATGTTACTGTACAATAAATAAGAATAAAAGCATATAAAATCATGTTAAAATACATGCAGTAAATGTTAAGATACACACCATAAAGTAGTGTAGCTTAGTGAACAAAATCATGAAATCGGCTGTATTGTCTTATTTATAGGTCTTTCAGAGCTCATATTGCACTGTAGTTCCAATATTTACCATTAGGCATCGTGGTCACTTGTGATTCCCACAATTGTTTTCAATTCAGACTTGTTTATGTCTGTTTAATGGCTACTTTCCCTTTCTCATTTATTTGTGACTTTATTTTTTACCCCCATGGATCCTAAGAAAATTCATAATGAAAAGCACCATCTGTTCGTGTTCGTTGCCAGCCCAGGCTGGCCCCCGTGCCGGTGACACGTAAAAGCACCGTCCGTTCGTGGCCGTTTGCCAGCTCTGTCTGGCCCCGTGTCGGTGGCACGTAAAAGCACCATCCGTTCGTGTCCGTTGCCAGCATCGCCTGGCCCCGTGCCGGTGACACGTAAAAGCACCATCCGTTCGTGGCCGTTTGCCAGCTGTCTGGCACCTGTGCAGGTGGCACGTAAAAAATACCCACTACACTCGCGGAGTGGTTGGCGTTAGGAAGGGCATCCAGCCGTAGAAACACTGCCAGATCTGACTGGGCCTGACGAAGCCTTCCAGCTTCACAGACCCCAGTTGACCCGTCCAACCCATGCTAGCATGGAAAGCGGACGCTAAATGATGATGATGATGATGATGAAAGTACTAAGCGTCATGCTATAACACTGGAAGATAAAATGGCTGTGATAAAACACCACGAAAAAGGAGGAAAAGTGGTAGCAATTGCATGATTTTGGGGGATGAATCGGACAACTGTATCAATGATTGTACATGAAAAGGACAAGATTTTAGCACACATGGTTTTTATTAACCATGTATTATTGACAATGCATTCATAAATAAAGTACAGAACTGGGAATGGTTATTATCGGTTTAGCCTAGAGATAAGTAAATTCAGCCAAGCCTAGAGACAAGTTAATTTGACCAAATTAATGATGTAGGGTGAGGTATGCCTGTATATGTATATAATATAAATCTTCCACTATAGCCTCGAGCTGACCAAAGCCTTGCGAGTGGATTTCATAGATGGAAATATATATATATATGCATGAGTGTGTGTCTGTCCCCCCACCCCATCACCGCTTGACAACCAGTGTTGACATGTTTGCGTTTGACTAAAAAACCCTTCAAGATGGTGCTCCAGCATGGCCACAGTCAGATGACTGAAACAAATAAAAGAATACAGAGGGAAAGTGGCCGAGTTCCTTTTGAGCGTTGTCCCAGGTTCCAATCCAATCTGGCAATGTTTCTACAGCTGGATGCCCTTCTTAACACCAACCACTGCAAGAGTGTAACAGGTGCTTCTTACGTGCCACCAGCATGGGTGCCAGTTACATGATGCTGGCATTGGCCACAAATGTGATTTCCCTTGGCTTGACAAGTCTTCTCAAGCATGGCATACTGCCAAAGGTCTTGGTCACTTAACACCTCCGTGAAGCCCAACATTCGAAGGATACTTCTTACATGCCACCAGCACGGGTGCGTTATGAGACACCAACATCAACCATGACTACGGTCTCATTTGGCTTGATGGGTCTTCTCAAGCACAGCGTTTTGCCAAAGGTCTCGATCCCGTGTCATTGCCGCCATGAGCCCATAAAACTTTATTTCATAAAATAATTTTAAAAATTTATTTATAAAATAATTCTGAAAATTTTTTTATAAAATAATTTTTAAAACTTTATTTCGAAAATAATTTTAAAAATTCATTTATAAAATAATTTTTTAAAATTACTTAGAAAATAATTTAAAAAATTTATTTATAAAATAATTTTAAAAATTCATTTATAAAATAATTTTAAAACTTTATTTATAAAATAATTTTGAAAATTTATTTATAAAATAATTTTAAAACTTTATTTATAAAATAATTTTTAAAATTTATTTATAAAATAATTTTAAAAATTTATTTATAAAATAATTTAAAAACTTTATTTATAAAATAATTTTGAAAATTTATTTATAAAATAACTGTCACACAAGTGACATTGTTTGTTTCCAGTTTTCTGTGAAAAACATGTCGGGTTCTGTGGAAATATTACTTTGCTTGGATTCTGGTGAAGGTTGGCGACAGGAAGGGTATTTGGCTGTAGAAAATCTGCTTCAACATATTCTGTCTGACCTTTGCTAGCACGGGAAAAAAGGACCTTAAAACAATGATAATGATACAACTAATAACACAGATTAAAAGAAAAAGAAAACTCAGAACATCAATATTTCAAAATTTTATTTAAAAATCTCACTCCTGCAGACAGGATTTCCTCAGTTATATATTACCAGTACTGTATCATCCCAAGATGATCTCGATACAACAAGAACAAGAAATGGTTGTTTGGTCTTTCTTCCTTTTTGTACTTGGTTGGCAAGATTCTTGGTATGAATTCATATGTTGAAATAAATGTTGTTGTTTTGGGAGGGTCATTAAACCAATAATAATAATAAATACATGCACTGGTTCAACATCAGTTCTTTATTTTTAGTCAATTGGTTAAATATTTGACCAACTAAAAAGTCAATAGTTTGTTTAATGTGTTGGTTAAGTACCAGGCTTAAATAAAGAATATGTACTGGGATTGATTTGTTCGACTAAAATTCCTCAAGGTAGTGCTCCAGCATGGCTGTAGTCTAGTGACTAAAACAAGAAAAAGGATAACACCAGCTGGAGCAGGAGTGGGGAGGTACCTTAACAATGAAATGAGGTTTTGCAGCATGGAGATGATGTGAAACTGTTTTATAGAATGAATCATTTAGGGGGATTCATGGAATTTAGTTTACTTTGAGGAAATTAAGTCTGTTTGTTGCTAAAATAGATGACATTTCCAACAAACATATTTTCTACATACCAACAATATGATGTAGGTCAACATTTACATAAAGTCTTAACATTTGTTGAGGTTCGGTATTAAGGAAGAAATCATTACCTGCTTGCATCACCACCCATGCAAGGTGGAGATTTGTTAAAAGTACCATTCTTCTTAATCCATTCTTCAGAAGTATGAGCCTAGGATCAAAAATATATTTTTAAAAAAAAGAGAAAGAAGTGTATTTCAACAGAATACATAATAACAGAGAAATGGAACACACACACACGAACATATTACCCATACAGCTCCTCTACAACAGCCTACTCTATCCCACACCCTTCTCTCATATTTTAACCCCTCACCTGCAAGCATAAAACTGACCTACAGTTTCTTCAGGGTTCATAGTATTGTGAGCTGCATGGCCACCTCAACAATGCTGGTAGTATGAAAAAAGGCTCCCAGTACATGATGTAAAGTGGTTGGCATTAGGAAGGGCATCCAGCTGTAGAAATCAGGCCAAAATAGATGACTGGAACCAGCTGCAGTTCTTGGACCTATCAGATCCTGACAAGCTGTCCAACCTATGTCAGCAAGTAATATGGATGTTAAATGATGATTATATCATCATCATCATCATCATCGTTTAACATCTGTTTTCCATGCTAGCATGGGTTGGACGATTTGACTGCGGTCTGGCGAACCAGATGGCTGCACCAGGTTCCAATCTGATCTGGCAATGTTTCTACAGCTGGATGCCCTTCCTAATAGCAACCACTCCGAGAGCGTAGTGGGTGCTTTTATGTGCCACCAGCATGAGTGCCAGTCAGGCGGTACTGGCAACGGCCACGCTCAAATGGTGCTTCTTATGTGCCACCTGCACAGGAGCCAGTCCAGCAGCACTGGAAACGACCTCGCTTGAATGTTTTTTCGCGTGCCACCTGCACAAGTGCCAGTAATGCGACACATATATAGGTTAGTACAGTTTAGAGGTTGGAATAACTGTCCAAGGGATAAAAGTATCAGTTTTGCTACTGGTATAATAACCTATGTTAACCCTGGACATACATATGTAAGCATACTATGTTCATAGGTTACAGGTAATGACAAAGATAAACATGAGTTTACCAGGAATCAAATTTAAAGTATATATATATGTATATAACAATTTAGGAATGGCCTTAACAGGCCATTCGTCCACTAGACAGAGCAGCCATAACTCCAACCGCCAAGTAATGGCGAATTTTTTACTACCCTATCGAATTTTTTACTACCCTAAATTGATTAATTAACATATATATATATATATATATATCTACACACACACATAGATATATACATATGTATGGTGGGATCACAGGCAGTTTGAGAGAAAAAAATTTTGTATGTAGTAGATGTACAAGAGTATTTACCAATAATAGCACCCATGGAAAGCATTCTTTAAATGCCTGGTAGGATTCCACAGAACTGGTTGACATCTCTTGTTACTTATACAACCTCAATTACATTTTAACTGTCCTTAAATCACAGAGGCCAGAGCTATTAACTCTACTGGCAGGAAAGAGTCTCTCACTTTGAAGGTAGAGTGTATGATGTTTGTGAATGAAGTGTAATATTACAGGATACTGAAATATGAACACCGCACGTGTGGAACCATTGACAAATGTCTTTTTCCTATGGTCATAGGCTGACCAAAGCCTTGTGAATACAATAGATTGAGGAAAACTGTATGAAAGCTTATTGTGAAGGAATGTAGATGTAGCTATAGATGCAAGAATGGCTTTGCGGTAAGAAGTTCCTTCCAACAACATGGTTCCTAGTTCAGTCCCACTGCATAGCACCCTCACACTCAAAGCCTTGTGAGTCATCAACATCATCATCGTTTAACATCCGCTTTCCATGCTAGCATGGGTTGGACGATTTGACTGAGGTCTGGTGAACCAGATGGCTGCACCAGGCTCCAATCTGATCTGACAGAGTTTCTACACCTGGATGCCCTTCCTAACACCAGGATGCCCTTTCTAAGTAGATTTGATCAATGGAAACTGAAAGAAGCCTATTGTATGGTTTCAGTTTCTGCTATTTGGAATTATTGGAAACCTTAAAACATTGTTATTAATACATCAGATGAATTAAGGATCAAATGCCTATATTCTATCTGTAAAACTTTCTTATATTGAAAATTACTATTTGTAAATCTCACAACGAGAGATATTCAGCAACAGTACTTTGGAGTAAAGATTTTTTGCCAACATAACATGGCAGTCCTGGTTCAAGACAAATGTTGCTGTAAATTAGCCCCAGGAGACATCGTCTCCAGCTGGCTATATGACACGATCTGTGTCCTTATATTTTTGAACAAGGGAATCTAACTGAGTGGGGGTTCTAGGTTCCCTTGTTCGAAAATATAAGGACACAGATCATGTTGTATAACCAGCTGGAGACGATGTCTCCTGGGGTTAAATTACAGCAACATTCATCCTAAACCAGGACTGCCATGTTATGTTGGCAAACAATTTTTACTCTAACTTTCTTATACTTTGAATTGTTTCTACAAAATCTTCCCCAAGTGCTAGATACATATCTATAACTTTACAATATACTTTAATTACTAATAAAAAGATTCATGGATTATATTTGCACAGCCTAGCATATCTTAATACTGCTAATACTTAATAACTGATTATATTTAAGTTACATTTTTGTGTACTCTTATTTCTAACAACATATACTTATGATTGTAATTCTATCATCATCATCATCATCATCAACATCGTTTAACGTCCGCTTTCCATGCTAGCATGGGTTGGACGGTTCAACTGGGGTCTGGCAAGCCCGAAGGCTGCACCAGGCCAGTCAGATCTGGCAGTGTTTCTACAGCTGGATGCCCTTCCTAACGCCAACCACTCCGAGAGTGTAATTCATAATTTAATAACTTTATTCAGTTTGCTTCTAACTTTTTGTTTCATCCTCCCTAGATATAGTCATTATAATTCTATATAATTCGTTATGATCTTACAAATTCTTTTAACAATTCTAACTTTTTATGACATTTGTAATATTTTTTATGTAATTCTTTTAAGTTCTTTTAACATTTTCTTAACACTCCCCTTAATTTCAAATTATTATAGAAGCGATCTGACCTGTCTGGTTAACCTATTGATTTGAATTGATCTGCTTTATTCTCAATAATAATGTTACAATACTCATTAATAGAAAGGTTGGAATTCATGGTTTTCCTGTTTTTTTTTTTATTGGCAATACTAGTTCTGTTTTCCTTCTCTATTAATTCTAGCCTTTCAATGCATATCTTCATAACAGTTATATGATTAATCTCTCTAAATTTTGATATTTAACTTACATAAATTTATATCTTTATGCTGACACTGATTGCCTAAACTACCTTCATTAGTCTAGTATACACATTTATTTTTCTATGCCAATGCTATTTTCCCGTCAATGTGTTGATTTCTTTCTCTATTAGATTTATCCTATTCTGTTTTTATTTAAATATTCATAAGTTAAGATTGCTGACACTGTGGTTATAGCTGTCTCTCTGTGTAAACTTTTTTTCTTTTCCTTCTTCTCCTGCTTTTCTCTCTCCCCTGAAATTTCACAGAAACTTGCACTGTTCTCTGCAGTTTTCCTTAAGTTATTTTCTGTGAAATATAATTGGCTGGATCTCCCTTAATTAAAGCTAATATACTATTAGATCTGCATTATTCAGAGCACTTTAATCAAGTGGAATTAAGTAAATGAATAAGTAACACTGGAATTTATTAATCATGTCACTCCTTTAGAGTATTAAACAACATGACATAGAATATGTTTTCTTTTAGAAACTATCTTCAAATATATTTTGATAATGTAAAATATCCTACTTAGCACCTGCTCTCTGCTGATCTACAAGCCTGTTTTGCCAGTACCAGCCTTTATGAGCAAGACTGTTTAATGACATCCCTAAAACAGAAATGCCTTTTAACTATTCTTTAATTTACAACTTCATTCTGCTAACCACCTTCGTGGTTGATAAATTGCAGTCTTACCTACTTTACATTACTTAGATGTTGGAAATTCTGATCAGAAATTTCACTTGTTGACATACTTGATACTGTATGCAACTAAACAAGAGACATTTTTCTAGGTTGCCAACAAAAAATTATGAAACAGTCTGCTTACAGTTATAGAGAGGGCATGGACTCCACCTTCCAGTTCTTCTGACAAACACTGGTTAATTTTCCGATGTCTCTACAAACAGAATAAACAATATCAATGAGTAATTAACAGTAAAGGTAGAGTGTTACTAGTTACAGGCATGGCTGTGTGGTTAAGTACATACTTCCCGATTGTGTGGCACCTTGGGCAAGTGTCTTCTGTTATAGTCTCAGGCTGGCCAAAGCCCTGTGAGTGGATTTGGTAGATGTTTACAATTGTGTAAATAATAATAATGGTATTTTTATATAAGCTTAAAGCTTATGGTGATCACAGTGCAATGACGAAGGAAAATAGTCTAATAACAGGGCGTATAAGCCCTCGACAGAAAAAGGAAGGCTTTCACAGATTCTTTTTTCTGTCGAGGGCTTATATGCCCCATTATTAGACTATTTTCCTTAGTCATTGCTTTAAGCTTGTATAAAAATACCATTATTATTATTTACAGGATTGTAAACAAGGTGCCAATATCTGTATGTAATATTTCTCCATTATCTTCTATTTCTCATTCATAAATGTTTTACATACCTTTATATATCAATGCAAAACTAATTTATTTAGTTTTTACTGAACACTGGTATAAACTGGAGGATAGGATGCTAGCATCCCTTAAAGGATTATAGGTCCTTGATACAATTAAATTATACATACATGCATATATGCATATATATATATATATATATATATATATATATTATGTGAAATAGAAAGATGAATAATCTTGTAGTAGATTAATCAAAAGTTTAACCGATACCTTAGTAGCAAAAATCACAGCAGTGAACAGCACGGTTGGAGGTACACCATCTGGCGTTGCAACCGTGCGTTGGTGCGGATAATTGAAATTAAAACATTATTGGTGAATTGAAGAAATGGAGCTGAACGCAGATTGAACAGAAATCGTTTTATTTCATTCTACACGTGTTTCGAAAGGCACAAATTACCAAAATCCGATTGAATAATGGGACCATATTGTGTCTTTCTCTTCAGGAAGAAAAAAGGAAATCCGTTGGAAAAACAAAAACAGAACAGAGGCAGAGCAAAAAACAAATCGAACTGTGCTCCTAAGAGCCCATGGCGAAACTGTTTATCAGTGTATGTTGAGAACCGGTGGCTGAAGAATTCAACAGGTCAGGCATCGGTCAACATGTGGGTGAGGTGTATAGATGTTCTTTGTGACCGAGAATAAAGTTCTGACTATTTAAAGAATATTGGATGTTTTATAAGGGGCGAGAAAAAATCTACTTAGAGACGTGTGTGTGTGTATACTGTTCTATATATGTGTGTGTTGGCGTAGGGGTAGAAAACATTTTTTGTGTACGTGTGTGCGTTTGATCGTTCGGCTGTCAGTGGCTACTGCCGTGATAACCGTTGGGTGGCAGAAAGAAAAAAAATAAAGAATTATATATATATATTTTATGTTTTATGTGTGTGTGTGTGTGTTCATCTAAGCCTACCTTGACAAGGAACCCCCCGCTCGGGGCTTGTTTTTTCACAGCGGGGGGTTTCCTTGTCAAGGTAGGCTTAGATGAACACACACACACACACATAAAACATAAAATATATTATATAATTTCTTTATTTTTTTCTTTCTGCCACCCAACGGTTATCACGGCAGTAGCCACTGACAGCCGAACGATCAAACGCACACACGTACAAAAAAATGTTTTCTACCCCTACGCCAACACACACAATATAGAACAGTATACACACACACACGTCTCTAAGTAGATTTTTTCTCGCCCCTTATAAAAACATCCAATATTCTTTAAATAGTCAGAACTTTATTCTCGGTCACAAAGAACATCTATACACCCTCACCCACATGTTTGACCGATGCCTGACCTGTTGAATTCTTCAGCCACCGGTTCTCAACATACACTGATAAACAGTTTCGCCATGGGCTCTTAGGAGCACAGTTCGATTTGTTTTTTGCTCTGCCTCTGTTCTGTTTTTGTTTTTCCAACGGATTTCCTTTTTTCTTCCTGAAGAGAAAGACACAATATGGTCCCATTATTCAATCGGATTTTGGTAATTTGTGCCTTTCGAAACACGTGTAGAATGAAATAAAACGATTTCTGTTCAATCTGCGTTCAGCTCCATTTCTTCAATTCACCAATAATGTTTTATATATATATATATATATATATATATATATATATATAAACACACACACACACACACAGACACACACAGACACACACACAATGACCTTCCTTTAGCTTCCTTCAACCAAATACACATGCAAGGCTTTGATTGACCCTGGCTATAGGAGATAACATTTGCCTGAGGTGTTGTACAGTGAGACTGAACCCAAGACCATACGTTTGGAAAACAAGCTTCTCAACCACACCAACATACACATCACACATTCACATAGTCTTATACACAAGCACTCCTGCACACACACACAC
The DNA here is from genome assembly GCF_006345805.1 of Octopus sinensis. Classification (NCBI taxonomy): domain Eukaryota; kingdom Metazoa; phylum Mollusca; class Cephalopoda; order Octopoda; family Octopodidae; genus Octopus; species Octopus sinensis. The sequence continues at coordinate 114,044,181 of NC_042997.1, read as the reverse complement.
ACACACACTCACACATACAAAAAATAGAGGGATTTAGACTGACCTGAACCAGACCAATACCATTAAAGTCATGTGACACAACCATAACTTTGAAATGAGTTTCAGATCCTTGAAAAGAAAATTAATGAAAAAAATGTTAAAAAATAAATATACATTTTCAGATTTTTGAAATACATTTTCAAATCAAAACTAAAATATATTGATTTGTTGTTTATGGCATAAGAATTAAAAAAAACTCCAAGACATGAAATATATCTCTTATTATAAAAGGCAGATTTTATCTGCCTCCCTTTGGGAGTTATACAAATCTACAATATAGGATTTCTTCAATTACAATTTACCTAGCAGTTTTAAGAGTACAATGCATCGCGTCATGCCAGGTCCAGTTTTTAAAATTTAAACTCCAATTAAGCAAAATTTACAGAAAACTCACATTCTGGTGTGTGTGTCAAATGCTTTTCTTAGTCTGGTTTACACCACACGCAAACGCACACACACAGTGGGCAAGGAATAAAATGAAAGTAATTCACTTACTGTAGTGAGTGATTCTTTCACTCTGCCTCCCACTTCCTCTTTACACACATAGAAAAAACTTTTATTTTTTTACATAAGTAATGAGAGCGAAAGAGACTAAGAGAAAGCGATTGTATGACGAGGGAAGTTCCTTTGAAGTTACCGTGCATGGGACTCATTGATGTACATGTGTGTGTGTGTGTGTGTTTGATGGAGTGTGGGAGACAGACAGTATGTTGTGTAAGTGAAGTGCTTCTGTTAGTGTGTGTGAAGAGACAGAGAGAGTAATGTGTGAAAGAGAGAGATAACTGAAATTTTTTACTCGGTTTATGTGTATATGTATGTATGCATGTATGTGTGTGTGTGTGTGTATGTATGTGTGTGTGTATGTATGTATTTATATATAAAAGAAAGGTTGTGTGTCTGTCTACTCCGATTTAGATTCCTAACTACTCCCACATTTTGCGATGCAGTTTATAGTTTATAGTCGTGATTCATATCGAGCCCTTCTGGGTATTAGCGCGCGTCTACGATGAGTCTATGATTTTACAAATAATTTACCATCATTTTTTTCGATTTTAATGCATATTTTTTAAAATAAACGGAAGTAACTCTCAAACTTCACACCAATATGCGTGCTCATATGCGACGTAATATCACATCACCAGCATTTCCTCACATCCTCCTTGCACTTGGCGAAGGCAAAATACCAGGGGATGAAAATGGTAATATTGCCATCGATTCCATTTGTACCATTGTTAAGACGCTTTCTGATCTCAGAGATGCAGTGTTCCCAGATTTACAAGCTAATTATCAGAATATGGATTGGATTGGCAAAAAGGCTATACTGGCCCCGAGGAATAAAACTGTTCACCATATTAATGATGAAATGCTAAAACTCATTCCTGGGGAAGTCGATGTATATCAGTCTATCGATACAACTCCTGACCCAGAGGACGTCATCAACTATCCAATAGAGGTACTCAATTCCTTTGAGCACCCCGGACTACCACCACACTTTCTCAAACTTAAAGTTAGTGCCCCTATAATGCTCATCAGAAATTTGGTTCCCCCAAAACAATGCAATGGCACACGTTTGGCGTTAAGTCCTTATCTCCCACCGTAAGCTTATTTCAATATTTGCCTGAATAATCATCATAATTCAGTGCAATCATTAACAGTACTTTCAAGCAATTCAGCCCCGAGCAACGCCGGGCAATTCTGCTAGTCTATTCTAATGGTGGAGCTCAAATCAGATAAAGCTTCTTCAAGTTTCATGGTGAAAAATGAATTATTGCACAATCTCTCAAAGTTTCTCAATTCTTGCTGGTAAGGAACAAAGCTTCTAAAACAAATGGAGAAAATCTAAAGGACTACTTTGGTATAATGGTAGAACATCTGTCATGGTTACAGAAGATGAGTTCAAGCCCCATGAGCACCCTTCAATTTTTACAATCCGTGGGGCAGGGACAAACCCAACATTCTACATTCTGACTTGTAATATATGCCTATCACTCACTGGGCTGTGATCATGCTGGAGCACTGCCTTGAAGGGTTTAGTTGAACAGGTTGCCTCCTGCTCCAATACTTATCTCTTTAGTCTGGTATTTATTCTATCAGTCTCTTTTGTTGAACCACTAAGTCAAGGAGATGTAAACAAACCAACACCAGATATCAAGCTATGAGACAAAGACAAATTCAGACACACACACACACACATTCAAAGGGCTTCTATACAGTTTCTGTCAAACAAATTTGCTCACAAGGCTATCACATAAGATACTTGCCCAAGGTATGGCACAGTGGGATTGAACTTAAGGCCATGTAGCTGTAAAGTGAGCTTCTTAACCACAGAGCCATGTCTGCACTACAGGCAGCCTTTGATTTTTTTCCCATCTAATGGCGTTTTTTTTTATACACAAAATTCTATATATTGTTTTGTAATGTAACCACAACACCTCCATTGGCAATGAACATGAACTAAAATGGCAACAAACATAAATGGAATCTCTGATATAGATTCAGCTTGCCAGATGAAATATTAGCTCAATGAAATATTAGCTCAACATTTAGAGAGATGCTTATAGTTTGGTCCTGAAAAAAGAACAGGAGACAAAATAAAACAGCTGCAAGGAAATGACTCAATAAAAATGTAACCAGATTTTTCCTCTTTTAGTTCATAAAAGTTGGGTAGAGTCAAGTGTATTAGTGTCTTTAATGAGGTAATTTGGACTTAGTCAGAATGTCAAGAAAGTTTTTGTTTGTCAACGTTTTTCTGTGAAGTGTTTGATATTTTAATTTGGAACAGAATGTTCTTGAAAAACAGATTAGTTTTAATTGCAAATCAACTAGAAAAGTAAATGAAGGAAAAATTTGGGAATTATAAGAAAGGATTTTAATCAAAATTCCCGACTTCGTTGGAATGGCTGAGTCATGTTGCTGAGTGCGTGAGAAGTAGGTTTCTTAGAATTCCATATTATACATAACAACAAAAGAAATTTCAAACAAATTGAATAATAGGGTAAATCTTTCGTGGTTTTAAATAGATTTATAACATAATCACAAAGCGACAAATTTTGGAGGCGGAAAAAGTCGCTTAAACAGAAGCGAGTATTTCACAAGTGGTTATTTTATTGAGTCCCATAAAGATAAAAGGCGACGACAAAATTTGAACAGTAAACAACGTAAAGGGACGCAACTTTTTATTAAATATTTTGACAGGAAAGGAAAAAGAAAAAGCTCCAACCCAAAGGAAATAAACTGAGCAAACAATAATAATCCGCCACTTTTTGGTTATCTCACCCCCATTAAAAAATTGCCATTAAAAAACTGGGTTATCTCCCACTAAAAAAATGAGTTTATGTGGCGACAAGAGATTGGATGAAATCCTTTTGATTTAATACTGCAAGGCGACGAGCTGGCAGAAACGTTAGCACGCCGGGCGAAATGCGTAGCCGTATTTCGTCTGCCGTTACGTTCTGAGTTCAAATTCCGCCGAGGTCGACTTTGCCTTTCATCCTTTCGGGGTCGATTAAATAAGTACCAGTTACGCACTGGGGTCGATGTAATCGACTTAATCCGTTTGTCTATTCTTGTTTGTCCTCTCTGTGTTTAGCCCCTTGTGGTTAGTAAAGAAATAGGTATTTCGTCTGTCTTTAACGTTCTGAGTTCAAATTACGCTGAGGACGACTTTGCTTTTCATCATTTCGGGGTCGATTAAATAAGTACCAGTTACGCACTGGGGTCGATGTAATCGACTTAATCCCTTTGTCTGGCCTTCTTTGTCCCCTTTGTGTGTAGTGAAGAAATAGGTTTAATACTTCAGCACATTTTTGACGTTTGGCTTCCTCAATAGGCATGGTCTGATTTATTATAAAAATGTTATCGGATTCAGTAAGATGTTTAATTTTTTCAGTTTTCATGTTTATTAATCTTTTTAGTTTTGTATGATTTGTTATAAAAATATCAGATTCAATAAGATGTTTCATCTTTTCACTTTCGCTTTTTTTGTTTTAATAGGGGTTAAATAATTTTTCTAGTTAAGGGAGATAACCAAAAGTACCGGCATTTCTCGTAAAACGGTGGGAGGTAACCCAATTATTTTAATGGGGTGAGATAACCAAAATGTACCAATAATAATTACTACTAAAAACACGAGGCCTGAAATTTTCTGAAGGTGGTGGTGGTGGGGATCAGTCGATCGACCCCAGTGCTCATCTGATATTTATGAAAGGAAGAAAGGTAAAGTCGACCTCGGCGGAACGTAAAAGGCGAAATGCTGCTAAGTATCTTATCTAGCATGCTAACGATTCTGCCAGCTAGCCGCCTTCGCAATAATAATTAATGGTTTCAAATTTTGATACAAGGCCATTATGGGATGAGTCGATTACATCGACCCCAGTGTTCAACTGCTACATATTTTATCGACCCCAAAAGGATGAAAGGCAAGAAGGACGAAATACCGATTTTGCCAGCTCGCCGTCTTCGCAATAACGGTTTTAAATGTTAGCAAAGGCCAACAGTTTCTGTGGGGAGGGGAAGTCGATTAAATTGACTCCAGTACTTGATTGGCAATTATTTTGTCGACACCGAAAGGAAGAAAGGGAATATCGATCTCAGAACACAAAGACGGGCGAAATGTAGAGGAAGACAGCAATAAAAGTTGAGAAAGGATTTCATGGTACTTTGTGTACAGAAAAGTGAACATTAAAAATGATGCGTGAATATAGGCACGTCAGGAGAGTGTAATTTTTGAAGGATGGAGTTAGATATTTTAGAAAATCTAGCTATGTTATAATAGCTGATATTTACTTAAGAACTTTTTTGCGTTTAAGAGACCCAGTTTATTTAACAGGAGTGTTACTGAAATTCCACAAAACAAGATATGTGGAAGGGAGAGAACAAGTCTTATAAGGGAGGTAATAATAACGAACAGAAGAAGAAATGTCATTGATGAAGTCGTGAACAGAAACGAAAGGATTGACAAACCAACTGACCGCTTAAATGATTGGTCAAGCAATCGATTAATTAATTAGTTTACAAATAATAGTAATAAAGAAAAAAGAAACAGAGCGGTTGCGTTGCAAAATATCCCTCCCAAAATACAACAACAGGTTTCAACACGCGACTTCACTTCAAGAACTTTGCAAAGCGTACCAAAAGCAAATTGAGTTATCAGATGAGATCTAACGAGGTTAGCGACGTGGTCGAGTTGTTGAAGTCTAAGGCTATGGGATGTTTGCTCCACCTCTTTATATTCTAAGTTCGAATTCCACTACGGTCAATTGGTGTTTTGCCTTTTATTCTTCTGAAGTCAAGAAAGAAGGGAAATGGTCTGGGGCAGTGGATTGATGGAATTGTTCAATCATTTATCTTTTACATGTTTCAGTCATGCTGGGGTACCACCTCGAAGAATTTTTAGTCGAATGAAGCGAGCCCAGTGCTTATCTTTTAAAGCCTGGAACTTATCCTATCAGTCCTTTTTGCTGAACTTCTAATTTACAGAGACATAAATACACCAACACCGGTCGACAAGCGGTGGTGGGAGACACACACACACACACACACACACACATATGATGGGCTTCTTTCATTTCCGGTCTACCAAATCTACTCACAAGGCTTTGGTCAGCTCAAGGCTATAGTAGAAAATAACCTCCCAAGAGGGACCGAACCTGGAACCATGTGTACTCTTTTACTTGTTTCTGTCATGTGACTGTGGCCATGCTGGAGCACCGCCTTTAGTCAAACAAATCGACCCCAGGACTTATTCTTTGTAAGCCTAGAACTTATTCTATCGGTCACTTTTGCCGAAATGATAAGTTATGGGGACTTAAACACCAGCATCAGTTGTCAATCGATGTTGAGGGGACAAACACAGGCACACAAACATATACATACATACATATATACGACGGGCTTCTTTCAGTTTCCATCTACCAAATCTACTCACAAGGCTTTGGTCAGCCCAAGGCTATAGTAGAAGACACTTGCCCAAGATGCCACGCAGTAGGACTGAACCCAGAACCATGTGGTTGGTAAGCAAGCTACTTACCACACAGCCACTCCTACACCTAGTATATATAGTATATATATATATTTTTTAATAACATTTTGTAGGTGCAGGTATGGTTGTGTGCTTAAGAAGTTTACTTCTTAATCAGATTGCTTTGAGTTCGTTGCATGTCACCTTGGAGAAGTGTCTTCTACTATGGCCCCAGAATGAGTTGATATGGTAGATGGATACTGAAAGAATCCCTTTATATGCATAATGTGTTTATGTGTGTTGTACATGGTAGCGTGTGTGTGTATGTTCGTGTTTTTCTATTTACATCACAGAGGTAAATGTGTGCCTTTGTTTCAAATTTTCTGTGGAAACATGGGAAGCTACGAAATGTGCAATGCAGTTCCGTCTATCATTGTCATTATCCACTTCACCATGCTTAAACGGGTCACGTAGCATTTATGGCAAGCCGCCACCAACTCACACCTGTTTCCTTAGGTTTCCATATTTCCATGGAAGATTGGAAATGTTTATATGACAGACAATGATGCCCATTTATAAGTATCACATGATGATGTCAATAACACACACATGCATATATATATATATATATAGATTAGTAGATTTAGAGGTTGGAATAATCATCTAAGGGATAAAAATATCCGTTTTTACTACCGGTATAATTACCTATATTAACCCTGGGCATACATGTGCCTGTTCCAGATCGGATGTGTTACAAAATATGACGAATATTATTCTCAGAATTTTCAATGGCAACACCGTAGGACATTGGAAGCAGAAATAACTGTTAGATGGGATAAAGTTTTGTATTAAAAAATAATAATCGGTGTTAGCCAATTGTTGTTGATCAAGATTTCTCCATTTTCTACTTAATTTATATAAATACATACATATATAGGCGCAGGAGTGGCTGTGTGGTAAGTAGCTTGCTTACCAACCACATGGTTCCAGGTTCAGTCCCACTGCGTGGCACCTTGAGCAAGTGTCTTCTACTATAGCCTCAAGCCGACCAAAGCATTGTGAGTGGATTTGGTAGACGGAAGCTGAAAGAAGCCCATCGTATATATGTGCGTGTATATATATATATAAATATATATATACACATGTGTTTGTGTGTGTGTGTTTATCCCCCTAATATCGCTTGACAACCGATGCTGGTTGGCAAAAGAGACCGATAGAATAAGTACTAGGCTTACAAATAAGTCCTGGGGTTGATATGTTCAACTAAAGGCGGTGCTCCAGCATGGCCACAGTCAAATGACTAAAACAAGTAAAAGAGTAAAGAGTATATATTCTTTATTTGTGAATTAAAGCTACCATTGGTTTCATGTTAAGAGTAGGAAAATATCCAAGTATCTTAATTTTTCAAACTGATCACATGGAGAAAGGTGTTCGCTGCCGTTTTGGAAAACATTCTCGTTTTAATCATGCAAATTTATGAGAAATCCTGTGAATGAAACGAGATTGTTCTCCAAAATGGAAGCAAACACCTTTCTCCATATGATTGGCTTGAAAAATTGTTAAGATACTTGGATATTTTCCTAATCTTCTTAACATGAAACCAATGGTAGCCTTAATTCACAAATAAAGAAATTATTTATCCACCAATGCTGTGTTGAACATTCACTTCATCGTTCTAAATTTAAGTATGTATATATATATATATTATATATATATATATTATATATATATATATATAAAGGGTAGAAAATAGTTTAGTGAGGAAACACATGTGGTGGGTATAAATAGATATTTATATAATAGATATTTATATCTTATAAGAGATAAGATGAAATACACAGAAGATTTGTTTTAAATGATTTAAGAGTATATTAGAGCCATGATAAAGATATTACACAATTTTGTACAAAATAAGGTTTTGTTAAAATTGTGTAATATCTTTATTATCATGGCTCTAATATACCCTTAAATCCTGTAAAACAAATCTTCTGTGTATTTCATCTTATCTCTTTCTCCCCCTTCTCTCTCTCTCTCTCTTTATATATATATATATATATAGATATATATATATATATATATATATATATATATATATATATATATATATATATTAGTTTTGCCATCACTTATCAAACTGTCCAACCCATGCCAGCATAGAAAACGTATGTTAAATGTTGATGATGATATATATGAGGTTTCTTTCAGTTTCCATCTACCAGATCAACTCACAAGGCTAGAGACAAAGACACTTGTCCAAGATGTCATGCAGTGGGACTGAACCTGAAATGCCATGGTTAGGAAGTAAACTTCTCAACCACACAACAAATACAAAAATTCACTGTGTGTGTGTGTGTGTGTGCGTGCGTGTCCTCTATGCACAGCCAAACCACTGGATCAATCTGTACCAAATTTGGCAGGAAGGTTTTTCATTATTTGGGGAAGGTTCCAGTAGTTCATCATCATCGTTTAACGTCTGCTTTCCATGTTAGCAAGGGTTGGACGATTTGACTGAGGGCTGGCAAGCCAGGTGGCTGCACCAGCCTCCATTCTGATTTGGCAAGGTTTCTACAGCTGGATGCCCTTCCTAATGCCAACCACTCTGAAGGTGTGGTGGGTGCTTTTTTCATGCCACCAGCACAGGGGCCAGTCAGGCGGTACTGGCAAGAACCATGCTTGAATGGTACTTTTTAAGTGCCACCTACATGGGAGCCAGCCAGGTGGCACTAATAAAATACATGAGAAAAGTAGCATGAAAAAACAGATGTAATATGAATGAATGAATAAATGAATGAATGAATGAATGAATATAGTTAAAGCAAGTAATGCAGCATGATGAAAGGGTGACAAGGAGAGGGAGAATATTTACCTTTAGGTACATTGTGCATATAACTTTCGTTTACAACTTGTAAGTGTTGAGGCTAGAAAGCAAGAAAAGAGACAACATCATATAAAGTTAATCAGACAAAGAAAATTTAGCATTTAAACCAGCCATATCCTCTTCAAATATTCTGTCTGTTTTATATTAGAGAGAGGCCTCTCATACCACCCTACAATATTATTCTACAAATAAACAATCACATCATCAAAGTCTTGGAGCAACAATGTCATACATGTTTAATTCAAAACAACATCATCATCGTTTAACGTCCATTTTCCATGCTAGCATGGGTTGGACGGTTCGACCAGGGTCTGGGAAGCCAGAAGGCTGCACCAGGCTCCAGTCTGATCTGGCAGTGTTTCTACAGCTGGATGCCCTTCCTAACGCCAGCCACTCCGTGAGTGTAGAGGGTGTTTTTTATGTGCCACCAGCACAGGGGCCAGAGGAGGCTGACAAACGGCCACGATCGGTTGGTACTTTTACATGTCACCGACACGGACGCCAGTCAGGCGGCGATGGCATCTGCCACGTTCGGACATTGCTTTTTACATGCCACCGGCACAGGTATCTTAACTACAATTTCCATTTGATTCTTATTTTGATGTTCATGTTGACGTACTTGACTCAATAAATCTCCTCAAGCACAGCGGGTCACTCTACAATCCAAGGTTAGCACAGCAGGCCGTCCTGCGAGCCATGAACTCACTTCATTTGTCAGGTCTTCACAGTCACAGCATATCTCAAGCATTGCAATTGACAGTAATCTGAATGCTAATCCTTCCACCCCATGACTATATTTCTCTTAAAACTCTCTTCTCCTTACTGACCTATATTTACTCACCAACAATTAACATTTCCTCTGAGGAGAATCCAATATATCTGTGAGAGCCAATCACTTCCTCTGACTAATGAATGAAACAAAATAGATTGAGACAAGATGATGTTAATGTTTGCCTGAAGACAAAGTACAGAGCCAGAACCAATTTACAAATTCTTCACTCACAAGATGTAACTCCTGAAACTTTTAAAATGAACACAATCACACTGGATCTCTCCAATGTACATCTTGAAATCCTGAAAACAAAGTAGTTCTAGAAAATTACTATTTGTAAATCTTACAATGAGAGATATTCAGCAACACTACTTTGGAGTAAAGATTATTTGCCAACATAACATACGTTGGCTATACGATACAATCTATAACCTTATATTTGTGAACAAGGGAATCTAGTACCCCCACTCAGCTCAAAACAATATCTGTGTAATAACCTGGAAATCGTGATACACAGATATTGTTTTGAGCTGAGTGGGGGTACTAGATTCCCTTGTTATAAAATATAAGGACACAGATTGTGTCATATAGACCAGCTGGAGATGATGTTTCCTGGGGCTAAATTACAGCAACATTTGTCCTAAACCAGGACTGCCATGTTATGTTGGCAAATAATCTTTACTCGATAGTAGTTTTAGACTTCTTTCTCCCTATTCTATTTCAGAGGTAAGATAAAGTCCTCAAAATTGTTTTACAAACCTTGAAGTATTTCTCTAGTTTTTCTAGGATTTTGCTCTCAACCTAAAATAAAAGAAATAAGTAATGATAAAAAAAAAATCGTTTAGAAACAAAAATAAAATTTTCAAGACAGAACTACTAATAATAACAATCATCATCATCATCATTGTTTAACGTCTGCTTTCCATGCTAGCATAGGTTGGACGATTTGACTGAGGACTGGCAAACCAGAAGGTTGCACCAGGCTCCAATCTTGATCTGGCAGAGTTTCTACAGCTGGATGCCCTTCCTAACACCAACCACTCAGAGAGTGTAGTGGGTGCTTTTACGTTCCACCAACACAAGGGCCAGTCAGGCGGCACTGGCAACAATCACACTTGAATGGTGTCTTCTACGTATACTGGCATGGAAGACAATTAGCTGCTCTGGCAACGATCATGCTCGGATGGTGCTCTTAGCGCTCCACTAGCACGGATGCCAGTCATCGAATTTGATAATAATAATAATAATAACAATAATGGTTTCAAATTTTGGCACAAGACCAGCAATTTCGCGTGAGGGAGTAAGGTCGATTACATTGATCCCAGCACTCGACTGGTTTTGATGATGATGATGATGATGACCCTGAAAGGATGAAAGGCAAAGTCAAACTCAAAGGAATTTGAACTCAGAATGTAAAGATGGATGAAATGCCATGAAACATTTAGCCTCATCTGCTAACAATTCTCCCAGCTTACCACCTTAATAATAATAATAATAATGGTTTCAAAATTAGGCACAAGGCCAGGAATTTTGGGTGTTGGGGGTGCTCTTCAATTACATCGACCCCAGTGTTCAACAAGTACTTAATTTATTGATCTCTAAAAGGATGAAAGGCAAAGTTGACCTCGGTGGAATTTGAACCCAGAAAGTGTAGACAGATGAAATACCTCTAAGCATTATGTCCAGTGTGCTAACAATTCTGCCAGCTCACCACGTTAATAATAATGATGATGATGATAATAACAGTTTCAAATTTGGCTGAAGGCTAGCAATTTTGAGGGGTCAGTACTATTTACTCCAGTACTTGACTGGTATTTTATTCTGTTGAACCCCAAATGATGAAAAGCAAAGTTTATTTTAGTGGGATTTGAGCTCAGAACACAAAGTGCTGGAATAAATACCACAAGGCATTTTATCCAGTGTTCTACTGTTTCTGCCAATAATAAGAATAATTCTTTCTAATTTTGGTACAAAGCTAGTAATTTTGATGGGAAGGGATTAGTTAAAACCATCGACTCCAATGTTCAACTGATATTTATTTTATCAACCCTGGAGGAGTTAAATGCAAATTTGACCTCAGCAAGATTTGAACTTCGTCTTTCCTCCCCAGAAATCCTCCCTCTGGAATTCTGTCTATCTTGCAAGTATTGACTGCTTGATTTTAAGCAGGTTCAGTCATAAGTGCAGGAATGAAATTTGCTTCAGGGGTGCAAACCCAGATCCAAAATTTTTTACAAACTGGGTCGATTTTTTTCAGTCTTAATATCAAAACATGGATATAATAATAATTATTATTAATATATTTGTACATCAATAAAATCAGATAAATCCAATAATCTTTTCTATTCTAGGCACAAGGCACAAATTTGTGGGGAGGGGGCCAGTCAATTAGATTGACCCCAGTATGCAACTGATACTTAATTTATCAATCCTGAAAGGATGAACGGCAAAGTCGACCATGGCAGATTGAAACCAAATATTCTTTTCTACTCTGGGCACAAGGCCCAAAATTTTTGGGGAGGGGGCCAGTCAATTAGATCGACCCCAGTACGCAACTGGTACTTAATTTGTCGACCTCGAAAGGATGAAAGACAAAGTCCACCTCAGCGAAATTTGAACTCAGAATGTAAAGACAGACGAAATACCGCTAAGGATAAATCTAATAATGGACAAATAATATTTCATATCATTTTAGAAATATTTCTACACTCATTTGTTTTGACAATGAAGTTTTTCAGTTTTTCAGGAGGATGTTCAAAGTGCACCCCCACAAAATTTTAGGAGGTAGAGGTGGAGGATAGATTAAGGAAGGGCTCTTGATATAACAAGAAGCTGATGTTTATCCAGAAATTAATGAAATGTTTGTAAAAATAAATAATATCTAAAAAAATTATCATTTTTAATAGTTTTCCAAGAAAAAGTGATGAACTTACAGGAGCCAATTTCTGGTGCTGTTTTGCTGCATAGAACCTTATGGGTTGACAGCTACGTAGAACACCTAGAAATCAATGAGATAAAAATCACATGACTTTCAACAGTACAAAGATCCAATCATTACACATATCAAGAAAATAATATCATACCCCAACGCCTTAAACCTGAACAATGTACCAACATGGAACTAGAACCCGCAAAGTTGCTACATAAATAAGCTGACCATAAATAAGGTTCTCTTCTGGAAACACACACACACATTTTAGCAAAGACTGTAACACAAACACTAATTTTCTTCTTCAGGTCAGGTAAGGGGTCTTGTACCGCTGCAGTGCGTGTCTGTAAGTTCACCATCATCAGTTCACTGCAGGGAAAATTCCCCATAAGAAATGTTCCTGATTGCACGTTTTGATCTCCATTACTTTCATTTTTTTTTTCAATCAAATAGTCTTTAACTATTAATGGTGAGATACTATGGATATTGCTGTATTTTGGGATGGTCACTTTTCTTTTTCTTTTTTTGCCAAATAAACCTACACACTATACATTTTTTCTTCACTCATTTATTCCTTTTCTTATTTTATTTTTTTAACTCATGTCCATTGTCCAGAAATTTTTTGTCACACATCTGTGACCTCTTCAGCGATACTTTTCGTTTTTGTGTGTGTTCTTGCTCCACCTACTCCTTTCTGTTCTTCTAAGATGTGTATCCTTATGTGCGCATATGTTTGTATCCTTGTTTGTGTGTGTGTGTGCGTACGTGTGGTAAATTTTCCTCTCAGTGAACTTTCTTCATGGTGAGTTGATGGCAGTGAGCTCTCCTGTAATCATTGCAGTGCATTGCTGTGCCCACCATTTGTTGATATCTGCTTGGATCCTACAAGACAACCCTCCAGGCAGTGTCCAAGTAAGTTTCCATCTCCGTGAAATACTTCCTCATCTGCCATGACCATGACGCATATGGTCAACCAACACAGGCTGTCACCCTAGCTCAGGAGTCACCAAACAAGAGCCCGTGGGCCAGATTCAGCCCATGAGGACAGTTCATCCGGCCCACCACTGCACTGTACCTTTTGTGTAAATACCTGCAAGGAGAGTTCATTTGCCTCTGGTATGGCATCAGTGTTTGGAACAACTCATATCTGTCAGCAAACATTTTCAAAACGAAGAATGTGAAGTCAGCACATCAAACAAGATTCACTGATGAACATTTGAAAGCAATTCTCTTGGTTGAATGCAGCAATTCCAAAGCAAATATTGCTGATATCTTAATAGCTAAACACCAGTTTCACAAATCTCACAAACCATTTTTGCTGCTTAGTTTGTGAGATTCAGATATGTGCACACTGGGTGTTATATAACTATCTTTTTGCTAATGTCGCCTCCTTTGATAACATTTTGGTAAATAAATATGTTGGTTGTCTTTATTTTTTGTGTATTCACTATATTGCATTGAACAAAATGGTTATGCAGCCTGCACTCGTCATTCTCTCAGTTATCTGGCCCACCATGAAAAATGTTTGGTGACCCCTGCCCTAATTGGATCCTCAGGCAGCATCTCTTCAGGGTCAGAATATATTTCAATGCCCCCCACTTCACCCAACAATTACTAACCTCGTTATAAAGCTCCTATCAGACTCACAATGGAACTCTGCCCCCACATCTAAGATGGTACTGTTGTTACCCACTCAGACATCCTAGACTATATCCAAAATAATGCTATCCAATGTAAAAGGCACCCACTACACGCTTGGAGTGGTTGGCATTAGGAAGGGCATCCAGCTGTTGAGACCAAGCCAAATCAGACTGGTGCCTAGTACAGCTCTTCAGCTTATCAGTTCTAGTCAAATTGTCTGATCCATACCAGCATGGAAAACGGACACTAAATAATGATAACGATGATATTTAGTCATGATACCTCACTCACCACTTAGCTGGGTGATAGGCATAACAACTTAAAGGAGTGGGGTGCTACAAAAAAAAAAAAAACAGGTTAAGAACCACTGGACTAGATTTTTATTTCCCAACTGGAAATAAATTAGAAAAAAATAAACAATAGACTAACACTCCTCTACTTTCAAGTGCAGTTAAACAGTCAAAACAACCAGCAGTAAACACTTGAATATTGATGAACAAACAAGGGGGAGCTGCAATGCCTGTTATCATAGAAATAACAGTGAAATTTCCTAAATTCAAATCCAACTTTAAAAAGGACGGACGGATCAATTGGCCAGTGTTATCTTGGATGTACTAAAAGGTAGGACAGCCATGGCAGAAATGATCATAGGTCTGCTTAACCAGGGTTGATCTAGGGTTAATCAATATCTGTCAAGCATTTGAGCCAGCTCCTCAGTTTGAGGATACCATCTTCCTTCCCTATCACTAGTCTCAGAAGCCCTGTAATGGGTTGTGGGTTTGCCTTAGCCTAGTTACTAAAAGATGAGCTAAAAAAGAATATTTTTTTTCCTTTTTGTCAGAGCAAGAACCTCTATGAATTTCCATAAACGAAAAGTATAATAAAAGGCGTGATGCCAGTGCCACTTGACTGGCTTCTGTGCCAGTGACATGTAAAAAGCACCATTTGAGTGTGGTCGACGCCAGTGCTGCTTGACTGGCACCTGTGCTGCGTAGTCATAGCCAGTGCCACCTGACTGGCTCCCATACTGGTGGCACGTAAAAAGCACCTACTACTCTCTCAGAGTGGTTGGCATAAGGAAGGGCATCCAGCTGTAGAAACCTTGCCAAATCAGACTGGAGCCTAGTGCAACCCATTGGCTTGCCAGTCCTCAGTCAAACCGTCCAACCCATGCCAGCATGGAAAGTGGATGTTATACAAGAATGATGATGATGACACAGACTCTCTGTATTACATATCCCTAAAGGTCTACAAGCACAACCAGACTGCCTTCCCACATCATCGACTTTGTTTCCTGATGCGTATCTTTTTGATGAAGTTTTGCACAGATACATTTTTGAAAAGTGTAAATGATAACATTAATCATTATCATCAAGGTGGCCAGCTGGAAAAATCTTTAGCACACCGGACAAAATGCTTAATGGTATTTTGCCCGCTTCGTATTCTGAGTTCAAATTCCACTGCAGTTCACTTCACCTTTTATGCTTTCAGGGACGATAAAATAAATACCAGTTGAGCATTGGGGTCAACATAATTGCCTACCCTCTCCCCTGAAATAACTGGCCTTGTGCCAAAGTGTGAAATTATCCTTTAGAGAGACTTAGAAATATCAATACTTCTCTTTTTGAAAACCAGTGGATGTATTCCAAGGTAATTATTCCTTCGAACAGACGGTCAGTAGCGACACCTGCTGGGTTCGGCTGCTCTGCATTAATAAAGGGCAAATACCCTGAAACTAGTCTGCAAATGCCTGACCTCCCCTGTTCCAAGGTTATAACGGACACAGGTTCGATGACCTCTTGGAGCTAATCAACGGCAGCATTCGTCCTATATTTCTGGACTGCCATATTAACTTGGCGATAACTATTTATATATATATATATATACAGAGAGAGAGAGAGAGAGAGAGAGATGTGCGCATATACATGTATACATTTGAAACATGAATATTACATAATCTACCATCTCAAAAACGTATTTTCGCAAGATGTTTCATTTATAGTAGCATAATTTTAATCTATGCTCTCCGAAACGTAGCTATGCAAAATTTCATTTTAAAATATGCATTTTTTAGAAAGCTATGAGGGAACAAGGTCGAGGGGCACTAATATGTAGTTATGCCTATGAAAATAGAAATATATTAAAGGTATGCCAGGCAATGTTTTTTGTTATGCTTTTGCACGTTGTAGTTGTTTTTGTCGCTTAGATAACGAAATAAGCCAAAGTCCTTGCGTCAGTTTTAATACGATCCTTTTTCCCACACAAAAACATTTTTGGACTTCTGTCCGTGGCGAAAAGTAAAACAAAACTCCGAAAGGTGACCAGGAAGATTTTACGCCGCTAAAATATATTTTAGCACATTGGATATTTGTTGTTGCGATGTATAAGTAAACCGAAATATTGGTTATAATAGAAATCTGGGAACGGAACAGACAAATAACATACCTGAAAGAAAACTCATAATAAATGAATTTAAAAAGTTGGTCTGATTCACCACTTTCTGATAACCGGTGATATATAAATAATTCTTCTATAAATATAAAACCGGGTTCATTCAAACTAAAGCGTTTGACCCGGTCATAAAAACAACAAAAAAAAGATAGTGTAATAAGTGTAAAACGACTTGCTCTAAACGAATATGACAAAAAAAAATGCGCGCTCGCGAAAGGGGGGGGGGTGTCACACATCGTGAATTTTCGAAAGCGTCTGACCCGAGCACAAAAACAAACAAAAAAAATAGTGTAAATAGTGGCTAAACCACAACATAGAAAGATCAAGGTAGTCCATAGCCAAACATCCTCTCTTCTTTTTGTTCGGGAGATTTTAAACACAAGGGTTACTGTTTGGGGGAGGTCTTATTTCTTTACTGTTATGGATATCGCATTTTTCTTCTTCTTTTTTTCTGCTGACTTGTATTATATAGTCTTTGACTCAATTCAGCAGTACCAAACCAAAAGTATAGAAACTATTATTTCACTTCAATGGTGTTGGTTAATGTATTGATATTGATAATTAATAACTTCACCACACACACATTCAACTCCATAATAATAATAATAATAACAACAACAGATACTAAAGATGGTGCTATGGCCTTTTCTTTGATACTATCTTTCTTGCTTATTTAAATTCAGTTCCATGCACACTTGCCTTGAACCAACCATTTCTCTTTGTGTGTGTGTGTGTGTTCTTGATAATCGTTTAGAACAAGTAGTTTTACACCAATTACACTTTCTTTTTTCTTTTTTTCCGGCCCGGGTCAAACACTATAGTTTAAAGGCCATGGACTAAAGATGTGAATTTTCCGGGTCCTCTCCCCCACCCCTTTCGCGAGCGCGCATTTTTTTTTTGTCATATTCGTTTAGAGCAAGTTGTTTTACACATATTACACTATTTTTTTTGTTTTTATGACCGGGTCAAACGCTTTAGTTTGACCGGGTTCATTTTTAAGAGATATTGAAATATATAACTGAAACGAATTTATTTTAAAAATTTAAACGGCGATAAATTAATGGTTACTTGTCATTTAAAATTTATTGGAGTCTTTTATAATTAGCTAGCGTTGGTTCCTTGTGTGGAAAGTAGCCTAGGAAAGACTTCCGCCCCCCCCCCCAACTCCACCATTTTCTCCTAAATTTGTTTATTCAAAAATTTTTTTTTGCCAAAAATCCCCGTTTTCGGATACGGAGGTTCCGGAAAATTGCCAAAAATCGGCATTGTGAAAATTTCCCCACCCTGATTTCCTCCCCAACTTCATTTTTTACTTTTTTCTGCAACACTAACCCTAACCCTAAAACCCTAACTCTAACCCTAACCATAAAACCGTAACGGTAAGTACAGAAATGTTTTGAAATTTTTGTCCGAATCCTGATGTCCGTGTTTTTCTGCATATTTAGAAAAAAAAATTCTTAAAAAAAAAATTTTACTATGATTTTTGGAAATTTTTTCAGAATCATAATCTCCGTATTTTTCCGCATATTTTGAGAGAGAAAAACTTCTGAAAAAAGTTTAAAATGAAGGAAATGGGGGTGAGGTGGGGGTGGTAATTTAGAAATGTCGATTTTTGCCAATTTTTTTTTTGCAGACTCGTATTCCCCGTAGCCGAAAAGTTTTTAAAAAGGGTGGGTGGGGGCGGAAGTCTTGCCGCAGCCTATAGTAAAACATATCTACACTATCAGAGACAACCTTGGATATTATCTAAGGCGATGTTTCCTTTTATGATTACGAAAGTGAAACTACTGAAGTCGTCAGAGATTGTAATATGACAGAAAGCTGGCACTGACGAAAATGAAGAATTGTTTTCCTTGAAATGAAATAAAAGCGACAGAATCATGATGCAACAAATTACTAATTGTTAAATCGATTTTTTAAAAATAAAATGTTTTTGATTTATTACAGTTTAATTTTTTTAAATATCATCATCATCATCATCATCATCATCATCATCATCGTTTAACGTCCGCGTTCCATGGGTTGGACGTTTCGACTGGGGTCTGGGAAGGCAGGAGGCTGCACCAGGCCCAGTCTGATCTGGCAGTGTTTCTACAGCTGGATGCCCTTCCTAACGCCAACCACTCCATGAGTGTAGTAGGTGCATTTTACGTGCCACCGGCACAGGTGCCAGGGGAGGCTGGCAACTGTCACGATCGGTAGGTGGTTTTTACGTGCCACCGGCACGGAGGCCAGTCGAGGTGACGCTGGCAACGGCCATGTTCGGATGGTTCTTTTACGTGCCACCGACACTGGTATCACAACTACAATTTTCATTGATTTTTGATCGATTTCGATTTCACTTGCCTCAACAGTTCTTCGCAAGCAGAGTTTTGTGTCCCAAGATGGAAAGGTATGCATAAGTGGGCTGGCTACATCCCAATAATTGGGATAATACTGGTAATGTATGGTGATTAACCAAACGTATTGGTTCGTTACAGCCATACCGCTGATTAATTATGAATTAATTGTGCTTTCATTGTTCATCGTATAAATATGAGTCAAAACAAAAGATTGCCTATAAATATATCGTACGAAATTATTTCCTTCAATCACTTTATCAATGTAAATGATGCTGTCTGCAATTCTCACAGATTCTTGCCGCGTAACAAGAGCAACAATTTTTTTCCATACACGAGCAATTTCAAAATAAACTTTCAGTTTCGTGGAGAAAAAAAATCTTAGAGTTTCATTTCATCGCCGAGTTTAGCCAACTACTACTGAACATTATTTTACTTTTATTTTATGAAGGCGATCGCTGCTGGCCTGTTGCTTCACTTTCTGGATCATCCAGTAATGGATAAATCAGTATGGAAATTGTGGTTGCGATACCTGTGCCAGTGACATGTAAAATGCACCATCCGTACGTGGCCGATGCCAGCGCCGCTTTGACCGGTGGCATGTAAAAAGCACCAACCGTTCGTGGCCGTTTCCATCCTCCCCTGGCACCTGCGCCAATGGCACGTAAAAAGCACTATCTGTACGTGGCCGATGCCAGCGCCGCCTTGACTGGCTTCCTTGTCGGTGGTACGTAAAAACCACCAACCGATCGTGGTCGTTGCCAGCCGGTGGCACGTATAAAGCACCCACTACACTCACGGAGTGGTTGGCGTTAGGAAGAGCATCCAGCTGTAGAAACACTGCCAGATCAGACTGGAGCCTAGTGCAGCCATCTGGTTTGCCAGCCCTCAGTCAAAATCTTCCAACCCATGCTAGCATGGAAAACGGACGTTAAACGATGATGATGATGATCTCAGCATTATTGTGTGTAAGTCACATAAATGCTGCAGTGAAACAACTGTTGACATGTTCGGACTGCACTCGCGCTCTTGTCGTTACAATGCAGGACATTTCTCCATAGCTACAGTACATTGAACGATGTTATTAAGAGGAACATCGATGCAGCCAATTTCTATTACAACTGAAATCCATTGGCCTTCATTACGGTGACGGTCGGTGTCCAGAAGTGATAGAACCCTTTTTCCGTTCGAGTGAGGAATGTTGCTCATCTGAGATGCTGCGTGTTGTGACACAGTCTCCAGTGCCAGTCTTTTGGCTTCGGTTGTAAACATGAAAGCTAGCATCCGCTTTGGACAGAAGTGGAAGATAACTAAAACAAGCCATTGACAGATATATGTCTTTTCATGCAGGTCGCTGTTGAAAGTTCTGGGATGCTCGAAATCACAGAATTTCACTGACACCCACCTGAATCGAATCAGGATAAAGGTGTCACGCCTTGTAAAAGAACCCTTTGAGATTTAGTGGTTGATGCAGGCAATATCGTCACATAAGCTCCGTTGCCATTGTTATAGAAAATGTCCTTCGCTGTTTCGTTGATATCTGACACTCCGTTGGTTATGATGACGAGGGCTGAGTGGACCAGAGCAATGTCAAATAAGTGTCTTGCTCAAGGACAAAACACGTTGCCACAATCACGACCGTAAGGTCGTGAGCTGATTACCCTAACCACTAAGCAACACGTCGATCTCTCTCCCTCTCTTTCTCTCTCTCTCTCTCTATATATATATATGTGTGTGTGTGTGTGTGTGTGTGTGTGTGTGTGTATGTATGTATGTATGTATGTATGTAACGGCTTTATGTTGATTTGGTACATATTATG
The DNA here is from genome assembly GCF_006345805.1 of Octopus sinensis. Taxonomy (NCBI): domain Eukaryota; kingdom Metazoa; phylum Mollusca; class Cephalopoda; order Octopoda; family Octopodidae; genus Octopus; species Octopus sinensis. The sequence goes on along the minus strand of NC_042997.1, from coordinate 114,023,353 downwards.
AAGATATGTCAGGAGTCAGCTGGTGTGACGATAAAGTTTTTAGTTGAAGTCGACGGTCACCAATTGTAACGGTTTTAGATTGATTAGGTACACAATATTCTGATGAGTCGAAATCAGCAAATGTGACGATAAAAAGTTATTGTTATTATTGCATGTTGTAAGATGTGAAAGATAGACAATGCATGAAGTTTTAAGAAAGTATTTATTTACCGTAACAATACCTTGCGTCGACGAGAAGGTTTTGATACATCCAAAAGCATGCGAAGTAAAGTTTGTTATAGTGTCCTCTTCATTGTTTAGTAGTAGTAATTACCGAGAGAGATAGAATGATGTTGTAGGAGAATAGAATTAGAGCTAGTGAGAATTGTAGGGTGTGGAACGTTGTCTCACAGTTGCTGGCAGTAAACTTCCATTTCTCCCTCTGACCAATGTTCTAGCTGGTCAGCCAGACTTAGCTGAGTCGTCACCGACTGTGACGAACTAATTTTTGCTTGGGGTATGCTTGCTTATATAACTATCTAGAAGGATAGATATATCATTGAGAACAATAGATTTAGTTGGTGGTCTTGTTATCTCTATTCTAGCTTTTGGTGAAGTAGAAGAGGTTAGAAAGGGTCAAGTGGTGAAGACATTATTTCGGCCTAGCCAAAGGTATCCGGAAAATATAAAACTGCTGTCAGAGAAAAATCATTGTTCCATCGTGGGAAAAGTTCTGTTGCAGTGTTAATTTAAATTTGGTTGTGGCGGATCGAATCCACTTCATGCATGCAAGATCCACTACACACACACACACACACATACACACAAACACACACATATATATATATATTTATATAATTAAAATCATTATATATATAAAATTAAAATCATTATAAGGTGAATCTCTTCAGGAGTAGTAAAGATATACCGATTAGAAATACATGTTGAAATAACGGCTACAAACCGTTAACATTTACTTCTAATCGGTATATCTTTGCTACCTCTGAAGAGATTCATCTTATAATGATTTTAATTTTATAAATTAATTATCTAAATATTACTGAATCGAAACAACTGTCAGAGCATACATACATACATACATACATACATACATACATACATACATACATACATACATACAAGCATACATACATACATACATACATACATACATACATACAAACATACATACAAGCATACATACATACATACATACATACATGTATGCATACAAACATACATACAAGTATGCATACAAACATACATATATACATACATACATACATACACACACACACACATACATACATACATACATACAAGTATGCATACATACATACATACATACAAGTATGCATACAAACATACATACAAGCATACATACATACATACATACATGTATGCATACAAACATACATACAAGTATGCATACAAACAAACATACATATATGCATACATACATACACACACACATACATACAAGTATGCATACATACATACATACATACATACATACATACATACATACATACATACATACATACATACATACAAACAAACAAACATACGTACGTACGTACTAATTCAACCACAGATTTACTAACCCCAGGAACTCTCTTAACTCTAAATGTTTTGTCACTTTGCTAGGAACTAGTTGAACTCCAGTAAGGAGAACATAATTCTCTCTCTCTCTCTCTCTCTCTCTCTCTCTCTCTCTCTCTCTCTCTCTCTCTCTCACACACACACACACACAGGTACATAAATATTGTCCGCATTAAGAACAATTTCCGATAAGATTTTGTTTACATATGGGACAGCTCAACGAGTCCTTGGCAAACCGGTGAAAAAAACATCAAGATTGGTTTCTCCGAGGACGGCATCCAACTACAGACCCTGCTAGAAGAAAAGAACATTGCAGAAAGGACAAGGCAGCTAAATTACGACACAAATTACAAATTACAAAGAGGGTAATTAATGGAAGCAAGATGTAAGCTGCAAGAACAATATATTCGGAAACTGGAAGGTAGTGAGTTGGGAGAATTGTTAGCACGCTGGGCAAAATGCTTAACGGCATTTCGTCCGTCTTCACGTTCTGAGTTCAAATTCCATCTAAGTCGACTTTGTCTTTCATCCCTTCGGGCTTGATAAATTAAGTACTAATTGAGTACTGGGGTCGAGGTAATCCCCTCCCCCGAGATTGCTGGCCTTGTGCCAAAATTTGGAATCAACATACTAGAAAGCTAGAACCAGATTGGTGGGAGGTCAAAACTGAACAACTACAACATTATGGGATAAAAATAATATGAAAGCATTTTATTCAGACCTTCGAGAATTGTTCCTTTTAAATGTAACTGACGTTTTGCTGGGGGCTTTTTACTGAACATTTTGCGATGCATTTGCTAAAATCCAACAACATTTATTAGTACTGACTCAATAATTATACAATATTAGAACTATTCTAGTCCATTTTCCCCTCATTTTCATTTTTCTTCCAATGTATAATGACTTATAATGCTAAAATACTTGTGGATAAAATATTGTGTGTGAACGAGTACGTTTCTACACGGTAGCTCAAACTGCTGGGATTGGCAGCCTGATTTACATCAATTTTCACCCTGTTGTCTCAAAATAAAGATGAGTATGGTCGTAGTTGGAGCGCCTCTGGTCTTATAAGCTTAATCAGGGTTGGCTGTGACGAAATTTGAATTCAAGCAGCTTACACTAGGAGCAGCTGTATGATCGTATGGTCTGCTAAATGTAGCAACCAAATGTCTCTGAAACCGCTTTCCGCTGTCTTAAAATATATATATATATATATATATATACACACACACACACACACAGACTTCAATGCATTATGAATGAGAGAGAGAAAAAAAGCTGCTTTTGATCATTGGTTAGCTCTGGAGGGACAGGGCTTGAAGAAGAAGAAGAAGAAGACGACGATGACCACGACTATATTGATGAAGATTTTCCCCTTGAATTCTTTTACGTTAAGTGGGAATAACTCTAAATATAATCATTACTTAGCAATCTATTCATTCTAGCAATTTTCTCCCTTTAATTTCACTGTCCAGATTTTGTTTAAAAAATGCGAAGGCAAGTATTCTAAAGTTTCAATATTTTGTATTCATATTTTTCTAATGACTTCTCAAAACAGAAAAGAATAATATTTCTGATTTCATATCAGTGTATTTAAGAAAGATTTTCCCAAAACGACATTAACTTGAAGTTTCTCCACAAAGATATCCTCCGAAACTATTGCTTTGTATCCTAACGTAGCTTCTTCGGCAGCCGTAATCCTGTCGCTTTGTTCGATTTCTGTCGAAGTCCCAAGTCTTCCTCTCGCCAATTACCATGGAAGTGGATATTATTAATGCCAAAACCGGGAAAAGTATTATTTCTTTTAGTTCACTGAAACAGTCATCAACAATCCATGATGTTAAACTTGAATATAAGAAGCTTAATTCCAAACTTTCTCTGGCAAGACATTCATTCCGCAAAGAACCACGCGGGAGAATTTTACGCGACGAGGAAACTTTATCGACTTTAGGGTTTGATAAAAAGGCTGTCCTCTATTTTAAAGACCTTGGTCCACAAGTAGGATGGACAACAGTCTTCCTAACTGAATATGCTGGTCCTCCTGTCATTTACGCTATATTTTACATGCGTCCTTCATTCATCTATGATGTTGATGCTGCTAATGATCCGAAAGATTTTGTCGTGAACCTTGCTGCCGGTTGCTATATATTCCATTTTGTCAAACGTTTATTGGAAACCCTATTCGTACACCGTTTCTCTCATGCAACCATGCCAATTCGTAACATCTTTAAGAATTCGTTTTACTACTGGGGTTTCGCTGCTTTCGTCGCTTACTACGTGAACCATCCTCTCTACACACCCCCAATGTTTGGCGACCTACAAATCTATGGCGCTTTGACTGGATTCATTCTGGCTGAACTTGGAAACTTTTCTATTCACCTCGCATTCAGAAACTTACGACCGAAAAATTCCAAAGTTCGTATGATCCCATATCCCGGAACAAATCCTTTTACTTGGCTGTTTAGCTTGGTAGCCTGTCCTAACTACACCTATGAATATATTGCCTGGCAATCCTTTTCTATAATGACCCAGTGCTTACCTGCTCAACTTTTTGCTCTTGCCGGTTTGTATCAGATGGCCGTCTGGGCCCGCGCCAAACTCTCTAACAGCAGGAAAGAATTCAAAAACTATCCAAAAAAGCGTAAGGCCATTATCCCATTTATCTTTTAAACGTACAACTTCCATTTGTGAAAATCTAAAATGAATTGTCATGTAGATTCAATTCAGTGTTCTGTTTAGAAAAAGAAAACTTATTGTTTAATTAACATTATCACATTTGATTTGTAAATTTTGGCATTTTCTTAATGTTCTCTGAACTGCACCAATTCTGGTGATATTTAATGTAACACAATTTGTCGTTCTACATAAAAATCGAAGTCATTTTTGTTTTTTCTTATTTGCAGTGTCTTCATGTTCATTTGTTTTGTGCTACTTTCATTGAATTGTTATAATTTTATCAGTTATACAGAATTAATAAACAACATTTTTGTTTATATATCTCTTCAGTCTCTGTCTTTGTAAGATATCTGAATATATATATATATATATATATATATATATATATAATATATATATATATATATATAGGCCACCCTTGACTTAATGTTTCTATTTTCCCTTTCACCTGACATTCGATTTCGGTTGATTTAAGGCAGACACAAGGCCAGCAATTTTGATAGGAAGGAATTAATTGATACCATCGAACCCAGTACTTGACTGGTACTTTATTTTATTAACCTCAAAACGATGAAGCGTAAAGAAGCCGTCAAACATCACAAAAGCAGCTGCTTGCTAGTAAGGTGATGGTGTAGACATAAACTCAAGGATTGCCAAAAATTCCTGTGTATCTCTGACGAATGAATTCATAATGTTAAAAAGACTTTGTTTTATCAGTTGTTTTTTTTTTTCGTGGATTAACAAAACAGCTTTTAGACCCGAGATATGTGTGCGTATATATACGTGTGTTTGTGTGTGTGCATGCACTCACCACTATTTCTTATCTGTTATTCCCTTATCTGACTGAAGTAGACAAATTGAATTAAAAAAAAAAAGCATTGAGCATTTCGATGACTTTTACATTTTTCTTCAAATATAATCTCTATACATATAATAACTGCAGTAATCATCACATTAGTTTTAATTCACTAATATATTTTTATATTTAACTTTCTATTCGAAGGTGGGAATGCGAATAAAAATATTTTAAAGAATAAACCATCGACCTTTCTTTTTCTTTCTTTAATGTAATACATAAATGTTTTAGCTTGTAGAGTTCAAAGTACATTTTCTATTGTGCTATAATTGTCAATACACAAAGTACTCGTTAAATAAGTAAATACATAAAAAATATTAACAAGCTCCTCCACTCTATCTCATCAAAGGGGAATAATACTTTTTACGCCGTTGAAGTACAAGATTGCTCTGCTATCCATGTACAAACGCATAACTACGGTATTCTCAGAGAAGTAAAGATAGATCTGGTACTACTTAAGAAGAGTGGTCCCGGTGTGCGCATCCGCGCTAGCTAGTCGTGACTAGTCGATCCTTATTTTGTGTTTTATTTAGTTTGCTAGGTAGTCGTTGTAGGATTGACTAGTCTTCTTAAGTAATACCGATGGATCTTTTGTTGGTGTCGACGACGAGCATTCAGTCGTTCGGTCATCTAAACGTCCGACTCGTTAAAATAACATGCAAGTGGCTGAGTATTCCTTAGACACTTGTATTTTTAACGTGATTCAAAATCAGTGATATGAGCATGACAAGATAAAACCTTTGGTATTAACAACAGATTGGTGCCATTTCCCCGACTTTATTTCCTCTTCTTTCCCTTTTATCTTCATACCTGTTTCAATCATTTGACAGCGGTCATGTTGGGGTACCGCCCTGAAGTATGTTAATCGAACGAATTAATCCTTATACTTTTTTTAAGCCTAGTAATTATTCAATCGGTCGCTTTTGCCGAACCGCAAAGATACGAGGACGTAAACAGACCAACACCGGTTGTTACACGGTAGTTGGGGACACAATGACTCACACACACACACACTTATATACGGCAGACTTTCAGTTTTCGTCTACCAAATCCACTCACAAACCTTACCACACAGCCGCGACTGCGCTTACATGTTTTTTTTTAATGAAATTTTTCAGAGATTCGCTTCCGAGGGTGGAGATTACGAGTGTGTTGATAACATCTTTTGACAGAATTTCGGATCCTTTTTTTTTTTTTTCCTCTTCCCGATTGCTCAAAACTCACTTTAAAATATAAATGTTTAAACGACATTTTGCAGAAATACGTTTTCAAAACTGTTGACTATTTCAAACATACATGTTATTAAAAAAAAAAAAGTGGAAATTGTTCCAAGTTGTGATTGGTGGTAACAGTCGCGGATGCAGTGTAGAGGGAAACGATCCACAATTCCTCTAAATTTTGTCAACATTATACATTCTTCATTTTTCTTTGACTGCGGCAATGCTGGAGCGCCACCTCTAGTCGAACAAATTGACCCCAGGAGTTATTCTTTGTAAGCCTAGTACTTATTCTATCGGTCTCTTTTGTTAGAGACATAAACACACTAACATCGGTTGTCAAGCGATGTGGCGGGGGGACAAACGCAGGCACACACATACATACATATATATATATATATATATATATATATATATATATAGACATACACACACACGACGGGCTTCTTTCAGTTTCCGTCTACCAAATCCACTCACAAGGCTATAGTAGAAGACACTTGCCCAAGGTGCCACGCAATGGGACTGAACCCAGAACCATGTGGTTGGGAAGCAAGCTCCTTACCCCTCCCACTCTTGTGCCTAACAAAAATAATATGACATTGTTGTCATAGTGATTCAAAGTCCGAGTGTCAGTGCAGCTGAACAGAACTAGTCTTGTGATTGTTAGCCAATGTCTGATAGAAGAAGGAACGTTTAGAGAAATGGTATCTCTATGTTAAAATAAAGTGTAGCGATACAGGGAAGTGAATTCAGGGAATTGTTGAGGAATGTGTGTTGGATGTGTAAGAATAGGCACGACTGAGTCGTGAGAAGTTAATTCTGCACAGGTGAGGTAATTGTGCTAAGATATACTTGTAATCTTAATGCTGACAGTGATGGATTTGGATACGATTAGGCCCATCATAATTGTTTAACATCTTTTTTTTCCAAGCTAGCATGGGTCAGACAGTTGGACACGGTCCAACGTGCTGCAGGACTGTACTGGGCTCCAATGTCAGTTTTGGTATAGTTTCTATGGCTGGATAGCCTTTATCATCAGCGTTGAACATCCGTTTTCCATGCTCGCATGGGTCAGATGGTTTGACAGATGTCTGGAGAGCCAGCAGCTGCACCAGGCTCCAATCTGATCTACAGCTGGATGTCCTTCCTAACACCAACCACTCCGAGAGTGTAGTGGGTGCTTTTTTTATGTGCCACCCACACAGGAGCCAGTCAGGCGGGCCTGGCATTGAACACGTTCAGATAGTGCTTTTTACGTGCCACCTTCTTAACACAAACTACTTTATTGCTGATACCGGGTGTTTTTCCTGTGACACCAGCCCAAGTAAAGTCACCTAGAAACTTTCAACTTACAAAACCTGAAAACAAGCTTTTTAAGTTTTTTTTTGAGGTTCAGAACTGAAGCTGTTAAGCTTATGCCTAAATCTCCACTAAGGACACAGTCATGTGACTCAATCTGACGGTCATATGACCATAATATTTAACAGGGCTAGCAACAATTCAATGTAGAAACTTGTTTATTCAGTTGAATAAGGCTTCTAAAAGGCAGCAGAATAGAAAGGTTATTAGAACATAGGATGGAATATCCTGCATATTTGTTCTGATTCTGTGCTCTGCATCCAAGAATTACAACCGTGTTTCGTGGTCTGCTACCACAACAGCTCCTTTATAGGATCCAGTTAGCTCAAGACATCATCAGGAGGAACCACGTCCGGTTTCGGCCCCTACTCTACCGTTTTGACGTGGCGGAGCCCTCCCTTTCGGAGGTGTCTTCAGCTCTGGTGTTGGGTGCATGTCTTCTTTCTTCTGTTTCTTGGCCTCTTCGATGTATCGTCAGCGAGTGTCAGCCGGTGACTGACTGACTTGTCAAATTTTTTCCCTTTAAATACCTGCCGCTAGGCTCCAGCAACTTGTCACGTGACACTGTCTCAACTTTAACTGACTCCTCCAGGGTCAACCTGATACTTCATACTTTCAGGGTTGATTTAAAAAAACAAAAAAGAGCTAATCCAGGATGATGGTTTTTCAGAACAGAAGAGTGTCAAGCAAGATGCCTTGTGGTATTGTCCTCGTCTTTTTGATTCTGACAGCATCGCCTGTAAAGATGCTAGTGTTGAGTGGTATCAGCTTTTCCTTTGAACAATATTGGTCACATCGAGAGTGGAGACTGCACATATAGGCAGTTGACAATCTTCTACAAAAATCTTACTCAAGCCTGCATATGTATGTGTAGGCTAGCAGAAGCTATACAGCTTTAAGAGGTGAAGTCCATCTTGAAGCTCTGACTTTGATTGTAGGACTACATTATTAACCTTCAATAAGTACATTATTTATTACTGGATTCTATTTAACCCTTCATCATAAAAGCAAAGAGACAGGTTGGAAGAAGAGGGGTACTGGAGAATCATACCAGGTAACTAGAAAAGAAGCTAGGCAACAGGTTTATTTAGCAAGGGGAGAAGCAGAAACTAAGAGGTTTGCCAATATTCTATGGCACGAGACATTCCAGGTTGCAAGAGGGTGTATCAGACAGAATTGAGATGCTTTAGGAAAAAAAGTGTGTACAGATTGACACTTGCATTTAGCAATTCTGAAAAGGCATGAGAGAAAGGTCTTCCCAGTGTGGACCAATCAAAGAGTTTTAACCATTCTAGCTGACAGCAGTATATTACATAAAGCAATTAAAGATGTGACAAAAGCAGGAAGAGTCCCTGGACCATCAGGAATTCATGCTGAAATGCTTAACAGAATTAGGGGTGAAGGACATGGCTTAGTTACCTTCATGGTTAATCAGGATGTCATATCCAAAGATATCATACTCAACTGTTAAAAGGACAAAGAAGAAATTACAGAGGTATCAAATTGCAGCATCATGAAAGTTATGAAAACAGTTAGAAGTTGATTAATTAGAGAAAAAATTAAATTACATAATTACAATTTGGATTTGTGCCAGAGGAAAATACTCAGATGCTCTCTTCCTAATAAGACGACTGCAGAAGAAGTATTTAGCTACAAGTAAGCCACTGAACATGCATTGGCCAAGGTAAAGCCTTGGACAGGGCCCTTCACTTTCTGATCTGGTGTCTACAGATAAAGATAGGGGTAGATGAATAACTTGTGAGATCCACACAAAGCATGTACAGGGGTATTGTCAGTAGCATGATAATTAACAGTGTATAGTGATGAATTTAATGTGTAAGTAGGAATTCACTAGGGTTCAGTTCCCAGTCCCCTCTTATTTATTATAGTCCTTTAGGCCTTAAAAACGGAGTTTAAGAATAATTGCCATTGAGAATTACTATAAACCAATGATAACATTCTTATAATTTAAATATGAATTTTGAATCAAACAGCCTTGAAAGTAGCTTTAGCAGTAGAGGAGGATGTATAGTATATATATATATATATATATATATATATATATATATATATATATATATATATATACACACATAGATACACAGTACCACCTGATTGGCACTCATGCCAGTGGAACGTTAAAAGCACATCTGAGCATGATCGTTGTCAGCATCGCCTTACTGGCACATGAAAAGCATTTGAGCATTCTTCACACTCTTGCAACCACCCACATGTTACCTCCCTTCTAATCTTTCTTTTATCTGCTGTATTATTACTTATTCTGCTGCTCTTCACCTCTTTTGTATGGCCAGTCAGTTCCTATTCTTCCCAACCTTCCAACTCATACATATCACCCATCACCCCTCCACCCTTTTTTCCCATTCACCCTCAATCTCTACAGTCATCACCTTACTCTCCCTTATCTTCCCTCCAACTCATCATAGTTACCCTCTGAACCATTCTTCATCATTCAGTATATTCGCCCTACTTCACCTCTAACTTTTCCTCACTCTTACAATCATTTCCCACCTCTCCTCTTCCGCCCACATGGCTCATGCTGACACCATGTTACCACCATCTTTATTTCTCTTTCTAGCTCCATTTGCATAATGTAAGAAGACATGCATATTCTCTCCAACAAAAACACTTGTTCTGACACTTTCTTTCATATTTTAATCTTTACCATTTTTTCCTGTTTCATGCTTCCTCACTCATCCTTCAGGCACATCACATGCCCATATAAATGCTACCTTCTTTCTCTCTCTCTCCTCCTTTGCATGCTCTAGAATATTCTGTTTTATACACATCATCATCATCATCTTCACCACTGTTTAGCAACCATGTTCCTTACTGAATTGGATTGGATAATTTGACAGGATCCAACAGGCCTGAGGACATCATGCTCCAATGTCTGCTTTGGCATAGTTTTTTTATGACAGAATGTCCTTCATAATGCCAACCAATTTACAATGTATAACTGGGTACTTTATTTTCATGGCACCAGCACTAGTGAGGTTTCCATGCAGCTCACATCATTAAAATCCTCTTCAATTGAGTAGAGCTACAGTAGAGAGGGAAGAAGTTTTAAGCCATGGTTTGAGGAATTAAAGTCAGATAGACGGGTCTAGAAGAGAGCAGGTTTCTTGCAGTAGGGGATATACACACACATAGACAATACGTAAAATAGTTTTTATAATTGTATTTATTTTTCCATTTTCTTTTGTTTAACACAATGACAGTCTACACAAAGATGACACACCAAGTACTTACCTGGCTAATCTACAACCATTTCAGTTTAAGAAAACATCAAGAAAATGTATCTCTTTGGTACATTTCCTACTATTTTGAGCTCTGTCATGTAGTGACAAAATGTCTTTGCTAATCCTCTTAATCTCAGTCAGGTAATATTCAGATTTGTTTTATGTACAGTTGTGATTCCTTACACTAAGATTCGGTTCAAAGCAAATCAATAAAAGACATACTTTGAAGTTTGACCACTTCAAATATTTCTGCTTACATCATACAGCAATGGTTGTTTCAACATTAAGTACCAAAATATTCACAGCACATGAATCTGATGAAGTCTTAGATACACATCATATACAAATTTATTTCTCTCCAATGGGTTTTTTTTAATAATGTTACCTGATATATTTTATTTATTTATTTATTTGAATTTTAGTGTTGTTGATTCAGGCAAATTTATGAACAAATGTAATGGAAATAACCAAAAGAAAAAAAAATTAAGCATTTTAAATTTTGAGTAGAAAAATAAATTTGTATGTGATATGTATTTAGGGCTGGTTTCACTCCTCATGTGGTTTCTTTTTATGTTCTTTAAGATGGAAAGAATTAATAATATCAGAACAACAGAGGGTAAACAGAATATAAGAATCTACAGTGCCAATCACTCTCACCAACATTGCTAATTACTTCCATATTGAATAAAAAAATTATTGCTTTTATTTGAAATGTCTGAAAAGTTCACAAAATGTTTTTCATTTTTTTTTTAAAGTAAAGCTTTAGGAATGTATTTCTTTTTTTGTGTGTTTTTTTCTTTAGCTTTGTAAATATATTCTCATTTTTCTTACTCACATGAACAAATGTAGATCTATTTTCCACATCCATGCTGTATTCTGTCAGATGGTCAACTGAAACGACATTTTGTGCATTCGTGACACACAAAAGCTAAGATAACTCAAAGCCAGTGTTTGAATGAATGGCATATCGTAATTTTTCCTTCAAAGTGCTCTTCTTCTGGTAGTTAGGCAGTTTAAGAAGATTGAAACAAGTTGAAGATGTTGGTAAACGACCAATGGGGTCCTTTTTACGTATATTGAAAAATCCTTTAAGAACGCTGCCAACAGTATCCCCGGTGTCCTAGAAACAACAGAAAATTAAAGAATGAACAATGTACAAAAAAAAGTTTTAACTCTCAGAAACCCCTAAAACTCTACCTAGACATCTTCACCAAGTCTTTATCAAAAGCACCAGTCATGAGATTACTCTAACTCTATATCGTTGCTATTATGCAAAAGTGTCGTAAGTCCAAAATGTTGCTTTTTCAGAAAATGCAAAAATAGTTTCACCATTCCATTTCTTTTTACATTAGCAACAATTTCAGCTTCACAATAATACTCTGTTGGGTGCATAAAATTGTAGCTCCATGCATGTGTGATATTTTCAGTCAGAAACTGTTGTATGTGGGACTTACCACACTTTTGAAAAATGCTAAGTCGTTGACAATTTTCATATCTAAAGCAGCTGGAGATACGATAGTTTGACCAAAAGAATTGGCTATTGCAAGCAAAATTAAATATTGAAAAAAAAAAACACATTTGGTCAAATTTGGACATCCGACAGTTGAACATAATAGCAACAATATGATTTAAATTTATTATTTCTATTGCAACTGGTGAACAACAGGTTTCCAACAGAGCATTGAGTGGTTCATGGCAGCTGTGATGGTTGTTATCATCATCATCATCATTTTAATGCCCAGTTTTCTATGCTCACATGCATTGGACAGAATTTTTATTGGATTATTCAATGGCTGGATACCTGACCTGTTGCCAAGTGAGGGTGTGTTACCTCATGATGAGACATGTTTGGACAGAATATTGAAAACAAAAGACACTGCTTACATGACAGTGACACTCACTTCCAACTATCATGCAACGTCAAGGCAAGGGGGACAACACACACACACGCACACAATTATCTCTTATTATAAAAGGCAGATTTTATCTGCCTCCCTTTGTCAGTTATAGAAATCTACAATATAGGATTTCTTCAATTACAATTTACCTAGCATTTTTAAGAGTAGAATGCATCGGGTTTTGCCAGGTCCGGTTTTTAAAATTTCAACCCCAATTAAGCAAAATTTAGAGAAAACTCACATTCTGGTGTATATGTCAAATGTTTTTCTTAATGTGGGATACACCACACGCAAACGCACATACACACAAAGGGAGCGACTGTTTCACTGACGCTATCACCCTTCTCCTCCTTTGTCTTTGCAAGTTTGCAGCTATTAAAGTGAAAACAGTGAATCCGACAGCGATTAAGAAAATGAATTGGTACCTGAATGGAGTGAAAATTTAAAAACTGTTTCTTTCGGTGATTTTTCTGAAGAAACTGCACCAAGCCACAGACTTTCCCAGAAGAGTATAAAGCCTTAAACTATTTCTTTTTACTTTTTCGAATGAGCCTATTTGAAATTATTACGCTAAACGTAAACAAAGCGAAAGAAAGGATAGTTTGTTATTTCCCACAACCTTAAATTAAATTAAGGCCTATTTTGCCATAAATATTATTATGGGTATCAGAAAGTTACCCAGAATAACAAATTCTATCGTAAAATTTTGTTGTATACCCAATTGAATATTAGCTAATAACCCATTTTCTATAGCAATGTTTGAACAAAATTTTAATAATTTTATATATTGTTGAATTTACCTGTATCTACCTGCAATTAGAGTCACTTTGTGACAAAAATTATAGTGTAGAATTGGTTGAGAATATTTCATTAAATTTTCTTCCAAAAATCAGATTAATATATTGATAAATAAAAAAGTTATAGTTGTTTAATGAAACCAGACTAAATTTATGATTACGTTAGAAATTAATTGAAACACATAAGGGGTGTAATTTGGTCAGAAATATAGTAGCGAAAGGGTTAAGAAAAACCAAAAAATATTTTATTCTTTATAAATGTTGTATTCAAAATAACATTTTCTTTTAAGAATGTGTATATAACAAAGTATGTGTATATAACTACGTGACTTATATCTTTATATATAAGAGTGAAGTTGTGTGTCTGTCTCCTACGATTTAGATTCCTAACTACTCCCACATTTTGCGGTGCAGTGTAACCAAAACCGGGTATCTTATAGTCGTGATTCATATCGAGCCCTTCTGGGTATTAGCGCGCGTCTACGATGAGTCTATGATTTAAAAAATTTACCATCATATTTTTCCATTTTAATGCATTTTTTTTGCTATTATATAAGGGAAGTAACTCTCTAAAAATATCTACGCTGTGTCAACGATTTAAAAAGAAATTTACCTTAATTTTTTTTCCATTTTTAATGCATTTTTTTCCTATTTTTTGGCTATAACTCTCTAAAAATGCTTATATAGTTATTTCCCTTACAAACCCGAGCAACGCCGGGCGATACTGCTAGTATATATATATACTCTCAGAGTGGTTGGCATTAGGAAGGGCATCCAGCTGTTGAAACCCTGTCAGATTAGAGTGGATCCTGGTGCAGCCTTCTGGCTTGCCAGTCCTCAGTCAAACTGTCCAATCCATGGAAAGTGGACATTAAACAACGATGATGATGATGATGATGATATATATATATATATATATTGCGAGATTGTGGGTTCGATTCCCAGACCGGGCATTGGGTTGTGTTCTTGAGCAAAGCACTTCATTTCACATTGCTCTGCAATCGTTTCATCATTTGACATGTGGCATTCGTTGCACCTGTTCAGGTAATGTTGATTTGATGGAGGGAGTGAGCTTATGTGTACACAAACATTTGATCACTATAAACAAATCATCTGTGTGGTTGTTCAGTAAGAAATTGTCAAACCCTCATACATCGTCTAATGGTGGGAGAGTCCATCACCATCATATATATATATATATATATATATATATATATATATATATATATGTGTGTGTGTGTGTGTGTGTGTGTGTGTTCTTTTTTAATTCTTCTTTTACTTGTTTCAGTCATTTGACTGCAGCCATGCTGGAGCACCACCTTTAGTCAAACAAACTTACCCCAGGACTTATTCTTTGTAAACCTAGTACTTATTCTATCGGTCTCTTTTACCAAACCACTAAATTATAGGGACGTAAACACACCAACATCAGTTGTCAAAAAAAAAGTAGAGTTGTTTAGGGTTTCAAGTACACTTCTTTCAGAAACATTTTTTCATGATCAGAACTGTTGAAGCATGGAATAAACTTTCCACATCAGTTGTTAGAATATTGCATTCTTCAAAAGTTCCATGCTTCTCTAAATTCACCAACAATACTCTTGACCTGCATATGCACCCTTTCATTTTATGACTCTTAACCCTTTCCTTACCAACCTTGCTGAAACCAGCTCTGGCTCTGTAGTACAAATGTCTTGTTTTCATAAGTTTTGAATTAAAATCTTCCACCAAACCTTAGTCACAATTTGTTCCTAACACTAGCTTAATGATAATTAAGTTATTTTACTATATTCTTTGTTATATTTGAAGAAATTGAAAGAAACACAGAGCATCTCAAAATAAATACAGTAACGAAAGTTTGATCTAATTTCAAATTCCTCTTTGCTCTACCATCACCAATTTAACAACACAAAACAACATTTGCTTCAACCACCACCACTATCATTATCAACACCAACCAACTAGCCGATATATATTTATTCAGCAAGTCTTACCTGATCATCACTAACTTCTACACACCGAATGGAAAATGCAGGATCGAGTGTGGAGAAACCTAACAGTGGAGGTTTAGAACAGCTTGTGACAAACTAATAAAGGAAAAGAAAAAAGACACGTGTCAGAATAAAGAATAAAATAATTGGTCGTTTAATTCACAATTATAAGTAACAACACAACAGGCACAATAGGCATGTGTACAGTACTTAAAAACAAGACATATATTTCTGAATACAAAATATTTTATTTATGAATACATCATTGTCATTTAATGCCTGTTTCCATGCTGACATGGGTTGGATAGTTCAACAAAAGCCAGCTTGGTGCAGCCCTCTGGCTTGCCAACTCCTGTCATATTGTCCAACCCATGCCAGCATGGAAAACAGACATTAAATGATGATGATGTTGCACTTATAAGTGAAAAATGAAACATATTTTATTGTATTTCTGAATGGAATGACTTATTACAAGTAGTGTGGTAAGTATCAACCTCAGGATTGAGTCTAAGAGCTTCAATCACTGAACCAAAGGACAAATTTATGGAATGGAATAAAATTGTAATTATTTTAAGAGTGTACAATGATTTCTAAAGGAAACATTACAGAAACGGACAATAACGATAGGATATGTGAGGAAAGGTGAAGAGCCAGCCTCAAAACACAGCCAGTTTTGAAAGCTTACAGAAGAAATTCAACCCAGATTATTTATGAGAACCACAGGCTCTCCTGTTGCACTCAATATGCCTGTGCATGTCTGTATGACATCTTTATTAGACATTAAATTTCTCTGACATTCCATCAGTTACAATGATGAAAGTTCCAGTTGATCCAATCAACAGAACAGCAGGCTCATGAACTTGCCAAGTGGTTGAGCACTCCACAGACACATGTACCTACCCTTAATGTAATTCTCATCTGAGCGTGATCGTTGTGATCGTTGCCAGAGCAGCCAACTGGCTTCCTTACCCGTGGCACGTAAAAGGGCACCATTCGAGCATGATCGTTACCAATGTCGCTTCACAGGCATCTGTGCCGGTGGCACGTGTAAAAAGATTCGAGTGAGGTCATTGCCAGTACTGCTTGACTGGGCCCCATGCAGGTGGCACGTGAAGAGCACCCACTACACTCTCGGAGTGGTTGGCGTTAGGAAGGGCATCCAGCTGTAGAAACTCTGCCAGATCAAGATTGGGGCCTGGAGCAGCCATCTGGTTCACCAGCCCTCAGTCAATTGTCCAACCCATGTTAGCATGGAAAGTGGACGTTAAATCGTGATGATGATTCTATTTGACACAGGATGTGATAAAGTTGGCCCTTTAAAATACAGGGGCAAATCATTTTTGCCAGCAGAATGGACTGGAGCAACATGAATTAAAATGTCTTGCTCAAGGACACGATGTGCTGCTGGGAATCGAACTCACGACCTTAAGATCATGAGCTGAATAAGCCCTAACCACTTAGCCAAGTGCCTTCACTCAGATAGACTTAAATCCCAAGATTAACATCAGACATGCTAATGGTTGTCCAATTAGCTTTCATTGATATTGAATTCCTTTCAATATTATTTTAATAGTGAATAAAATAACTAAATGAAGGGCCACTCACTATTGGTCAAGACTGACCATGAATGTGTAGGCCTGAACAATATCTGTTGAGGAAGACTAGACCAAAGATGGAATGCATTATCTGTAAATTAGAGAGAGAGTCAGACAGACAGACAGACAGGGGGTAAGAAGAATGCTTTAAAAACTAGAGAAAATATCCATAAAAAGAACTAAAATACAGCAATCCCTTGCCATATCACAGTTTATTATTTAAGCTTACATCAATTCCTCTGTGGTGGTGTTTTGCATTTATAGTAAAATATACACAAATTATAAAAATAATTTTAAAAATATACAGTACAATACTGTTTCTATTTCACCTATTGTGAGGCGTTTTGGAATGTAACACCCCTGATAGTCAAGGGATTACTGTATATGAAAATATTTACATGGAATTCATAATTTACATAAAATTAAAAACATCATTAAATCGTTTAGCAATTGTATGACCATTGATCTGTGTAATCATCTTCAAATATTGATCTCTTTGATTGCTCCCAAATATTAGCTGACCACTGAAATCGAAGAAGCAACTCACTTTAAGGAAAAGACTTCTCTCATGAGCACTAAAGTCATGGTCCACGATATCCCATAACCAGTTGATTACTCTGTGGTTGTTATGATAGCCACCATAATACTGAGTATGACGTCTGCAATGAAGGAAAAACAGGGAATGATTAGAAACTTTGACAACTGGAGGTACTGCTAAGAACATTATAACTGCTCACATTATGTTGTTGTAATTATTTTAATTAGGGTAGTAAGCTAGTAGAATCGTTACCGCACCAGACAAAATGCTTAATTGCATTTCTTCTGACTTTACATTCTGAATTCAAATGCTGCCAGGGTTGACTTTGCCTTTTGTCCTTTCAGGGTCAATAAAATAAGGACCAATTGAGCACTAGGAGTCAATGTAATCGACTTACTCTCTCTCCCAAAATTGCTAGCCTTGTGCCAAAATTTGAAACCATTATTATAATCATCATGACCTTCGAACATTGGGCCTCACAGAGGCAATGACAGGAGACCAGGACCTTTGGAGATATGCTGTGATTGAGAAGACCCGGCAACTAAAGTGAGATCGCAGTCACTCATGTCCAGCCCTGTTTAGAATACTCCTGATGCGTTGGGCGATATGATATGCTTGAGAAGACCTATTGAGTCAAGTAAAACCAATAACGTAGCTGGGGCCAGTGCCCCCTGACTGACTCCCATGTCGGTGGCATGTAAAAAGCACCATCCGAATGTGATCGTTGCTAGTGTCTGCCTGACTGGCTCCTGTGCCGGTGGCACATAAAGAGCATCCACTACACAATCAGAGTTAGGAAGGGCATCAAGCTGTAGAAACCTTGTCAGATCAGACGGGAGATTGGTGCAGCCTCCTGGCTTGCCAGTCCCCAGTCAAACCTATGCCAGCATGGAAAACGGACGTTAAACGACAATGATGATAATGATGATTATCATTAACGAGGTGAGCAGACAGAATCATTAGCATGCCATCTTTATGTTCTGAGTTCAAATTCTGTTGTGCTCAGCTTTCAGGTCAATGCAATTCACCAGCACCCAACCCCCAAAAATTTCAGACTTTGTGCTTACAGTAGAAAGGATTGTTATTATTATTATTATTAAGGCAGCACGTTGGCAGAATCGTTAGCACACCAGGCAAAATGCTTAGTGGAATTTTGTCTGTCTTTACGCTCTGAGTTCAAATTCTGCTGAGGTCAATTTTGCCTTTCATCCTTTAGGGGTCAATAGACTACAAGTGAAATATTGGGGTTGATGTAATCAACTAGTCCCCTACCCCAAAATTTTAGGCCTTTAGCAGAAAGGATTGTTATTATTCTTTTCTACTCTAGGCACAAGGCCCAAAATTTGGGGGGAGGCAGCCAGTCAATTACATCGACCCCAGTATGCCACCCCGAAAGGATGAAAGGCAAAGTCGACATCGGCAGAATTTGAACTCAGAACATAAAAACCAAAATTCCACTAAGCATCTTGCCCGGCGTGCTAATGATTCTGCCAGCTCGCTGCCTTAAGGATTGTTATTATTATCATTATTATTAAACTCATCTTTAGTTATGACACGTTATTTTAGTATTTACATCTACACTATGTTTCCATTAGTTTGATATGGTACACAGTACACAAGCAATATACAGCAATATTTGATATCACATACAATATACAAGTATTTTTGATATCACATATGATATTCAATCCTTCGTATCACTCACATTATACATCAAATTTTACCATGATACACAACATACATCAGGCATCAGTCAAGACACATTGACACCGAACATGAAGTACATCAACTTTCACCAGGATTCTGGGAGGAATTACAAATGTCATGTGCATTACTTATGACATAAAAACATAATGAGATGAAGCAGCTGCTACACATGTATAAACATACCAGATTATATTAAATAAACAAAATGTCACTCAAAAGCCGGATGAGAGTGGAGTCAAAGAGGATCAAGGGAGGCAATCCAAATCGTATTGCAATGAGCAGCAGACTACCACACACAGACTGTGTAGGCGCAGGTATGGTGGTGTGACTTAGAAACTCGCTTCCCAACTATGTGGTTGCAGGTACAGTCTTAATATGAAACAATTATATTACACTATAACCAGCCTGTATTTAACTACCACACACATACACACAAATAGTTTGTAGTAGTTATAAACTCAATTGCAGCCTGGAAGGTGTTTATAAGCCATTTAAGAAACACCCAAAACCCGTTAGATTCACTTCAACATTTAAATTTAATTTGTCAAAATATTTTCGTCGCTTTGAGACCACGACCTGTTCACCGACAAAATTCCGTGCTCAGTGAACAGGTCGCAGTCTCAAAGTGACGAAAATATTTTGACAAATTAAATTTAAATGTTGAAGTGAATCTAACGGTTTTTGTGTGTTTCTTAAATGGCTTATAAACACCTTCCACGCTGCAATTGTTTTCATTCCAGCACACGATCTCAGATCAGGTCACTTGCTATGCAAGTACATCTCCGTAAAGTTATAAACTCAGTTTTCTATAAAATGCAAGATTTATATATTTAACGCTACAGATGGAAACAGACTTAATATAAACAAACATATCTAAAAGTTAAAACAACAACATACTAGCACACCTGTGCTAGTGCCATATAAAAAGCATTGGATCTGGTGCCATGTACAAAGCACTGGCACTAGTGTCACATAAAAAGCACCCAGTACACTCTGTAAAGTGATTGGTGTTAGAAAGGGCATTCGGTCATAGGGACTATGCCAAAACAGACAATTGGAACGTTGGTGCCAACTCCTGTCAAACAGTCCAATCCATGCCAGCATGGAAACAGATGTTAAATGATAATAATGATGATGATGATGAATATATCTTACCTTAAGTCTTCTATGTCGATATCTCTATTGTCACCAGAAATAAGCTTCTGTAGTTCAGGAGCTGAGAACATATTGAGCCATTCATGGTTAACCACTGATCGAAACCCACGGATGAAGGCAGCAGTTTGCTCCTTTATCTGGCAGTACATTCGAAAATGAGCCATCAAATGGACATAACGGATCCTGGAAAATAATCAAATGCATGAAGTAAGAACTTAATTAAATGTTAATAAAAAATAATTAGCATATTAATGAAAAGTAAAACAGAGTAAAACATCTGGTACAAACAATGTTTTAAAGTGATCATCATCATCATCATTTAACGTCCGTTTTCCATGTTGGCATGGGTTGGACGGTTTGACTGAAGTCTGGAGAGCCAGCGGCTGCACCAGGCTCCAATCTGATCTGGCAGTGTTTCTACAGCTGGATGCCCTTCCTAACGCCAACCACTCTGAGAGTGTAGTGGGTACTTTTTACATGTCACTGGCACGGAGGCCAGTCAGACAGTCCTGGCATTGATCACGTTCGGATAGTGCTTTTTACTTGCCACCGGCACAGGAGCCAGTCAGGTGGACCTGGCATCGATCACGTTCGGATGATGCATTTTACATGCCACTGGAATAGGAGCCCGTCAGGGGGCACTGGCCACAGCTACGATTTTGGTTTTACTTGACTCAACAGGTCTTCTCAAGCATATCATATTGCCCAACACATCAGAGGTACTCTTAAATGGTCCGGTCATGCAACACTGGCATGTTAATTTATGTTCCAATCACCAGCTTAATATTGACAAAATTGTTTTTGTTAAATTCTTTGTTATTCACAAAATTAATTTAAACAAAGGCAGTGTATTTCAAGAGGAATATGGTGAGGAAGGGGTTAACATGAACACCTGAGGCAGGTGATGTTCAGTATGATGTCTGACATAGTTCCAGTCTACAATTCAAATAATATTCAAGAGATGAATAAATAATAGTGAAAGAGCAATTACTTGTTTTCATCTGTAACTCCAATAACTTTTCCTCCAGGTACAAGTTCGTGTGTCTCAAGCCGACCCATGCAATCTTCATCACAGGAAAATGTTAGATCTAATTCACTGACATCACCCTCATAATGCTGAAAGAGAAGCACATCATTAGAACAGATGATAGATAGATTCACTTTTACTGACTTTCGTAAAAGTTCTAAAAGGTGGTGGATGTGATGGGGAAATGGATGATGACACTTATTTGAAATACTAGCTGAGGTACCCAGTAAAATATTACACTTAATAAGATGTCTGTTTACAGCCATGAAACATTTTTCATCAATTTCGACATTTTTCTAAAATTTAAAATCTATATTAATAGATCAATTTGACAAAAACATGAGCAGAGTCTGGTAGTGAACCCGTATTGTCATTTTTGTGCATATGCATAAAATGGCGAATTTTACGCTTTGGGACAGATGTCGTCAAATTTATGTCACAATGGCTGGTGCACAAAATGTCTAAATTTTGCTTGAAAAATAAAATGGTCTTACCTAATCATAACCTGAAACGCTGGGGAATTAAAACAACGAATTTAGTAAATCTAAACAATTTGCATCGAAATGCAGAATTAGCAAATGCTAAATAGATTACCATTAATAAGCTGTCTGTTTATATAAAAGAAATCAGAATAGAGTGCCCAGTAGAACTGTTACAAAAGGTTTTCCTCTCTGGCACAGCCAGAATAACCAGGAAAGTATTAGATAGTTGGAAAGAACAGATAGCATGGTACTGTAGGTTGTGGGTAGCAAGCCCACTATGCATGCAAGACTCCAGGAGTTACAACAAAACCTGAGATAAAAAGAAATAATAATATCATCAATATTAATGGAGATTGTGAAAGAACAGCAAGAGATATTTTATGCAGCAAGGGTGCAAGTATGTAACCACTCAACCTGCATAAAAATAGCAGCTAAATTTCCAACAAATCAGAGCATAACATCTTAGGAAAAAAAATGCACTAGAAAAAAGAACGCATATTGTCTTGGGTAAGAGACAAGAGGGCCATGGTTGTAATGTCTTCAATCATAAAAGTCTGTATGATCAGAACTGATTAGAGACTAATCAAGAATATTAACATCATTAAAAATGACATGGATAATTTAATAGCAATAACTGAATGACTTGGTTAGTGGTACTACATACTTTGGGATCATCATATCCATTTTCCAAGGAATGGATCAGCAGAAATGGTAGAAGTTGAAACTAAATGGTCTTCCATGTCTACTTCCATCCATTTAACATCATCATCATTCAATGTTCATTTTCCATATGGCTATGGACTGGACAGTTTAACAGAAGCAGGCAAGCCAGAGAGCTGCGCCAAACTCCAATTGTCTGCTTTGTTAAGGTTTCTACAGCTGAATGCCCTTCTTAATGCCGACCACTTCCCAGAGTGTACTGGGGGCCTTTTATGTGTCACCAGTACCAGTGCTTTACATATGGCACCAGTACAGGTACTTTATACGTAGAACCAGTACAGGTGCTTTTTACATGGCTTCAGCACCCATGGGCTCACAAGACAAAGACCTCACAACTGAGAGATGGAGTGGAGATTAGAGTATGATAGAGGGACAGAGGTAGCCCTCTTACTATGAAGGAGATACTTGGCTACATTAGTAGGACCTTATTTCGAATTCCACCAATGTCAGCTATAGTCAAGTTATAGTCCTTTTCTGGTCACCCCCTTGGGGATGATTCAAAGGACTTATGGCTTCACATTAGAAATCTGTGACCTTGTACCAATGCATGAAATCAATGTTTCAAATAGTGAATTTCTCTGTAGCAGTGGGTTATTTTTTACTTAAATATTATATCTGATAAATAGAAATTACTAGTCTTTGGACTTATTCTAATTTCAGATTTTATTTGTTTATTTTTAAATATTTTGAAGATTTTTAAAATCAAAAATAGAAACTGGACAGCAAAAACATGCTTTCACACCAGGCATTATATTTTGTAAATGACTGATTTTAAAGCCACATAGTTAAAACTAATTGATGATGATGGTGGCGGTGGCCACGACAGAAATGATGATGTGGTGAAGAAACATGAAAATATAGAATTATAATTAAAACAATCTTCATCTATGTTAGATTGAATTGTGTCAAAATGCATTTGTTAAAATGATGGGAAATATTTACAGAGTTTACTGAATAAATGTAAAGTATATACAAACCTTGAGGTATGAAAGACTTTTGGCAAGTTCTGGGTCTAAAGATGGTAATTCATCAAGGGAACTGTAGGTTGAACTCTGCTGATGGCCAAGAATTTGTGTCAGGAAGAACGGTGCAAATGGCACATCAACAACAATACCCTGTCAACAAACAAAGCCAGATCAGAAATTTTTCTAAGCAAATTTTCATTTCAAATATTTCACAGAATAGCTTTTTGTATTCCTTTAAATGTTTCAGACCTAAAGGCCGTGGCCATGCTGGGGCACTGGTATCAACAATCTACTGATGTTTCAGTTTGGTGGTTTTCTACACTATTGATGAAAATTTAATAATTTCTACCCTATCATTATAGCATCACTCTATATTCTCAATGTGTCTTGACTCCAATATTAGCTTTATGCTCCTCAATTGGACCATGTTAAAATTATATAAAATAGAAATTTTAGAACATCTCTTACAATTAAGAATCAAACTGAATCCAGAGGCCAATATAAAACAGATGGACTGTGAAATTAATAAGTTTATTTACTTATCCCATTAATTGGAAAACTGATACAAAGTAAAATCATGAATGCACACAGGCCAAGCTGTAGCTGAGTAGTTAAGAAGCTCTTTCTTCCTAACCATACGCTCTTGGGTTCAGTTCCACTGTATTGCACCTTGGGTATCTTTTTTCCTACAATAGCAACAGGCTGGCCAATGTAAGTGGATTTGGTAGAGGGAAACTGAAAAGAAGCCCATTGTGTGTGTGTGTGTGTGTTTTTGCATGTATAGTCTCGTCTTGACATGAAAAATACGGAATATTTAAGAGAGGTGTTATACAAAGGAGAAATAAAGAGATAAGTTGTTCTCTGTAGACAAGAATGATGAGCAAATTCATGTTGGAGTCTGCTGGAACATATGAAGAATGAATATCTATATCATTTTTGCTGCTTTATCTAATAATATTTAAAGTTACCCATGTCATGATGGATAACACTCCAGGATATACATTCTGAGAAAAATTTACCTCATAGACAGCTTTTCCTAACATCCGTCCCAGAAAATCAAAAAGTGCCAAGTGATCTTCTTGAATATAGGATGTTGATGAAGGATACAGCTTCTGTTCACTAGTTGCCTGCAAAGGAAATTTTAAACATGAACTTTTGTTAAATGCTTGTCTTTAAAATATTTATAACCAAAGAGCTACTATTTCCATCAGGAATTGCTACAATCAAAGAACAAATACAACTGCAGAAATTCTCTTTTATCTTCCTTGTAAAACAAAACTGGTACAGCATCATCTCAAATTGGTCAGTTAAATGAACCATTAATAGCTCCAGATACTGACCAAGTAGTATTTAAATTTTGAAGGTATTTTGTTGTCACTGTCAATGAACATTGAGTTGTAATATAAATATATATAAACAAAACAAAAAACAGATGTGAGAGGCAAAAGAAAATTAATATTCCATATGGTTACAGTTGTTTCGTAATTTACTCCAAGTTACATCATTAACTTTGATGCACAAGTACATATACAATACATATGCAGCACACGCACGTTATATACATGTATGTACATCATACGATATAATTCCATAGTCATACAATGATGCACTTTTTTTATTCATTCTTAATTTGAAAAGATTTATAAAAATAATCAATGTTTGGCAACCAAACTCAGCATTTGTCAAGTTAAGAGTGAACACGACAAATACTAATAAAGATATTAAACCCCTTAGCATTCAAACTGGCCATATCTGGCCCAAATATTTTACCTTGTTTTATGTTCAAGCTGACCAGATCTGGCCTCTTGTACCTACCCGACAATGTTATTCTAAAAATAAACAATCACACCATAAAAATCTTGAAGCTACATGATCAATTCAAAATGATTTGAATAAATAAGTATCACATCTGACAGAGTAATCTAAATGCTAAAGGGTTGAAAAAAAAATGTTTGAGTAAAGTCATTTATCCTGGCCATAATGACTGACAGGATACCAAAGAAAGCAATGATAGAGAGTCATCATGATGGATTAACTCATATTAAACCAGTTTAAGATTAGGAATTTGTCATGTTTACTTATATTTTGAAGAATAATTTCTTACCTTGAATAGACTCAAAGATGGATCAAATACCCTTGAAATAGTTTCCTCTAAAAATTCTTTAAATACACCATCTTGATCAATTCCTGCCTCATCTAAACCCTAACAAAATGAAACAAACAAAAATATTAAAACATAATAGAACCAGTTGCTTAAATTATAAATATCCTTGTTTTATAGATACATAAATGATGTCTTGTTAACTAACTAAATCTCTTATTATCTGAAACCTAAAAATATAAATTCTTTGAAATTATTAAATAGTCCCAAGATAAAAGACCAGTGGTCTTGTCTTTTGAAAAACCTCCTACACTGATGAAGCCAATGGAATTTGATGCTCATTTTGAATTTCTGATTCTTGTTGTCGTTTCTGGTGTGTGGCTACAGATCAGCTCTGACTGGGTCAATTTGCAACACAGTAGTAGTTGGTGGAACAGGGTGTAGCCCTCAGGTCAACTGTTTCACATACACAAATACTTCTGCCTAATGAAGTTGACCACACTGTGTATCCCAGCAGGTACAGGTTTATTGTGTGGGTGGGATGTCATGCTCCTTTCATTTATATAATACATATATATATTTTTTTGGTCTTGCATGTACTTCATGACCTTGTCAGTGCAGGTGCCACTTAAAAGCACCCAGCCCACACTGTAAAGTGGTCGGCATTTGGAAGGGCATCCAGCTGTAAAAATCCT
>NC_042997.1:113919236-113994236 GCF_006345805.1 Octopus sinensis | reverse complement strand
GATATTTATGACCACGCTAAATGGTACAACGAGGACAAACAATAAAATAGTTACCTCACTAAATGGTATAATGTGTGGAATCTTTTGCATAATAAATTGAGCATTTTTTCTGCCAGCTTCCAGTTCAGAAATTATAGTCGATGGTTTCACATCTCTACAAAAATGAAAAAAGAACATCATCAGCATCATAAGTAACATGACTGTCTTCATGTTGTCATCACATCTAACCCACATTCTTCAAAAACTGAATGCCCCTCTCTCTAATATTGTTCTCATTTTCTCTGTTAAACATAACTCTTTCTAACCAAGCCACCTTGTTTTTACATCAGTTATTTTTTCATGTTGATAAAAGCTGGGCACGACTTCTCAAGGCAGCATACTACAGCTGAATGCTCCCGCTGAAGCTAACCCTCATTTGTTATTCATGTAATTAATTTTCCTTATTTTACACATCTTTAAATGTGCAAAGACAGCAAAAGATTTGTTGACAAGGAAAATGACAACATTATCGTTTGTAGCTGAGCAACTTTTTTAAAGAAAAGTGCAAATGTAAACACACACACACACACACGATGGACTTCTTTCAGCTTCTGTCTATAAAACCCATTCACAAAGAATTTTTCCAACTAGGCATAATAAGTAGAAGACATTTGCCCAAAGTGTCATGCAATGGGACTGAACTCAAAACCACGTAGTTTGGAAGCAAGCCTCTTAACCACCTGTCTGTGCCTATGCCTTTCCAAACTAAGAACTCATCATCATTTAATGTCCATTTTCCTTGCTGGCATGGGTTGGATGGTTTGACAGGAGCTGGCAAGTCTGGGAGCCATACCAGGCAGCATTGTCTATTTTGGCAAGGTTTCTATAGCTAAATAACCTCCCTAACACCAACCACTTCATAGACTGTATTGGGTGCTCTTTATGTGACACCAGCACCGGTGCTCCTTACATGGCAGCAGCATTGGTGTTTTTAACCTGGCACCATCATTGACAGGATCACCGAAGCATGTTGCAAGACAAAAAGAAAAACATGAACCCCAATAATAAACTTCACTCCAAATGTAATCCTCATGGGAATTTGCAGAGGTGACAAATTGGCAGACTGGTTAGAGTGCTGGACAGAATGTCTCACAGTATTTGTTCGGACTCTCCGTGCTCTGAGTTCAAATACCCCTCCACTCAACTTTGTTTTCATTCTTTCAGAGCTGATAAAAAAAAAAAATCCAGAGCAGTGGATTGAGGAAATATAAGAATGTCCAAAAAGATTCCTTGTGACATCTTCTCAGACTCTATACACTATGTTCAAACCACTCCTCACCCCCACCCCACCCTCCTATCACCAAAATTCTGTGACACTTCTTTCAGGAGTTGTGACCAACCGACAGTATTAGCAAATAGTTAAAACTAAGGAAATACAGCTTCCTTGGTTTTTACCTCCTGTGATGGCAGTCGACTAGAAGGTTGACTGCCATCACAAGAATGAACAGTTTTAGTGTTGTCTTGGTTAATATTGTGCTAAATAGTGGTTAGGGCATGTGCATTTGTGAAAGTTACTGCTGTCCTCTCATTGAACGATAAACAAACAACTCGTGCATTTGTAGACTGTATTATGTGGATTGTGGAAAGGCGGCAAGCTAGCAGAATTGTTAGAGCTTTGGGAAAATGCTTTGTGGTATTTCTTCTGACTCAGTACATTCTGAGCTCAAATTCTGCCTTTCATCCTTTCAGGGTCAATCAAATAAGTACTACTTGAGAAAGATTTCCAACCTTGTGCCTACAGTAGAAAGGATCATTATTACTATTGTTGTTGTTATTGTTATTATTATTATTATTATTATTATTATTATCGTTATCAGGTTGCTGAGCTGGCAGAAACATTACTGAGCAGAACAAAATGCTTTGTGGTATTTCTCCCTACTCATTATGTCCTGAGTTCAAATTCCACATAGGTGGACTTAGCCTTTCACCTTTTGGGTTAAAAAAAATAGTACCAGTTAAGCACTGGGTTTGAGGTATTTCACTAGCCCCATCCTCGTCATCATCATTTAACATGCGTTTTCAATGCTGGCATGGGTTGGACAGTTTGATAGGAGTTGGCAAGCTGGAGGGCTGCACCAAGCTACATTTATCTGTTTGGCATGATTTCTACAGCTGGATGCCCTTCCTAATGCCAACCATTTTACAGTGTGTACTGGGTGCTTTTTACATGGCACCAGCACCACTGCCACTCCTTTTTATGTGGTAGGAACCAACATGGGGGCTTTTCATGTGACACCAGCGCCAGAAGAAGCCTTGTGCCTACAGTAGAAAGGATTTTGTGAATTATAGTAATTTAGTGTCCGATCTGTCAGTCAATAAGTGAAACCAATGAAACCAAGTAATGTGAGATAAATAAAAATGCGCCCTTTGTAAAGCCTAGCCAGGTTCATGGGCCCTGTTTTCCGGTTTCCATGGCGTATGTGTTCCCCAGCTGGACGGGACGCCAGTCCATTGCAGCGTTACTCATTTTTGCCAGCTGAGTGGATTGGAGCAACATGAAATGAAGTGTTTTGCTCAAGAACACAATGCGTCGCCCGGTCCAAGAATCAAAACCACAATCTTACGATCATGATGCTGACACCCTAACCACTAAGCCACATGCCTCCACTTAATGTGAGATAAGAACATTTAAATATTAAACTTACCGAATTAGCCAATGGTCCTTGGGAGTGAATGACCGACGACTATCTCTTTCATAAAGAATCATTAGCAGGCTACGAGCAGCGCTAAAGACATTACAAGAGCCGGTCACTTGAAAGTCTGTGATTAGGAAAAAGTGGAAAGAAAAAAAAAGCAGCATTAGTAGTAGTAGTAGTGGTGGTGGTGGTGGTAGTAGTATGAACAAATTGCAGCCATCGCAAAGCATCAATTAATTATAAATTGAAGGAAAAACAGAAGAAAAAATTATTAGGTGTTAATAATGCAAACGTTGGTACTGTACCTATTAACGAATTCCAAATGACTTTGAAGACGAAATGATTGAGGAAGTCACTCATTTTGATATAGTCATCAATGGAAAACATGCGCTGTTGTTCATACATCTCAATGTCATCAAGGGTGCTGGACAATAGAGAAAAAGAAAGAAATTAGAAGAAATGATGATAATGATAATAATAATAATAATAATAATAATGATGACACAATAAACCATTAGAATCAATTTACAACATATATAACATCAACACCTAATATCGTCATCATCATGGCCCATTTTCTATTCTGGCATGGATCGGGCAGTTTGACAGGAGCTGGAAAGGCCAGGAACTGCACCGGATTCCATTGTCTGTTTTGGCATGGTTTCTGCAGCTTGATGCCCTTTTTAACACCAGCCACTTTACAGGGTGTACTGGGTGCATTTTATGTAGTACTATCACCAGTGCTTTTTACATGGCACCATCATCAGTGCTTTTTACGTGGCACCACCAGTGCCGGTGCTTTTTACGCGACACAATCACCTGTGCTTATAATGTAAATTATTAAGTTTGACTATTTGATGGATATATGCAATAGCATTAAGGATGGCAATATAGTTGAAGAAATTAGTGGGGTTACAATGTAGAGGGCAAAGAAAGACAAGTTTTTATAATTCTCTGGTAAATAAATTAAATGGATGATGTAAAACAAATTAAACCTTGTGTATGTGAGATACTTACGTGATCAAGTGTCCAGCTGACTCAGAAAACAAGGAAAGAAGGCTAAACACAGGATGTAAGGTGGTGTTGGGGCTCTGAGGGAACAATTCTAGAAACACTTTAAGGCCACAGCTTGGGCCTAAGTCACAAAGAAATTTCCACAATATTGGAAGGAGAACTTTGTTGTAACTAAGACCTGGAAGATGACAGACAAAAATAAATAAATAATAAATGGTAAACAACATTTGATGATAAACAATGGTTTATGAACATTAACAATGAAGCAAATAAATATATGAGGTGGCTCCCTCTGTTGGACAAGGCTGACCATGCATCTGTACATCTATGTGCAATCATCATCCTCAACTTTTAACATCCGCTTTCCATGCTAGCATGGGTTGGACGATTTGACTGAGGACTGGCGAACCAAATGGTTGCGCCAAGCTCCAATCTGATCTGGCAGAGTTTCTACAGCTGGAGGCCCTTCCTAACGCCAACCACTCTGAGAGTGTAGTGGGTGCTTTTATGTGCCACCGGCACGAGGGCCAGTCTAGCGGTACTGGCAATGGTCACGCTCGAAATGGTGTGTTTTACGTGCCACCTGCACAGGAGTCAGTCCAGCAGCACTGGCAACAACATTTTTTGAAGAAAAATTGCAGGTGTCCAAGCATGTCAGTTGTCTTCTCTCCATTCTACCAATATTTATCAAAATGAAAAATGGTTGTGTCAGAGCCAATACTGCTAGGCACTAGTACCCCAAGTGCCATTACAAGCACTGCCATCATAAAAGAAAGAGTCCTATAGATACTGCAGAGCATCTTGACCAACCCTCAAACAATTCTGCCAATCCACCACTCAAGATAAGTACGGTTTTATCAACTCTGAAAGTATGGACCGTAAAGATGACCTCAGTGAAATTTGAACCCAGAACACAAACAGAATAAATACTTCAAAACATTCCATCCAATGCTCTAATGATTCTTCCATTTCACCACCTTAAACATTATTAACTTAGATATATTATCTCTTTCTTTATTTGCCCAAAAAGTCACAGAAAGGGATTGAACCTGGGGCATTATGGTTGTGAAGCAAACGTTTTTATTTATCTTATATAACAACCAGTGAACAATAGTTACAGTTAGTTATAGGTTTGTAATGGGCCAATCAGGTCAGTTGTTCATAAGTCCACTTTGAAGAATTTCATTTCAGAGTTTTTTTTCACAAACCTGGCTGGCCAAGTCTATATTCCTGCCTCCATTAATAAAGAGGTTATGTGCCTCCAACCAGCTGGTCTGGGGAGTCGCTTATATTGCTAAGAGCATAACAGGTAACTTTCTGACCAGCAAGAAGAACTTTCTGACTGACCATGACCATTAACCAATGACTACATTAAATGTGTGTGTGTGTGTGTGTGTGAGAGAGAGAGAGAGAAAGAGAGAGAGTGAGTGAAATATGGCCAAATGCTTAAGAAGTTCACTTCAAAATCACATCAATAAATAGATAATTTCTCTTGACCAACTCATTTAATAACCATATATAACCTTTAATAACCAATGACTACATTAAATGTGTGTGTGTATGTGTGTGTGTGTGCGTGTGAGAGAGAGAGAGTGAAGTGTGGCCAAATGCTTAAGTAGTTCACTTCACAACCACATCAATACAGGGTCTTTATCCGAAAACAAAACAGTGTAAAGTCCCTTTCTTGGAAGAATTAGCAACAGAAAACAACTCCAAAATAATTGGAATTACTGAAAGTCATCTCAACGAAAACATCCGCAACAGCGAAATCATAATCAATAGATTCAACATCTTCAGATGTGATAGACAAGGCAGATCCCATGGGGGCGTTATCATGTATATCCATGATACCTATGCATGCATAGAACTTGTCAATGAATCAAATGCCTACTGCAACCTGCTGTGCATAAAAATCATCCACTTAATACAGTTGTAACAATAATGTACAGAC
This sequence comes from Octopus sinensis, assembly GCF_006345805.1. NCBI lineage: Eukaryota > Metazoa > Mollusca > Cephalopoda > Octopoda > Octopodidae > Octopus > Octopus sinensis. Next base: position 113,988,596 of record NC_042997.1, on the reverse strand, counting down.
CGCCAAACAGCCCAACATTATCCTTCACTGAGCCACTGACGAAGCTCCAACAAATTCTGGGAAACATGGCAAGTCCAATGCCAGACATTATCCTCCTTGGTGACTTCAACTTCCCTAACATCATCTGGCCACATGGACACATACTAAAACTGGGGACAAAAGCTGAACAAATACAGGCAGCCAAACTGTTGGAAGTCACAGAGAAATTATACCTCAAACAAATGATGACAGAAGCAACAAGAAATAATAATACGATCGACTTGGTTTTCACCAACAACGAGGACACGCTATTTGACCTTCACTCAACCCAACAATCCTTTCAGACCACAATATTATTGAAATGCATTTACACATTGGTAATGAGCCCAATGCCACAACTCTTAAACAAAAGGACATGCCAAAGCTATGCAGGTATGATTATCACCAGGCAAATTGGGAAACTATTAACAACCAGTTACAAATCATTGACTGGGATCTCTACCTTACTGGGCCAGATAAACACAAGAAATTCTTAAACAAGATCGAAGAAATATGTGAAAAAAATGTTCCTCTAAAGAAAACCAAGTCCACAAAAAAACCTGTACCACGGGAGCGAAAGATCCTGATGCGCAAAAGGTCAAGACTAAGAAACAAAACATCTAAGCTGACATCAAAACATGAATTACAGAAAGTCCTTGACCAAATATACAGATTAGAAGACAATCTAAAACAACACTATGATGAAGAACGTAGCAATGCAGAAAAGAAAGCCATAGAAAACATCAAGAAAAATCCAAAATGTTTCTACAGTTTTGCAAAGAAATACTCGAACACCAAGTCAACAATAGGACCTCTCCAGAGACAAAATGGGGATGTAGTGAATAACCCTATTGAAATGGCAGAAATGTTGGGTCAACAGTATGAAAGTGTCTTCAGTGAGCCATCTAAAACCATGAAGATCCATGACCCAGGAAAATCTTCAAGGATATCGACCATACTAAACCTACCCTATCCGACATTGATTTCAACCCAGAAGACATAGCAAGAGCAATAGACAAGCTCTCCATGCACTCGGCTGCGGGGCCTGACGGTTTCAATGCCATGATACTTAAAAACTGCAAGGCACAATTGTCGAAACCCCTTTACATGATATGGAGGGAATCTATGGAGAATGGCAAAATACCAATACATATAAAGAAGCACACATAACTCCAATACATAAAGGGGATAGCAAATCAAAACCAAAGAACTACCGACCAATCTCACTGACATCACACATTATCAAGGTCTTCGAAAGAATAGTTCGTGGAAAACTGGTTGAGTTCCTGGAATCCAACAATCTGATGAATTGCAACCAGCATGGATTCAGGTTAGGTAGATCATGCCTTTCCCAACTACTGGCACCCATGACCAAATCCTAGAAAATCTAGAGAATGGATACAACACAGATGTTATCTACTCGACTTTGCCAAGGCATTTGACAAGGTAGATCATGGCATCCTGGGTCACAAACTTCGAAAGCTAGGAGTAGGAGGAAAAGTTGGTACATGGATAAACGAGTTCCTTACAAATAGAACTCAAACAGTCACTGTGAATGGAACCCATTCAACACCATCACCTGTGACCAGCAGTGTTCCTCAGGGGGTACAGTACTCGGCCCAATCCTGTTTCTCATCCTCATCTCTGACATAGATGAAGATACAACCAGCAACGTCTCATCCTTTGCTGATGACACCAGGGTCATGAGACAAATCAAAGACGAGGTGGATACAGAGGCCTTACAAAAGGACCTGACCACCATATATAAATGGCAGGAAACAAAAAACATGTTGTTCAATGATAAGAAGTTTGAACTAATTCGCTACGGAACAGATCAAGATCTGAAAAATACAACAAAAAACTACAGAAACCCATCAGGACAACAAATAATGGAAAAACAGTATGTGAAAGATTTAGGAATCCACATGGGAACCAACCTAAAATTCAGAGAACACCTTGACTCAGTCTGTCTTACTGCAAGAAAGTACAGCGGGTGGATCTTGCGCACCTTCAAATCAAGAGATACCTCAACAATGAAAACCCTCTGGAACAGTATGATACTTCCGAGGATTGACTACTGTTCTCAGTTGTGGTCACCAACAACAAAGGGCCAACTATCTAAGATAGAATCGCTCCAAAGAAATTTTACCTCATACTTCTCAGAACGAGGGACCTGGACTATTGGCAAAGACTCAAAACCTTGAGGATGTACTCAATAGAAAGAAGATTTGAGCGATACCGAATTATATACATTTGAAAATGATAAAGCAGAAGGTGCCAAACTTTGGTATCAAAACCTACCACTCACTGCGCCACGGAAGACGCTGCCAGCTGCCACCAATCAACAAAAAGGCTGGCCAGGCAGCAAAAACCCTGCGAGAATCAAGTCTGTTGGTTCGAGGAGCACAACTGTTCAACTCCATTCCGGTATATGTCAGAAATCTATCAGGATGCAGTGTGGAATCATTCAATTGCAACTGGATAGATACTTAAGCACCATTAGAGATGAACCCCATCTCCCAGGATATACACAACGAGCACAAACTGACTCAAACTCGCTCCTACACATGTCAAATTTAAGCAGAGAATACAACCTGGCAACCACACCAGACTCTGAGGGTGGAGTCTTCGACTTGGCCTGAGCATGGACTCAAACCCAAATGAAATGAAATGAAATGAAATACTTTAGATAATTTCTCTTGACCGATTCCTTTAATAAATGCCAATCAATACTGAAAAAAGGTTTTTTACACAATACTGAAGAAATTGGGAAGTCATGAAGGAACTGGTTATGTGGGAAAGAAGTGAAAAGAAAGACAGTTAAATATGGAGGAAAAAACAAAAGAACAAAGGAAGAAGAAACTAGAGTAAGAATTGAAGATTTAGAAAGAAAACAAACAAAAATTACAATAAAGGTAAAGAAAAAGTGTGTCAGGTGAAACATTTGACTTACCTCCAAGTATGTCTAATCTGAGTTGGCTTAAAGTATTGATGGCTTGTTGATATAGATCACAAGGTAGGCAGGTGGCTCTGGCAACGTGACTACCAAGTTTGATTTTGGCACAAGTGTTCTTTGAAGAGGCTTTTTCTAGAGCTTTTTTCAGAAGGCCTTCAAAATAAAAAGGACGATAGGGATGAAGAGTAAATTCAGGTGATTTTTATAAACAAGAATATATATATATATATATATATATATATATATAATGGGACTGCAGACTTGTCATTAGAATGTCACAAGAAGGGATCACAAGATGAACTCTTCAAGCCGAGCCAACCGGTATAAGACCAAGGGGTAGATCAAGGATGAGATTGTTGGATGATGTCCATGGTCTCAGCTGGTCAAGCTTGGGAATCCAGCAGGAGTGTGTAACGACAGGTGCTTCTGACAGGATGCTAAGGAGGAGATGCTTGAGGACTCTACCCCAACAACCCTAGCACGGATTGAGGGTAGAGTAAATGGATGAATGGTATCTTAATTTAATGCTATTCCAAGTGGTTACAGTAATTCAATTCTAACCTGGCTAGCTTTTTCACAAATCAGTAAATGTTTTATTTACATTATTTACATTTGACAGATATTTGTCCTCATCTTGTTTGCTGTTAACACATTTTGGCTGATATACCCTCCAGCCTTTATCTGGTGTCTTGGGGAAATTTCGAACCTGGGTTCTCATTCCTATGGTATTTTTTGATGTTATTATTATTATCATTATTATTATTCAGGTCATTGCCTGGAATCGAACTCGGAATCTTGGGGTTAGTAGCCCACGCTCTTAACCACTACACCATATACCCTGATGAAGGCTGGAGGGTATATCAGCCGAAACATTATGTTAACAACAAACAAGATGAGGACAAATATCCGTCAAGTGTAAATAATGTAAACAATATAAATAATGTACATAATTTCTTCATCTCTCAAATATAGAACTGTAGTAAATGTTTTGTTTACTGATTTCTATAACAGAACAAATATTTTCTGCTTGGCTCAGAATGTCTGGGGTATTTGTGAAAGAGAAAACCAAATCAGGTTGAAACACTATGTCTGGCAATCCAACTGGCATATATATACACACACACTATATATTATGATATCATTATTTTAATCTAAGGCTGTTTCAAGTATATAAAGTAAATTAGCTGCAGAATGGTTTCAGGTGAGATTAGTAATTAGAACTCTAACAAAGAAATACCAACAGGAAGTGAAGCAGGTAAAGGAATGGAAACAATTTTAAAATTTTCTCAAGTGTCATGGTTACGCAATTAAATCTAAATAAAGGAATAACCACCTTGATTGTGGAAGAAAAGTGAAGATAACAACATCAACAACAACAACAAAAACTAAACAGATACTAAAGGTTAAAAGTCTAAAATAAAGAAACACTGAGGTGCGTGTATTAAGTGAGGGGCAACTAGAAACGTCTCTGAATAATAAAACTTACCAATCTTTTTTAGATTACTAAACTCATTCACAGTAAAAGAATACATTTGAGTGAAGGAGTTTCGATTAAAATCTGAAAGGGAAATACTCAGAAAGATGAAGATTCAATCACCACACAACATATCAGGGAAGCAATATAAATCCCCAAACCTACTCTAGATGTTAAGTCTCATAATCTCTGATAATTTCTTGTGGTCCCCAACCTTATTATACACAAAAACATCGCAACATTGCTAATCTGCATTGCCAAAGAACAGGAGCCTTATTTAATATACGACCCCAACGAGGACAATTAGGATTTTATGATGAACAACTAATTTTCATCCATGATTATTCAAAATTTATTCTTACAACTATTTTATCACTAGTAATATATATTACAATTCTACTTATAACAAATGAATTTTCTTCACTTATAATCACTGAAAGTCAAAATATTGAAACAATTTGAACAATCCCCACCAGAATCATTCTATTATTTCTTGCCCTACCCCTAAAATTCCTTAAAAGGATTTCTTTTAAGAGCTATGATCAACTGGAAACTCTCGACAAAGTTCTAAAAAAAGAACTGCAGCTACACACACACACACACACACACACACAAACACACATAGAAGCCATTTGACTAATTTCCAAAGGCCTGCAGATACACTATCTCCTCTCTTTGCTTCTTCTACCACTACTATAATGGCCTCTGCTCTTCTGAACTAACTATCTGCTAATCCTTTCTCTAGAACTGTAAACCTTTAGAAAGCTCTCCTCCTTACAAACATCTTTCATCTTGAATAAGATGAAGATCAACCACATCAATATCACCAAACTGGGAGAACCTATAGAGATCATAGGGACTCCTCTCATCTTCCACCTGAGAAGTTTAATAAGGGAGCAGCTTCAACTGAAGAGACACAAAATATGGTCAAAACATCACAGTATCTTGAATTCTCCTTACAGAGGTGAATTGCACGTGTTATGAATGCACATCATCTACAGAAAGGAGGTGTTCTTCCATGACGTAAAAAAAAATGCAGGTGTGGCTGTGTGACAAAAAGTTTGCTTCCCAACCCCATAGTTCTGGGTTCAGTTCCACTGTGTGGCACCTTGGGCAAGTGTTTTCTGCTGTAGCCTCAGTTCGATCAAAGCCTTGTGCGTAGATTTGGTAGATAGAAACTGAAAGAAGCCTGTCAGAGTTGCTGAAGCATGGAACAAACTACCAGCATCAGTTGTTAGTTGCCAAGACACTGCATCCTTTAAAACCTCCATGCTTCCTGAAATTCACCAACTCTACACCTGATACCCCACCCCTTCATACCCATGCACACATGTATACCATGACTCATACACTGTTCACTTTCCTGTCTTTTGTACACAATTCTATGTACTATACATGCACCTTTGATGAGTTGTAGTGCACCTGAACACTGTACACAATAATTTCATTATTATTATTATTATATATGATGATGATGTATATATATATATATATGTATGTATGAATTGAGTATGTGTGTGTATGTGGGGGGGTTTTTCTGTCTCTTTATCCTCCACCACTGCTTGACAACCAGTGTTGATGTGTTTACACCTCCATAACTTAGCAGTTCAGCAAAAGGAACTGATCGAATAGGTACCAGGCTTTCAAAAACAATAAATACTGGGGCTGGTTTGTTTGACTAAGATTCCTCAAGACAGTGCCCCAGCCTGGCCGCAGTCAAATGACTGCAACAAGTAAAACATGGAAAAATAAAAGACAATTCTGCTGGTTAGAAAATAGTCAAAAACAGTGTAAAAGTGGACAGTAGTTTGGGTTTTTGTAAAGGATATTCTTTCTTCATTGGGTTTTAGTTTGAAAAGTGAAATTTGGTGGTCCAAACTGCTGTGTTAACACTAAGGCTCATTTATGAATGATCGAAGGGGAGATGATCATGGCTGGAACATTGATCACTTATTTAGGGTTGACATATCCTTAAACATCATCATCGTCATTTAATGGCTACCTTCCATGCATGGAAAATAGATGTTAAATAATGACAATGATGTGTATGTGTAGATATATATCGTGTCGGTGACACGTAAAAAGCTCCAACCAATCGTGGTCGTTTGCCAGCCTCCTCTGGCCCCTGTGCCGGTGGCACATAAAAAGCACCCACTACACTCATGGAGTGGTTGGCATTAGGAAGGGCATCTAGCTGTAGAAACACTGCCAGATCAGACTGGGGCCTGGTGCAGCCTCCTGGCTTCCCAGACCCCGGTCAAACCGTCCAACTCATGCTAGCATGGAAAACGAACGTTAAATGATGATGATATATATATATATATATATATATATATATATATATATATATCATGATCATTATCATCTTTTAACGTCTGCCTTCTATGCTAGCATAGGTGGGATGGTTTCGCAAGAGCCAGACTTCTGTGACTGATTTGGCAGGATTTTAACCGTTGGATGTCCTTCCAAACACCAACCACTCAGCAGAGTGGACTTAGTGATTTTTAAGTGGCACAAGCACAGGTGAGGTCAGTTTTGGCAAGATTTTTAAAGCTGAATGCCCTTCCAAACAACAACTCCTCAGCAGAGTGGACTGGGTGCTTTTAAGTGATACCTGCACTGAAAGGGTCACCACTAATAACAATTGTTTGCTATCAGAGGTGTGAGCTGTTCTGGATTGCAAGGCAGTGTATCAGTAGGAATCAGGATATCAGGGGGGGGGGGGCGATGTAGGAGTATGGAAATGCTACTAAGACAGGTTAATGAAGAGTGAAGGTGGGAGAGAGATGGACTGTTCCAAGTAGACCCAATGGAAGGACCAACTAGTGAAACTGATATAGTTGACCATTAGGGATATGAAGTTCCTTCTTGAGCCATGCCTGGCTCATAAGGACCGGTTTCCTGGTTTCCTTGGCGCATAGGTTCTCCACATGGACGGGACACCGGTCCATCACAAATGAGCTGCAAGATGCAGGAGGAAACAGTGAGAGAAAGTTGTAGCAAAAGAGTCAGCAGAAGTTCGCCATTACCTTCTGCCGGAGCCACGTGGAGCTTAGGTGTTTTGCTCATAAACACACACATCGTCCGGTCTGAGATTCAAACCTGTGATCCCTCGACCGCGAGTCAGCTGCTCTAATCACTAGGCCATGTGCCTTCACAGGGATATGAAGGCAGAAAGAAAAAAAAAAAACAGGACCAGAGATAGCTGCTGAGAAGTTGAAAATTATCCAACAATGTAGTAAATACACTAGTCATATACATGGATAATTAAAAAGTACAGGAATGGATCACACTTAATGACTGGTACAGCAGTATCCTCATCAATTGGCTGCAAGAACAGAGGAGATGCTCAAGTGAGAGGCAATAAAGAGGAATGAAACTGACGTACCAGGTTATAAATGTAAATAGAAAAAGAGTTGTAGTATGATTGATTAGGAAGGGAATTGGTTTAGGAGCAATGGAGGTTTAAGGTTTGTGCCAGGATAGGTATCAGTGATTCCCTCTTTTTAATGAGATAACTTACAGGAGAAATTCTTCACAAATTGCAAGCCCCAATATCTAGCAGTTGTTGATTTGGGGAAGACCCTTGATAGGGTACAATGGTCTGTGATCAGGTGATCACTAAAAAAAATGGGTATAGTTGAGAAAAACTGGGTATGAAGGGAGTCAGTTGTAGTGTGGCAAGGAAAAAGTCTGAGTTGGGATGGCCATGAGGTGTATATGGAGGATGATATTGGGTAAAGAAGTGTTGAGTAATCTAAATTGAAGGAACCAATGAAAAAGAAGGATCAAAGAAGACCTGGAGGCAGTAGTATAAAACTCATCTCAAGAAACAGAACCTCATGAAGGAAATGATAAAGAATTGCAATAATTAGTAATATTCTGTACCAGAGGAAACCCATCCAATCCAGGCAAACACAGAAGAAAAATGGATGTAAAATCCTGATAGTGGTGACAATGATAAAAGTGGAAACCTAAGATGCTCACCTTTAGTTGGTGAAGAGGCACTGGACTTGGTCTGTTGTTGTGTTTGTTTATTGGCATCAACATACTCCAGCAATTCATTAAACAGTAATCGAATCATTTTGCTACTCCACAGAAGCTGTAGTTGTTTCACAACATATGGCATGGCTTCATGTAAACTGAAGAGAGAAAATTAAAAACAAAAAAAAAGATGGAAATTACTATTTTTAAATCTCACAATGAGAGATATTCAGCAACAGTACTTTGGAGTAAAGATTTTTACCTTCATAACATGGCAGTCCTGGTTTAGGATGAATGTTGCTGTAATTTAGCCCCAGGAGACATTGTCTCCAGCTGGCTATATGACATGGTCTGTAATCTTTATATTTTCGAAGGGAATCTAGCACCCCACTACGCTCAAAACAAAATCTGTGTATCACCACCTCTAGCTGAACAATTATTGTGCTGATGAAGAGAAATAACCCAGAAATCGTGATACACAGATATTGTTTTGAGCTGAGTGGGGGTGCTAGATTCCCTTGTTCAAAAATATAAGGACACAGATCATGTCGTATAGCCAGTTGGAGACGATGTCTCCTGGGGTTAAATTACAGCAACATTCATCCTAAACCAGGACTGCCATGTTATGTTGGCAAACAATCTTTTCTCCAAAAAAAAAAAAAAGATGGAAATTACTATTTTTAAATCTCACAATGAGAGATATTCAGCAACAGTACTTTGGAGTAAAGATTTTTACCTTCATAACATGGCAGTCCTGGTTTAGGATGAATGTTGCTGTAATTTAGCCCCAGGAGACATTGTCTCCAGCTGGCTATATGACATGGTCTGTAATCTTTATATTTTCGAAGGGAATCTAGCACCCCACTACGCTCAAAACAAAATCTGTGTATCACCACCTCTAGCTGAACAATTATTGTGCTGATGAAGAGAAATAACCCAGAAATCGTGATACACAGATATTGTTTTGAGCTGAGTGGGGGTGCTAGATTCCCTTGTTCAAAAATATAAGGACACAGATCATGTCGTATAGCCAGTTGGAGACGATGTCTCCTGGGGTTAAATTACAGCAACATTCATCCTAAACCAGGACTGCCATGTTATGTTGGCAAACAATCTTTTCTCCAAAAAAAAAAAAAAAGATATTTGTAATGAATGATTATTAATTATAAAAGCAATTAAGATTTACATTTTCAAGGTAGAAGTAACAGAAAGTTGTAGTTCCCTAAAATATATTTTATTAGTGTCCAACTCATGGAAGAATGAAAAACTAAATGTTTCCTTCTTGAGCCATGCCAGGCTCATAAGGGCCAATTTCCCGGTTTCAGTGGTGTATATATTCCCCCCACTGGACGGGACACCAATCTGTCACAGGATTACACATTTTTGCCAGCTAAGTGGACTGGAGCAAGGTGAAATGAAGTGTTTTGCCCAAGAACATAATGCATCGCCCGGTCTAGGAATTGAAACGACAATCTTACGATCATGAGTCCAACATCCTAACCACCAAGCCACGTGCCAGCATGGAAAACAGGCGTTAAATGATGATGATGATTGTATTACACAAATATCTGTATTGTCTGAAATTTCGTACTTTAACAAAAAAATAATAAATAAATAAAGAACTGATATTCATTTATATCTGTTTCAGACTTTTACAAATATTACAATAGAAGGCCAGCAAGTTCAGGGAGAGAGGGTAAGTTGATTACATTGACCCCAGTATGCAACTAGTACTTATCTCATTGACCCTGAAAGGATGAATGGCCAAGTCAACCCTGGCTGAATTTGAACTCAGAACGTGAAGTCAAACAAAATGACGCTAAACATTTTGTCCAACATGCTAACAATTCTGCCAGCTCAACACTTAAAATATGTATAATATTAATGAAACATATTTGAAGAAATTGGAACTTCCTGTTCCTTCTTCCCTGAAAATGTGAATTTTAATTGTTTTTATAATAAATCAAAATTTATAGAAGTTGTGATATTCATGCCTTTCCCAATGTCACAAGCAACAGAATCAAAACCATGTGAATTCTGTAAATTTCTCAACGAGAGATATTCAGCAACAGTACTCTCGAGTAAAGATTATTTGCTAACATGGCACTGCTGGTTTAGGACAAATGTTGCTGTAATTTAGCCCCAGGAGACATTGTCTCCCGCTGGCTAAACAACACAATCTGTATCCTTATATTTTCAAACAAGGGCATTTAGCACTCCCACACAGCTCAAAACAATATTTGTGCATTGCGATTTCCCTTCATCAGTACAATTCTCTTCATCTAGCCAAACAACTATTCCGTGCTAATGACAGGAAATAACCTGGAAATCGTGATACACAGATAGTGTTTTGAAATGAAAGGGGGTGCTAAATGCCTTTGTTCAAAAATATAAGGACACAGATTGTGTTGTATAGCCAGTTGGAAACGACGCCTCCTGAGGCTAAATTACAGCAACATTCATCCTAAACCAGGACTGCCATGTTACATTGGCAAATAATCTTCAGCATTAGAGAACATATAATTCTTGGAACAGTTTATGGCTATAATATCTGACAAGCAATACGGAGAAGTCTCAATAGAGAAGAATGCTCCCTACACAAGCCCTTGAAGAAGGCCAGCCTTATTGACCTTTGAAATACTTGATTGCTAGATAATACAGTTCTATATTTAAGAGATGAGGAATTATTTACATTATTTACATTTGACGGATATTTGCCGTTTCAGCTGATAACCCTCCAGCCTTCAAGTGCCATGGGGAAATTTCAAACCTGGGTTCTCATCCCTATGGTATTTTTCTTCTTCTTCGCCACTATGATTATTATTATTCAGGTTACTGCCTGGAATCAAACTCTGAATCTTGGGGTTAGTAGCCCGCACTCTTAACCACTACGCCATATGCCCACCAGAAATTATAGAGTGAATTTTAGGGCTTATAAATCTAATATTTTCCTATCCTTCCTCCATACCGAAATTTCCCCAAGATACCTGATGCAGTCTGGAGAGTTTATCAGCCGAAACGTGTTAACAACAAACAAGATGAGGACAAATATCCATCAAATGTAAATAATGTTGATTGCTAGATGTTTAAGTTTATGGAAGATTTATGGTCTGATGATCACAACATAAAAAGAAGGCACACTCGCAATAACTTACAAACAAATGCACAAGTGCATTTACTACAACAAACACTACTGACCTTTGGTCTGTGTTTTGGGAGAACCAACCTAAAACAGGGTGCCACAATGTCAGGTTCGATTTCTTGCTTTGGACATATTTTTTACAACTGTCCAATAAATATATCATTACGTTCTGAAAAAATACGAGCCAAGTAGAATTTGTGAGAAGACAACAAAGATAACATTTTAGATAATAAATTATATAGCAATAAATAATAACACAAAATAGGTGTAAAGACTAAGCATAACCTTTTGACCCACAAACTGTCAAGAAGGAAGGTGTAAAAATAGATAGATACAACCCTCTTATGTACAAAATAAATAACCCGGCTTTGGAAAAAGAAGAAGGTGAAGATAGTGGCAATTATTGTTGGGTCCTTGGAGACAATATCAGAAGGCACCAAGAGGAATATAAAGGAAATTGGAATAGAGTGCCCAGTAGAACTGTTACAAACGATTTACCTCCTTGGCATGGCCAGAATAATCAGGAAAGTTGAAAAGAACAGATAATGTGGTACCGTAGGCTGCAGGTAGCAAGCCAGCGATGCATGCAAGACTCCAAGAGTTACAACACAACCTCAGATGATGATGATGGTGGTGGTGGTGATGGTAGTGGTGATGATGACGATGATGATGATGGTGATGGTGGTGATGATGATGATGACGAGCCCTGATGCAGTACCTGGCAGTGGCTCTCGTGGTTTCTGATCTTAACTGATAGGAAGTGTTATGAAGTACATGTTTTGTCTTGGTATAAAAAGATGGGCTACAGCACATATTCTGCTTAATACCACAGATTTGCTTGTCAGTTGTTTGACCGTAACCAGTTGACCATGTCCCTTAGTGGCTGACGATATGTGCATCTCTGATCACAAGCAGTAGTGGGAGACCATCATAGCCATGTGTTGAGATGAATTCTTTGGGGTTTGAATAATTCACCTTTGGAAACATGGGTATTTTGTTCACCATTCTTAAACAAACCTTATTCAGGGACCTTTTGAGTCGGATGGCCTACTTGACCTGAAGAAAATTCTAACTGGGCCCCACCTACAAGGTCATGCACAGTTTATTTTGATATGAGATCACCATGTCATACACATATGGTTGTGATGCATGTGCCTGGTGAACCCTTATCAGATGGGTAATCATGATGGGTATACTGGGCTTCATATATTTTACCCCAGTGTCACTTTGATGGCATGTACTACTCTCTCACTCAATAATAATAATAACAATTATCCTTTCTATTACAGACACAAGGCCTGAAATGTTTGGAGAAGGGGCTGGTTCTTATTTTATTGACCCCCGAAAAGATGAAAGGCAAAGTCAGCCATAGGAATATTTGAACTCAGAATGTAAAAACATACAAAATGCTGCTAAGCATTTTGTCTGTTGTGCTAACATTTCTGCCAGCTCACCACCTTAATAATAAGGACGATGGCTATTCCTGTCTTTATATTATTCTCCTTTCTTTTCCACCAGGGGTATCCAATGTATCTACTCAACAGCAAGACACCTGTTCTTGTAGCACTATACCATTAATCTCTCAACTGGCACGAAACCCCCTCCCTTCAATACTAAACCCCCCACCACCACCTCTCAGATGACGAGTTTTGTCTGGCAAATTGCTTGCTGATCCTGTTGGTGCTGATAGTAAAAAGCCCCCAGTACACTCTGTTAAATGGTTGGCATTAGGAAGGGGCATCCAGCTGTAGAAACCATACCAATGCAGACAATTAGAGTTCCCAACATCACCAGCTCCTGTCAAACCACCCAACACTTGCCAGCGTGGAAAACGGACATTAAAGGATGATATATGTATGTGCATCAGTGAGAGAGACAGAGTTTGAGTTTCCCCACAGCATTTGCTGTCTATAAACAAAAGGTGCATTCAAATAGGGTCATTTGTTTCCAGTTGTATGTGAAACCATGTCTGGGCTGTTCATTTTCCAACAAACTGGAGGATTATTACCAACTTTGGAAACAAGTGAGAGTTGGCACCAGCAAGGGCTTCAGACATTAAAAAACCCTGCTTCAATATAGTCTTGTCTGACACAAGCACAGAAGAGTTGGGTGTTAAAAAAATGATGTTGATGATGATGATAGTTAACATTTTTTGTAAGTCCGGTAACTAATGTTTAAACAAAAAAATTAATCTTACCATAAATTTTAAAGTATTTTCAACCAAACCCTGGGAAAAATAAGAAATATTGTATCAATGAGCAGTAAAGCTTTGATAACAAACAAAATGTATTGATAACATAAACCAATTATATTTCATACTAAATAATCATTTGTCAATCTACGGCATAACATTTTAAAACAAAATACAAAAATCAATGTAAAAAAGCAATATATAAATAAATATACAACAATACATTAAGATAATACTGAATGTAGATATTATGTGAAAATAATTGCCAATTAATCAAGCTATGAACTTAATGAAAATAGATTATATATCATATTAAGTAATAAAATTTCCATAATAATATTAGATATCTTAATAATTATGAATATTACTAATATATTACTAAAAATATAGCTCCAGCCACATTTAGTGGTCAGTACTTCTTTAAACAGCTGTCACTATCCATATGCATCACCTGTCCATACCAGTGCAGTCTTCTTTCTTGCATACTATATCTGATTCCTCTTAAGCACTCTTAATAACATAATAGAATTAATGAAATTATTATATACAGTTTTCAGGTGCATTAGAACTAGTCAGAAAAGGTTAAAAGAGGAGACAGAAAGGAGAAAGAAGTCAAATAAAGAAAGACAGCAATGAAAGCTAGAAGTGCATTCACAGTGTACAGAAAATAATACAAAAAGACAAAAAAGTGAACATTAACCCTTTCGTTATGTATTTATTTTGAGATGCTCTATGTTTCTTTCAATTACTTTAAACATAACAAAGAATTCAGTAAAATAACTTTGTTATCATTCAGCTAGTGTTAGGAACATTAATTGTGACTAAAGTTTGGTGGAAGATTTTAATTCAGAACTTATGAAAATAAGACATTTGTACTACAGAGCCAGAGGCAGTTTTAGGCAGGTTGGTATCGAAAGGGTTAAGAATTGTTTCTCCATTATATATTTTAACCTTTTCAATACCGTATTTCTGTTGTGACTCAAGTTTGGTGGAAGATTTTAATTCAGAACTTATGAAAATAAGACATTTGTACTCAGAGCCAGAGCTGATTTCAGCTGGGTTGGTAATGAAAGGGTTAAGGGTCATAAAATGAAAGGGTGCATACGCAGGTCAAGAGTATTGTTGGTGAATTTAGAGAAGCATGGAATTTTTGAAGAATGCAATATTCTAACAACTGATATGGAAAGTTTATTCCATGCCTCAACAGTTCTGATCATGAAAAAAATGTTTCTGAAAGAAGTGTACTTGAAACCCTAAACAACTCTACTTTTTTATTTCAGTAACTTAGCTTGTATGGATGAAGACACTGAAAAAAGGGTGAAAACTGAAAACTGTAAAAACTCACCTCAACTTCAGTATAGCCAAGATGTACCAGATTAGCTATAAATAAAAACAACAAGAAAAAAACAGTATTTAATTGGTGGTGCAGGTATGTCTGTGTGGTTAATAAGTTTGCTTCTTAACCACATAGTTTCAGGTTCAGTCCCACAGCAGAGCAGCAGGAGCAAGTATTTTTCTGCTATAACCCCAGGCTGACGAAAGCCTTACGAGTAGATTTGGTAGACAGAAACTGAAAGAAGATTATCATATATATGTGTGTCTGTGTGTCCTTGTTTTCACATGGTAGTTGCAAGTGAGTGCTACTATCACACAAATGATGTCATTCATTTCTAATATTCTGTGAAAACATGGAAACATGTCAGAACAAGAAAGGTTAACCCTAACCCTAAGCCAAAGAAAATTTGCTTCAACAAAATTCAGTTGTGTTGTGCTCTTGAGCAAAGCACTTCATTTCACATTGCTCTGCGATTATTTAGACATCTGACATGTGGCACCCATTGCACCTGCACAGGTAATGTTAATAAGATGGAGGGAGTTGGCTTATGTCTACACAAACATTTGATCACTGTAAACAAATCATGTGTGTGGTTGTCCGGTAAGAAACTGTCGAACCCTCAATTGTCGTCTAACGACAGTAGAGTCCTTCCTGTATATGTATATAAAATGTCATCATTATCCTTTAATATCCATTTTCCATGGTGGCACAATTGAACATTCCAACAGGAGCCAGCAGGTGAGGGGACTGCACCAAGCTGCAATATCTACTTTGGCATCATTTCTACAGCTGGATGCCTTTCTTAATGCCAATGTGTGCGTGTGTGTGTGAGTAAATCCATGTGGTGAGCAGAGATACATAGTGTTACTTCCATTCATAACAATAGGTGCATGGATATATGCACACAAATCTCTCTCTCTCTCTATATATATATATATATATATATATATATATATATACACATATATACATATATACGGATAAGTTCATTAATTTAAAAATAAAACGATTTTATCAAGTGGTCATGGGAAAAATAACCTTCAAAGGTAATAATTATTAAAATTATAAATTAGGGTATCTACGAGATACCACCATGCTGAAAATAGCAGCCATGATCTGACTATAAAACCACCTTAATTGTCCATATATCAACACGGAGAGAAAACAAAGAGACAAGATGAAACTAGTAAAAAATTACTGGATAACTCTCATCTTGTCTCTTTGTTTTCTCTCTGTGTTGATATATGGACAATTAAGGTGGTTTTATAGTCAGATCACAGCTGCTATTTTCAGCATGGTGGTATCTCGTAGATACCCTAACTTATAATATATATGTGTGTGTGTGTATAAATTGATACAGTGAGCAGTGATATATGACATTAGTTGTATAAACTGATCTAAACACTATGTGAAGGAACTTCATCATTTGACAAATAGAAATGATTCAAATGGAGATCAGACTAAGCAGGAGTCAATATAACTGACTAAAAACGTTTGCATTGATGTTCTAGCATGGCCACAAGTCAAGTGACTGAAGCCAGTAAAAAAATATTTTTAAAAATGTTAAATCAGTTCTACAATAGGTGTGTAGGAGTGGTAAGTAGCTTGCTTATGAACTACATGGTTCCAAGTTCAGTCCCACTGTGTGGCACTTTGAGCAAGTGTCTTCTACTATAGCCTCGGGCTGACCAAAGCCTTGTGAGTAGATTGTGAGGCAGAAACTGAAAGAAGCCCGTTGTATATATGTATATATATGTATGTGTATATGTTTGTGTGTCTGTGTTCATCCTCCCAACATCAATTGACAACTGATACTGGTGTGTTTGTGTCCCCGTAACTTAGTGGTTCGGCAAAAGAGACCGTTAGAATAAGTACTAGGCTTCCAAAGAGTAAGTCCTGGGGGTCAATTTGCTCGACTAAATGCGGTGCTCCAGCATGACCACAGTCACATGACTGAAACAAGTAAAAGAGTAAAGAGAGAGTAAAATAAAAAAGAGCAACAGGCAATACTGCCAAAGTCTAATTTCCAGAGTTAGTCTTAGGAAAGACTAACTCTGCAAGTTACAGCAGGAGGGACAAAGTATTTAGTCTGATTCTGTGTAAAAATCTATCCAGAAATATATAAGTTTTATTTGAAACACTTACCTAAAAGGCACAGAGCATAGTTTCCTTCTAATGAATTGAACACTATGCGAGTACTTTGTTCATTGGTTAATAAATCAAGACACCGTTTAAAGATACGATGTGTTACTAATGTGTTCATACACTGCAAGACAAAAGCAAAAGGATTTTTTAAACAAAATCATATAACAAACATTTTGATGATAAGGGCTAATGAGTACATTGTCAGTATGTCTGTTGTTCTTAAACGTCCTTTTTTGTCTTGTAGAATATAATGATGAATTTTGACAGATTCATCATCATCATCATTGTTTAACGTCCGCTTTCCATGCTGGCATGGGTTGGATGATTTGACTTGGGACTGGCAAGCCAGGAAACTGTACCAGGCTTCAATCTGATTTGGCAAAGTTTCTACAACTGGATGCCCTTCCTAACGCTAACCACTCAGCAGAGTGTAGTGGGTGCTTTTTACGTGCAATCAAGTGGCTTCAGGTTCAGTTCCATTGTGTGACTCCTTGGGCAAGTCATCATCATCATCATCGTTTAATGTCCGCTTCCCATGCTGGCATGGGTTGGACAGTTTGACTGGGGTCTGGATAGCCAGCAGCTGCACCAGGCTTCAATCTGATCTGACAATGTTTCTACAGCTGGATGCCTTTCCTAACACCAACCACTCAGCAGAACGTAGTGGGTGCTTTTTATGTGCCACCTGCACAGGAGCCAGCCAGTCAGGCCTGGCATCAATCACGTTCAGATAGTGCTTTTTACATACCACCAGCACGGGAGCCATTCAGGCGGCCCTGGAATCGATCATGTTCAGAAAGTGCTTTTTATGTACCACCAACATGAGAGCCAGTCAGGGGGTACTGGCATCGGCCACGTTTGGATGGTGCTTTTTACATGTTGCCAGCACAGGAGCCAGTCAGGCGGCCCTGGCATCGATCACATTTGGATAGAAACCAGTCAGAGGGCACTGGCCACAGCTACGATTTTGCTTTAACTCAACTCAACAGGTCCTCTCAAGCTTTTCTATTAAAATTTGAGGCCAACCAATGCCTTGTGAGCGAA
Source organism: Octopus sinensis (assembly GCF_006345805.1). NCBI lineage: Eukaryota > Metazoa > Mollusca > Cephalopoda > Octopoda > Octopodidae > Octopus > Octopus sinensis. The sequence continues at coordinate 113,970,306 of NC_042997.1, read as the reverse complement.
TTTGGTAGATTGTGTAGAAACCCATTGTGTGAGAGAGTGTGTGTGTGTCTTTTTTTTTGTCTGGTGAAGAACTATCATCTGAAACGTCAAAATATTTCCCCTTCTTTTTAAGTATTAAACTAATACATTTGTTAAAACGTGACCCTCCTGAGTTGTCTTCTATTTGAGCTCATTTCGCATTACATTGTATGGAATCCCGTATGTGAAATAAATGTGCTTACCTCTTGAGAATGCATATTAATGTGATAGATAACTGCAGGAACAGACAGAATATGGAGGAGAAACATTGTCATGAGGTTCTCAGAAAAGTTGGATGCCAACAGTGGTCTGAAATCACAAAGCTTTAAGTATTAGCATAAAGTAGTTTTGTAACAAAATACATTCATGTGTGTGTGTGTGTGTGTGTGTGCATACATAAACACATATATCACCATCATCGTTTTACGTCCGTTTTGCATGCTGGCATGGGTTGGACGTATATATATACATATATATATCATCATCATTTTAACATTCATCTTTCCATGCATGCATAGGTCAGACAGAATTTGTTGAAGCAGTCTTTCTATAGGTGGGTGCCCTTGCTGTCACCAACACTCACCTGTTTCTACTACACGTTTTCATGGAAGATTGGAAATGAAGGATGATTGTATGATGATGATACTCATTCACAGTTACCAGGTGATATCATGACAGAGAGAGACACATATATACAAACTTTTATACACACACATGTGCGTGCACACATGCATACACACATGACAGGTTTCTTTTAGTTTCTGACAACCAAATTCACTCGCAAGGGTTTGGTTGGCCTGGGTCCATAGTAGAAGACACTCAAATTTCTTAATCATAGTCACACTTGTATGTACGCTGTTGTGAAACAGGCTTTAAGCCACACCCCTCTGATGAGGGTGACATGGCTTTGCTTCATGGCTCTTTAGGAACTTATGTTATTCCATACACCTACATTATGGTTCTTTATTATGTAATACACATGGTCAAAGCGTATGCTATGGTTCACCCGAAACAGGTGTTAAGATACAACTGTTACATAAAAACCTTTTGTATATCATATAACTATACTCATCAAACCTATATGTGTTTATCTGCCTTTAAATATATATATATATATATATATATATATATATAATCATTATCATTGTCATTCACTTTCCATCTCCATGTTTGCACAGGCCAGATGGAAATTGTTGAGAATTTTCTATAGCCGGAAACCCTTCCTGTCACCAACACTCACATGTTTTTCAAGCAAGGTAAGATTTCCCCAAGACCAGACATGTTTTTACAGAAGATTGAATATGAAGGACACAGGTTTTGGTTGGCCCAAAGTTATAGTTGAAGACATTTGCCAGACATGGTGCCAGGCAGTGGGACAGAACCTGGAACTATGAGGTTGGGAAGCAAACTTCTTTACTACACAGCCAAATATATACATACACAAATATACATGCATATACATGATATACATATGTGTATGCATGCATGAGACAGAGATAGTATATGTGTGTATGTACATGTGTGTGAGTGTGTGTTCATATCTCATATTGATATTATGTGTTAACTATACACAAATGTCACTGTCATACAAGTTTGTTTGGGCAAGTGTCTACTATAGCTTCAGGCCGACCAAAGCCTTGTGATTGGATTTGGTAGACGGAAACTGCAAGAAGCCCATTGTATATATGTATATGTGTATATATATATATATATGTATATGTATATATATATATATATATATATATATGTGTGTGTGTGTGTGTGTGTATGCGTGTGTATGTGTCTTTGTGTGTCTGTGTTTGTCCCCCCAACATCGCTTGACAACCGATGCTGGCATGTTTACGTCCCCGTAACTTAGCAGTTCGGCAAAAAGAGACCAATAGAATAAGTACTAGGCTTACAAAGAATAAGTCCTGGGGGCGATTTGCTCGACTAAAGGCGATGCTCCAGTATGGCTGCAGTCAAATGACTGAAACAAGTAAAAGAGTATAGAGTAAATAGAGAGTATGCAGAATATCTTCTTACCGAAGTGCTATAGTGATAACAGCTGTGAGTGATGTGTTGCTGAAGACTGGTTTGGACCGAGCAAGACCTCGGGTAAGAAGAACCTGGAAGAGAGAAAAAAAAGATTCAACTGTAGGTGAAATTAAACTGGAACTATAATCATCATCATCATCATCATCGTTTAACGTCTGTTTTCCGTGCTAGCACGGGTTGGACGGTTTGACCAGGGTCTGGGAAACCAGGAGGCTGCACCAGGCCCCAGTCTGATCTGGCAGTGTTTCTACAGCTGGATGCCCTTCCTAACACCAACCACTCTGTGAGTGTAGTGGGTGCTTTTTACGTGCCACTGGCACAGATGCCAGGGGAGGTTGGCAGCGACCACGATCGGTTGGTGCATTTTACGTGCCACCGGCACAGAAGCCAGTCAAGGCGGTGCTGGCATCAGCCACATTTGGATGGTGCTTTTTATGTGCCACTGGCACAGGTATCACAACTACAATTTCCATTGATATTTATTTTGATGCTGATGTACTTGACTCAATAGGTCTCCTCAAGTACAGCAGGTCACGTGCCACCGGCACAGAAGCAAGTCAAGGCAGCGCTGGCATTGGCCACGTTCGGATGGTGCTTTTTACGTGCCACCGGCACAGGTATCACAACTACAATTTCCATTGATATTTATTTTGATGTTGATGTACCCTCATCATAATGCAGTTCACCTATCGCAGTTTATTAATCGATCTTACATTGATTCCTCTGAGGTGTTGCTTCGCATTTATAATAAAATAAATATATACAAATTATAAAAATATTTTTAAAAAAATATACAATACTGTTTCTACTTTGCAGATTTTCACCTATCGCAGGGGTTTTTGGAATGTAACACCCATGATAATCAAAGGATTACTGTATTCCACTTTTCCAGTGTTCTTTATAGTTTAATGAATAATTATTAACCATAGTAAAGACACACATAAACCAAATTGCAACAGTTTAAATTCATTGAAGACTAAAATGCAGTTTATATATATGTTGGTGTGTTTACGTGCTCATAACTTAGTGGTTCAGTAAAACAGACCAATAGAATAAGTACCACGTTTGAAAACTTGAGTGCTGGGATCGATTCATTTGACTAAAACCCTTCAAGGTGGTGCCCCAGCATGGCCACAGTTTAATGGCTGAAACAAGTAAAAGATAAAAGATTTTTAAAAAATCAAATCTTACAACCTACCTGTATAACACTATAGAGACCTTTGCTATTCAGAAACCCCATGATGTTATTACAAAGCTGATTAAGTCCAGGCTTAAGTGCCTCACCTGAAGACAAAAACAAAAAAAAAGTAAAGTCATCATCATCATCATTCAGTGTTTTAAATCCAGGTTTTGGCTGGATCTACCTCAATGCTATAGCAACCAAGGTAGGTAGGTGCAGCCCACCTCAACGTTTGGGCTGGTTGGTGCCCCTTCTCCTTTGCTATTATGAGACTTTTTTGGAGCTGGATTTCCAACAGGGAGCATGACCCTGCTTACCCACAACCTCAGTTTCTAGACATAAGTGGTCCTGACAAATATGGTGGAAAACTAACTCAGGAAGGCAGGGATGCTACTCCCTGAGACCTCTTTCAGAGACCCCATGCCAATAATAAATTCAGCATAAACAACAAACTAACCCTTTTAATACCAAACTGCCCAAGACTGCTCCTGGTCATCTGATGCAAACTTCCTGTTTTAAAGTGGTCTATGTTAAAACCTTCCATCAATCAAAGTTTGATTTAGAAGCATTGAGATGTATTAGAAGATACAGATAAGGAAATAATTTTATTCTCAACTGCAGGAGAACGATTCTCCTTTACAGCAGTGAGTCATGGCCAATGAGGGTGGAAGATATTAAGCGACTAGAATCCTTCAATCACCTCTGTCTACACCGCATCCTTCGTGCCCAATGGCATCACTTTGTCTCCAACAATTCGGTGCGTCACCAGTGCAAAATCACCTCCCTCCAACAAGTCATCCTAACGAGACGTCTGTATTGGCTGGGTCATGCCCTCCATCGTCAACCAGGAGAATTTATCTACGAAGCAATTGCCCCAACTCCCCTTCAAGGTTGGCGAAAGCAATGTGGTGGACAACGAAAAACCTGGCTGATGACAGTCAAGGCTGATCTGGAACTCAACATATGAAGCAATTGCCCCAACTCCCCTTCAGGGTTAGCGAAAGCAATGTGATGGATATCGAAAAACCTGGCTGATGACAGTCACGGCTGATCTGGAACCCAACCTAGGCCCCCATATCTACGGTGTTGGCTGCTGGGATAAGGAGTGGTTGGAGATCACGCGGTTGTTAGCCTCAAATCGCCAGGTCTGGTTGGCGTTTGTGAGAGATGCAGCATTGAGGATGAATGAAGCCAGCTCAACCCACCCCGGGTAAATGCTGTCTCAAGACAAGAAGAAGACAGGAGAATGCTGATAATATAGCAGGAACAGGATAAACTATCCAGATTTTGCAGAAAAATCTGTCGGCAGCCACTGTTCGTGTTATATTATTAGCATTCTCCTGCATTTGAGAATAAAATTATTTCCTTATCTGTATCTTGCATCAAAATTTCATGGTAATTTATGTTTCAAACACTAATTTAATAATGACAAAGTTATTTTACTAAATTCTTCATTATTTTCAATATTGAGACAAAGGCAGTGATTTGGTGAAAAATATAGTAACAAAAGGGTTAATATTTAGAATTACATATTCATAATAAACATAATTGCATTTTCCCTGCATGTTTAATAAATATTTCTTTAATGTATGCATATAAGAGTAGTGGAGGGTCTAACACATTCACATGGCAGAATTAAACATTACAAGAAGCATAACAAAGACTCAATACAATAAGGAGCTACATTCTGAATGGTCATCAATGAAGTTCACCAATAAAGAACTAATATAGAAAGTAAGGCAGCTAAATGGTAGAATCAGTAGAGCATCGGATAGATTCCTTTGCAATAATCATTCTGGCTCTCTCTTCATGAGTTCAAATCCTTCCAAGGTTAACTTTGCCTTTTATCTTTTGAAGGACAATAAGCAAAATACCACTCTATCACTGGAATTGATTTTTTCATTCTTCAAATTCTTTCTGTCTATCTTTCTCTCTTTCTCAAAGAAATCCCAGGAGAGGAATGGGTTTTACCAGATCTAAAAATATCCAAGACACACCATACATCACAATGGCATTCCTAAGACTGTATGAAGGTTGAGGGCCCAAAGCAAGACAAGGCAATATAGGAAGCGTTTATTCACTAAGACAATACCATCCCATCATCTTATTTAGGCTTGACATATCTAGGATTACATTATCCAATGTGTCTTTTTGTTTTAAGAAGGTAGAGTATGATTTGAGGGAGATTTGGTTCAGGTAATGGAGAAATGATGGTGATATTAACAATACCATATGGTGGTGAGCTGGCAGAATCATTAGCATGCTGGACAAAATGCTTAGTGTCAGTTTAACCATTTTTTAAGTTCTGAGTTCAAATTCCACCAAGGTCGACTTTACCTTTCATCCTTTTGGGGTTGATAAAATAAGTACCAGTTGAACACTGGGTGTTGAATTAATTGACACATCCCCTCCCCCAAAATTGCTGCCCTTGTGGAAAAATTTGAAACCATTATTATTATTATTATGTGAGCTGGCAGAGTTGTTAGCATGTTGGACTAAATTCTTAGTGGCATCCCTTTGGCTCTTTATGAGTTCAAATTCCACCAAGGTCAACTTTACCTTTCATCCTTTTAGGGTTGATAAAATAAGTACCAGTTGAACACTGGGGTCGATGTAATCAACAAATCCCTTCTCCAAATTTGCTGGCCTTGTGCCAAAATTTGAAACTGATATTAAGAATACTAATACAAAACATCATCCAAGCATCTACTACACATTTATGGTATCATTTTTTCTTTTAATCTTCAGTTCCAAGTAACATACTTGATCTGTTATTGTCAATAAACAAGAAATATCATTGATCCTCACTCACATCTTTAGATGTATCAATATGTATGCTGACTCACCACTAATCTCTAGTCATATTATTTTTTTTTATTATTTGTAAACTTACATTGATGACATAATATTCAAATTCTAAATATCTAAATAAATGTCCTCTGAGAATGAGGACAACTTTGAACAAGAACACAAGGTATAAAAGATTCACAGACAACAAGCACGCCAAATATATACTATCATCAGCTGCCTAGCAGATATCATTATGGTTTCGACACCTGGGCAGTATCATTCAACTGGGTGGTGTTAATAAATATATATATTTGTGCATAAATGCCTCTAACATTACTCTTTCTGTTATTTTCACATAAAATATCAACTGTAGTTTTGTGACACACAATGAAAAAATGTCATTAGATTTAGGAGATAAGATGCAAGAAAATGTCAAAATAACAGGAAATAAATAGTTACCAGTCTTTCCTTTCACTATACCCCAAGACCCAATACTTGTGAAAGTAATTAGCATACGTAAATGAACCACAATTGCTTGGTTATCACGGTGATTTTCTGGCTGAAATGAAAAACAAAAATTTAATTTTTAAAATGTACACACACACACAGAGGCATGCATGCACACACGCACATACACACACACATGCACACAAGGCCGCACTGGACCAACTGTGCCCTATCCACTCTACCTTCATCCACTTCTCCTGTATTAATTGTTTAATTTGTTCATTCTGTCTCATAATATTTGCCATTTTGCTCAGACAGTGACAAGCAAAGTCAGGGAATGATAACACTTGCATATGCACACACATGCATACGCACTCACACAAATGAACACATACACATGTATGAGAAGCTTTCATGCAGCAGCACTAGTTATACCAGTGTTGGAGAGGTCAGTTATGCCAAGACAACAAAAGTGACTTCAAAACCCTTTCATCTCTCTTCACTTGCCATCCTCTTTATAGGGTGAGAGGCAAAAATGAATAGTAGTGGGAAGAGAAATATGTAATTAGGGAAAAGGGGTGTGAGCCTACCAATTCCACTCACAAACTGGGGATTATTGTAGAAGGCATTTACCCAAGGTGGGACTGAACCTGAAACCACATGGTCATAAAAGCAAACTACTTAACCAAACAGCCAGGAAATAAAATTTAGAAATAAATTACCTTGAGATACTTGAGACACACACAACAATTCCACAACACAGTTTTCAGTTGTTGGATCCAGGAAAGCACATGTTGTTTTTGCATTGACATGGCAACATACGATGTCTGAAAAATAAAAAAAATAGACTCAAATACTAAACATAAAAATTAACATAATAAGACTAAGAACACAGTTTATTAGCTTCACAATGTTTTAATGTCTACTTCTTAATTAATTGTAGCTCAAACACATCATCATCGTTTAACATCCGCTTTCCATGCTAGCATGGGTTGGACGATTTTGACTGAGGTCTGGCGAACCAGACGGCCGCACCAGGCTCCAATCTTCTGCAGCTGGATGCCCTTCCTAACGCCAATTACTCCAAGAGTGTAGTGGGTGCTTTTTACGTGCCACTGGCACAGGGCCAGTCAAGCGGTACTGGCAATGACCACACTTGAATCTTTTTACACATGCCACCGGCACGGGTGCCAGTAAGGCAACGTTGGTAATGATCACACTCAAATGGTTCCCTTTTACGTGCCACCGGCACAGAACCAGTTGGCTGCTCTGGCAACAATCACACTCAGATGGTGCTCTTGGCACCCTACAAGCACAGGCACAAGTGCCAGTAAGGCAACGCTGGTAACGATCACACTTGAATGGTGCCCTTTTATGTGCCACTGGCACTTCTCAATTAATTGTAGCTCAAACACATAAACCTGGGAATTTATTAAAAACATAATTACCACCTATCACCTTCAACAGGATCCAGTTAACCTGAGAGATGCATTTAGCCTCCAATGTCTGCTTTAGCATGGTTGCCATGGCTAGATGCCCTTCCTAATGCCAACCCCTTTACAAAGTGTATTGAATGCTTTTTTTGTGAGATCACCAAGTAACTTGCAACACGAAACCCCTTGGCAGTGGTGGGGGTGCAGTATTGAGGAAGGTGGTTTTGTGCCAGGTATTGAAAGGCAAAAGAATGAAAGATGAACAGGAAGAGTTGTCTTACTGCAGAGCAGAGACATGGCTATCCCGCTGGAAAAGGAGAAATGATGGTGGAAATGAGATATTGGGGAATATGTTTGAGGAACAAGGTGAGCATAAGAGAAAATACAGACAGTGGATCAGAAAGGGTGGGAAGGTAAATTTGTGAGAGTGTGAAAGATAAGTGACAGACGGTAGAAATGAAGACAGAAGTGAAAGCAGTAAATGGTGGACATAGAGGTGTGGGCAATGACAAGTTTTAGTTTGGGGATAATGTAAGGAAAATAGGAATGGGTCATGGGAGAGGAGGTGATACGTGGTAATACATACACCAAAAAATAGGTGGAAATTTCAGAATCATGAAAGGAGACTTACTTTTGTGTTCTCAGACTGTACACTGACAAGAAGGTAACGGCATACATACTCATACCTCTGCAAAACAACAACAACAGAAAAAAATGAAAGATATTTTTGAATATCAACAAGAGAAAAATAAGCAAAAAAAAAAGGTTCGAATTAAAATCAATTAATTTAAACTGAAGCAGGCATGGATGTGAGGTTAAGAAGTTTCTGTTACAACTGCACAATCCAGGGCTTAGTTCCACTTCACAACACATTAGGCAAGAGTCCTTGTTCAACAATTTGGAACAGAGTAATTCCATTAGTTTAATTAAAATTATTAGATTGTACCTCTAGTTATGGTCCAGGAGGATTCTATAACACCATCAGAATCTTACACAGAAACTGTCCTGAGCCATCAATGGAATTTATACAGAGTTGATCAACATGCAAGAGATAACAGCCAAATCTCTCTCAAATCACATCCTACTACCTTAAAATAATAATGATAATACTTTTTACTACAGGCACAAGGCCAAAAATTTGGGGGGGAGAAGGTTAGTCAATTACATTAACTCCAATGCTCAACTGGTACTTATTTTATCAACCCTGATAGGATAAAAGACCAAGCTGACTTCAGCAGCATTTGAACTCAGAACGTGAAGAACTGGAAAAAATGTCACTAAGCATTTCATCAGGCACACTAATGATTTTGCCAGCTTGTTACAATAATAATAATAATAATAATAATAATAATAATAATAATAATGATAATAATCCTTAAACAAGCCTTATGAGCAGGATGGGCTACTTGACCTCATAAAAATTCTAAGAGGTACCACCCGCAAGTCATGTGCTGTCTATCTTGATATGAAGTCACTATATTGTGTACGTATGGTTGTGATGCATATGCCTGGTGTACCCTTATCAGACAGGTAATCATGATGGGTATATTGAGCTTTGAATGTTTGTACCCAAGAATCACTTTGATGGAATGTGCTATTCTCTCACTCAATAATAATAGTAGTAGTAGTAGTAGTAATAATAATAATAATAATCATCATCATCATCATCATCGTCATTTAGCGTCCGTTTTCCATGCTAGCATGGGTTGGACGGTTCTACTGGGGTCTGTGAAGCCAGAAGGCTTCATCAGGCCCAGTCAAATCTGGCAGTGTTTCTACGGCTGGATGCCCTTCCTAACGCCAACCACTCCGTGAGTGTAGTGGGTGCTTTTTACGTGCCACAATAATAATAATAATAATAATAATAATAATAATGATAATAATAATAATAATAATAATTTTGGCACAAGGCCAGCAATTTCAGGGGAGCAGGTAAATTGATTACATTGACCCCAGTGTTCAATTGGTACTTAATTTATCAACCCCAAAAGGATGAAAGGCAAAGTCAATGTCAGCAGAATTTGAACTTGGAACATAAAAATGGACAAAATGCTGCCAAGTATTTAGCCCAGCATGCTGATGATTCTGCCAGCTCACCACCTTTAATAATAAGAATCATCATCATCATCATCGTTTAACGTCTGCTTTCCATGCTAGCATGGGTTGGACGATTTGACTGAGGACTGGCAAACCAGATGGCTGCTCCAGGCTCCAATCTGATCTGGCAAAGTTTCTACAGCTGGATGCCCTTCCTAACGCCAACCACTCCGAGAGTGTAGTGGGTGCTTTTTACGTGCCCCTCAGCACGAGGGCCAGTCAGGCATAATAATAATAATAATAATAATGATGATGATGATGATGGACTAATTGTATACAGTGCTCAGGTGCACTGCAATTTATTAGAAAAGGTTAAAAGAAAGAATGGAAAGCAGATATACAAATCAAGTAGAGAAAGACATCAATGAAAGCTAAGAAGTACATGTAGAGTACAGAGTGTAAAACACAAAAAGAAGGAAAACTAAACATTAAGAGAGTTGTAAGAGGGCCATTGACAGGTCCAGACACATTGAATAATCTTTCTCTGGATACATTATACCTGAGATCATTGAGGGCTGACCTGGGGCAAGACTAATTTTCCTGACCAAATCAAAGGAAATTGTTTAATATAATTGGTTAAAGAGAAATCCCAATATTTAGTGGAATAATTACCCTTTTGTCTTCTTTGATATTAAAGACAAACAGAAACTTCTTTAAGGCAGAGAAAAGTTCCAGCACTGAAATGAGAAACACAAAAATAAATAATTAAGACATTAAACCTATGATATTTAATCAAGAAAACAACTGGAGATCATTAATGTTCATGTCTTCATATGATATACTGTTTAGCATTCAGATTACTCTGTCAAATGTAATATTTATTTATTTACATTGTTTTGAATTAATCATGCATTATCTTGTAGCCTTGAGATTTCAAAGATGTAATAGTTTATTGGTAGAATGAATTGTAGTGTATTTGTGAGAGGCCAGACCTGACCAGTTTGAGCATAAAACAGGTAGAATATTTGGACTGGATAGGACTGGCTTAAATGCCAAAGGGCTAATATTAACATTGTGATTGAAAAAAAGGGAAAAGGATGGGGAAGGAGCAACAGACTAGGGCAGCTGTTTTGAAATTATTTGAGACTTGAAATGCTCTTTTTATAGATAACAAAAAGTGAAAGTTTTAAAATTAAAAACAAGATTGGAATTCATTTCCTGTTTTCTGGATCAAATGTCTTCTTAGGAAGCAGATATTTTTAGATAAACTCTGTTGGATGCTGTGAAGGAAATATATACTTTGACATACCAAAATATAAATTATTAAAAACTCATACATTTAACTCACCTGGTCGTTGTTTTGGATTATATTCAATATCCATAGTCTGGGGTATTTGAAGAAGTAAATCCAACTCCTGCCTGTAAATAAAATACCAACAACAATAAATACAATGGAGTGATGCTGGGTAAAACATACAAACATTATCATGTGAAACACAAATAAATATATTCATAATCATTGTTTTAACATTCACTTTTCCATGATTGCAAATTTGTGTAAATTTCATGAATTTTCCAACCAAATAGTTCTGCTGAAAGTTCTAGAAGTTTTGACAGAATATTATAAAAGCTGGGAGACTGAATTCCTGAGCAGAACACCTTTAAGTGCTACTTAGAACTCTACCAGTCAGTTTTGTGATAAAGTGTTCCTTTCTACTTATTCTCATCATTATCATCATTGAACGTTTATTTTCTATGCTGACATGGGTTGGATGGTTGGACGGTTTGACAGGATCTGGCAAGCAGCAAGGCTGTGTTGAGTTCTACTGTCAGATTTGACACGGTTTCTACGGCCGGATGCCCTTCCTACTATGAACAATTTCCATATAAAAAAGTAAAATATCTTAAGCAATGAAAACTATTAATTGTCACAATAACCATTTCATGGATGCTGTTCTATTCAAATAATTGTTGTATTTGTGTAGACACAACTGTTCTGAGTAATAAAAAATATGGAAGCATACATAATTGTTAATGAGATCATTTTCATCTTCACGTGCAGCCATAAATAATATTGTGTATTAGCATAAATGATTTACTGACCAGAACCATTAAAGAAACGAAGACTAACTTTATTGCATAATTCAAGAATTAAGGACATTTCAACTTACCGAACTTGTGTTTGTAGTTTGACCCGGCAAACATGACCTCTAACCAAAGACTGGAAATGGAGAAATAATTTCATTTAAACACAACAAAATCAATTTAATTCATGTTCATTTAAACAATAAGAAATGTTAACAAACATTGAATCATGATATTACATATGGTACTACATCATCATCATCATTTTAACATTCACTTTCCCATGTCTGCATGGGTTGGATAGAATTTATTAAAGAAGTTATTACCTACAGCTGGATGCCCATCTTGTCTTTCCAAGCAAGACAATATCTCCCTATGGCCAGACATGTTTCACAGAATATTGGAAATTAAGGACATTCATTCACAATAATTATGTGATGTCAAGTCAAGAGGGGACACACATACACACACAATGGATTTCTTTTAGTTTCTGTCTACCAAATCCATTCACAAGGCTTTCATCAACCTGGGGTTATAATGAAAGACATTTGATGCTGGTGTCACATAAAATGCACCCAGCACACTTTGTAAAGTGGTTGGCATTAAGAAGGACAGCCAAATGTAGAAGCATTATCAAAGCAGATGATGGAGCCTGGTGCAGCTCTCTGGCTTGCCAGCTCCTGTCAAATCATCCAACCCATGCCAGCATGGAAAAAGGACATTAAACATAAATGATGTTGTTGATTAGTAACTGCACGAATCTAATATATGTTAGTCACTCCATGGTTTAAATAGAAAAGTTAGTAACTCTTTGACTTAGCAACAAACTAGTTCTTTAAATGGTTTGAATTTGCTGAAACAGTTGTTAAAAGAAAAGAAAGGAAAAAAAACGAAGCTAAATTAAGAAATTACTCTAGAATTACAACCATTGTTAGACAAAGTCAGAATTTAAATTTATATATTTGTTTATTTTGAGGATACTGTTTTACTTGGATGATGTAGCAGAGGCAGGGTGAATGGAACCATTATATATTTGAAGGCCACATTCAATTAAGAGCAACCTAATAATGTTTCACTGAATTAAGTGTGAACTAATAAGGTCATACTAAAGAAATATTTATTAAACAAATGGGGAAAATGTAATTATGTTTATGAAAATGTAATGTATATTTAATATCCACTTTTTCATGCTCACATGGGTCAGGTGGAATTCGTTGAGGCAGATTTTCTACAGCTAGATACCCTTCTTGTTGCCAATCCTTACCTGCTCCCAAGTAAGGTAATATTTCCCCATGACCAGACACATTTTGCTTTAAGATTAGAAATGAATGACACTGTTTGTATAATGGTGAGACTTGTTTGCAGGTATCACAAGAAGTCAAAATAAGGAGACAGCAATGCACTCACACCCACACACACATTTTTATGTAAACAATGCGATCAAAGATATAAAAAATATATAATGGGTGTATATGCCTATTTCAAGAGTTATTGCTCTTTCATCAGCAACACATCCAACCCATCAACTATTGCTACTGATGACAGAACAATCACACTTGAAATATGCATATACACTCATTACCTGTTTTTTTTCTATCTTGGATTGCATTGTTTATATAAATGTATTTGTGTGTGAAATATCATGACTTTCAGTGCCGGCTCTGAATTCTATAAAAAATCATCATCATCATCATTGTTGTTTAACCTCCGTTTTCCATGCTGGCATGGGTTGGATGGTTTGACTGGAGTCTGGGAAGCCAGGAGGCTGCACCAGACGCCAAACTGATCTGGCAGTGTTTCTACAGCTGGATGCCCTTCCTAACGCCAGCCACTCCGAGAGTGTAGTGGATGGTTTTTATGTGCCACCAGCACAAGGGGCCAGTGGAGCTAGCATTGGCCACAATCAGATGGTGCTTTTGAAGTGCCACCAGCATGGAAGCCAGTCAAGGCAACACTGGCATCAGCCACATTTGGATGATGCTTTCGTTAGAAATAAACTTAAAAATGAGGACATTGCACTCTAACACAAAAGTAAGGCACAATAGTGACTTATAAACCTTTAATATATTTTGTAGTATATTGTGGTTGCAAAGCAAAACACTATGTGCTTGCTAGCAATTAATAAACACACACATATACAATGGACTTCCAGCAGTTTCCTCTCAACCAAATTCCTTCACAAAATGAGTTATCAATTAAGCTTTTGATTACTGTAAATATAGTTTTTGATGTTTGTACATTAATTGTGTGTGTGTGTGTGTGTGTGTAGATAGATAGATAGATAGATAGACAGACAGACAGACAGACAGACAGATAGATAGATAGATAGATAGATAGATAGATAGATAGATAGATAGATAGATGATAGATAGATAGACAGACAGACAGACAGACAGACAGATAGATAGATAGATAGATAGATAGATAGATAGATAGATAGATAGATAGATAGATAGATAGAAATACAGACAGACAGACAGATAGATATACAGATATATAGATATTTACTTGAATTTTAATGGCAGCATTGTCTCTCCTTCGCTCAAAAGCGCGTTCTTCTCTGGCAGCCTTGGTTTGTTCTAAAAATTGATTTTTCTTGGTATGATCAATTGAGTTGAACATCTGCAAGGTAAGAAATCATTAAAATGACGACAGACAAAAGAAAGAAACAAACAAGACAGAAAAAATATAGTTTAAATTTCACATCAATCAACATGAAGACTGGCGTATATAAACACTATAAATAATAAGATCCTTCCCAAGTCATACAGACTTACAAGGCCAATTTCCTGATTTCCGTGGTGTGTATATTCCCACTGGACAGGATGCCAGTCCATCTCAGGATTACTCATTTTTTCATTTCATGTTGCTCTATGGATTGGAGTAACATGAAATGACATTTTTGCTCAAAAACACAATACACTGCCTGGTCCAGGAATTGAAACCACAATCTTATGATAACGAGTCCAACACCCTAACCACTAAGCTATGCACGTTCCCATATATAAACACTAGCACATATTAATACTGGTACATGTTAATACTAGAATGTAGTAATGCTGGTACATCATAATACTGCCACTGTAAGGTCCAGTCCTTGTTGCAGGGTGGTGGGTTGTTTACCCCAATCACTATGGGGTTTATAGCAGTGGAGTGCAAGATCCTGATAGACAGGTGAAGGTAAAGACCAGACTAAAATGGATCACCTCTGCCTACAGGTAAAAATGGTTTTTTATAAGGCCAACACCCCTACCTAGAAAAAAAATCAAAGTTACACAAGCAAACAATGACAATTCAAAATGAACAAGATCTGGGAGAAAGACAAGCCCGAGTGGAGAAGGGTCACTGATGGCCTATGCTCTGTAGGGAGTGCAGGGTTTAAATGATGTGATGGTAATACTAGTAAATATTTATTTCTTTATTGCCCACAGTGGGTGATTAAACATAGAGGGGACAAACAAGAACAGACAAAGGGATTAAGTTGATTACATCACCCCAGTGCGTAACTGGTACTTAATTTATCAACCTTGAAAGGATGAAAGGCAAAGTCGACTTCGGCGGAATTTGAACTCAACGTAAAGACAGATGAAATACCGCTAAGCATTTCACCCAGCAATATACTAGTATATAAAAGGCAGTGAGCTGGCAGAAACGTTAGCACGGCGGGAGAGATGCTTAGCGGTATTCGTCCGTCTTTATGTTCTGAGTTCAAATTCCGCCGAGGTCCACTTTGCTTTTCATCCTTTCAAGGTCAATAAATTAAGTACCAGTTACACACTGGGGTCGATATAATCGACTTAATCCGTTTGTCTGTCCTTGTTTGTCCCCTCTGTGTTTAGCCCCTTGTGGGTAGTAAAGAAATAGGTATTTCGTCTGTCTATACATTCTGAGTTCAAATTCTGCCGAGGTTGACTTTGCCTTTCATCCTTTCGGGGTCAATAAATTAAGTACCAGTTGCATACTGGAGTCGATCTAATCGACTGGCACCTTCCCCAAAAATTTCAGGCCTTGTGCCTAGAGTAAAGAATATACTAGTATGTATTAACACTGGTATGTGTTATTAGTGGTATGTATGAACACTGGTGCAGATGATTATGACTGTTGCTTACACAGATCTGGCATAATACAATGATAGCTTACTAACAATGTTCGATGTTTCAGAAGTTAATCAAATAGGATGTGATCTTTATCTTACAATGTTCAGAGCTAATGAAGTGAAGGTATGGGTGAAATAGCTTTGAAAACTTGAAGACTAATGTTTTGGGAGAGGAGGAAGTCCCTTAATGAAGCAGCCTTTAGTATATATACAGATAGGGGACAGCAGAGATGTGGAAGTTGGTGAATTTGGAGAGTTTTTTAAAACTTATCTAGTTTGAACTGTTCCTGTCCTTTTATCATACTTCAACCGCTCAACACCAAATTTAAAGCCAGCTCTCTCAACAATACCTGTTTCTTTATTACCCACAAGGGGCTAAACATAGAGAGGACAAACAAGGATAGACAAACGGATTAAGTCGATTACATTGACCCCAGTGCGTAACTGGTACTTTATTTATCGACCCTGAAAGGATGAAAGGCAAAGTCAACCTCGGCGGAATTTGAACTCAGAACATAGCGGCAGACAAAATACTGCTAGGCATTTTGCCCGGCGAGCTAACGGTTCTGCCAGCTCGCCACCTTCTCTCCGTACAATACCTCCATCTTTTGTCTTGCAAGTTAACAAACTCATTATTGCTGGTGCCAAGGGAAAAGTACCTGCTATACTCTAAAGTGGTAGGCATTAGAAAAGGTATCCAGTTACATACAGAAACCATACTAGAGCTGACTCTAGGGTTTGATGCAGTCCTGTTAAACCATCCAGCCCATGCCAGAAAGTCATGAAAGACAGACATTAAATGATGATGAAGATGAATAGGAAAAGAATTCATAGACATTGGGGATCAATAAGTGGGCCTCACTTATGCATTTCAGTGAATAAATTTACATCAAGCCAATTAGCTTTCATGTTGTATAATCAAAGTTTGTGAGTAGAGATAGTGTTGTGATCCCACATATGAGTACAATATTCCACTGTAAGACAAATTAATGAAATATCAACAACTATTTGTTGGCCCTGATGAGAAAACCAAGTTTCTTTGTACAAGAGCTGATTATTAAAAGTGGCAGTATAGTGGAGTTCTTTTAAATAGTTCACATTTGTATTTTTATATTAAACCTTAGCCAGACAGATCCCCTGTGTATCCTATGACATAAAATATAATAATCATACGGTTGTTTATATATTGGTGTGAATTACATACTTTGTACTGCTATCTCTTCCTTGATGTTTACCCTTCACTGAACCTACTTCACATATATCAAATCTAAGAAATGAAAAAATGCTTTGGTTGATATCCATCACATTTTTCACCACCAAACAAACATCATCCATCTTCATTAGTCACTTTTCCCGAGCATTTTCGAATGTTTCTTAAAACTAACTCCTTCCATGGCCATCATCATCATCATTGTTTAACATCTGCTTTCCATGCTGGCATGGGTTGGATGGTTTGACTGAGGACTGGCAAGCCAGGAGGCTGCACTAGGCTCCAATCTGATCTGGCAAAGTTTCTACAGCTGAATGCCCTTCCTAATGCCAACCACTCCAAGAGTGTAGTGGGCGCTTTTTATGTGCCACTGGCATGAGGGCCAGTCAGGCGATACTGGCATCGACCATGCTCAAAAGGTGTTTTTTATGTGCCACCTGCACGGGAGCCAGTCTGGCAGCAATGGCAATGACCACGTTCGAATGTTGTTTTTCACATGCCAGTAAGGTGACACTAGCAACAATCACACTCGAAAGGTGCTTTTTACGTGCCACCAGCACAGGAGCCAGTCAACAGCCCTGGCAACAATCATGCTCGGATGGTGCTTTTAATGTTCCACTACACTCAAATTCTCAACCGATTCCTATCCAACCAATGCTATAAAGTCTTTCACCTTTATAACTCAATTCTCACTGTCATGTAACATGTTTCTGATATACACATTTTAAATCTTTTATGATGATGATGATGATCACCATCATCATTTAATGTCCATTTTCCATGCCAGCTTGGGTTGGACGATTTTATGGAATCCAGTGAATTATGCATCTTGTTCCAACGTCTGTTTTGGCATGGTTTTTATGGCTGGATGCCCTTCCTAACATCAACTTTACAGTACCATTTTTGTGGCACAAGCACTGGTGAGGTTGTTATGTAGCTCACAGGACTGCCTTTGACTGAGCGAAGGCTACAGTAGAGAAGGGTGTAGTTGCAAGACGATGATGGGAGTTAAACGTATGAAGAAAGGGATCAGAACAGGTTTTCTTGCTGTACAGATGATACATGGCTACTCAATAAAAGATTGTCAGAGTTTTAGAGTAACTGTTTCCCGAAGTTTCATGCCCCACGGGAAAGGGAAGGGGGTACGGAAGGGAGCGGCAAAAACGTAAACAATTGAAATTTTTGACAAAACAGAATAAAAAAGTAACAATTTTCAGAATTGTAATTTACACATTGGACTTAGGTTTGTCGTGAGCCAGAGCTTAGCTCTGTGACTGAGATTACAACACTGATTCAGTCGTTCACAGGGTTAGCTTCCTAATTATTGCAGGAACTCATTTACCCCTGACTGAACTGGAGTAACATGAAGTGAAATGTTTTACTTAAAAACACAACGCATCACCCGTCTTCGAATCGAAACTACAATTGGATGATGTGAGTGTAACACTCTAACCACTAGACCACGCGCCTTCATATATTAAACATAGTAATACTAAGAAATGAAATACAAAGAAACCCTTTTCCCATGAAGTTCCACAGACAGCTATTCCAGAACTCTGCCAAGAGATTAATATCTATCTTTAGAAGAAAAGTACTAAACTTATTGCAAACCTGAAGATTTTTATTCCAAGACATTGCCGTCCACTTCCAATAATTGATTAGAGAATTTACCATAAATTTTTGATTAAATGTTTCCCCCTCAGCAGTTCACATATCTTAATTCTTGAAACAATAAACCCAGGATGAATTTAAGAACACAGAATGGACAAAACTGGATGAACTTGGGAATTTTCATGTGCTAACATCCGAATCGTTGAATCGTTTTACTGAATTTGTCGAAGAGCTGCAGGAGTAATTACGAATTCGGAAAAATAGGCTAAATGCCAAACGACTAAAGGTAAACAGAGAAAAAAATAGAAATCCAAATTAATAATAGTGAGCACGGAATACCAGTGCCATTTGATAAGTGGCTTTGTTCAATATCAAGAGAGTGAATGTGTAAGAAGACCTGATTAATGTTTACTGGTTAAAACAAAGGATAGAAGAACTAAAGTGAAAGAAAATTCCTGGCAAATTGACAAAGAACCAAAACTTTAGATGTGCTAGGACTAAGATTTAAGATTAAGTCATTATCCGGAACAAGCAAGTGTATTAGGTAGTCATTTCAATGGTATGGTTAAGCTTATTCATAAATTAAAGAACAAAAACGAAATCAATATGCCATGTCGAAAAACATAAACACGTTTCCTTTTGTCTGTCGCAAGAATTACTCAAGTGAAATGGAAAATAATATTTTTGTTTTTGTTCGTTTTAGTCCAGTTATTTTGAATTTGAATTACAGACTAAAAATAGTTTGATATTAGAGTAATTTAATATTACTTTTTTCGACTAAAGAACATGAAAGAGACACGTTGTATTATGGTTTTCATATTGCGTGCCAAATGATGGTTGCATGGCTGTATACAAAGTTAGATCATTTAATTCTCTATTACCAGATAGTTCTTTAAAGACATACGCTTATGTAACTGCATCTACGATATATAAAATGGTAAAACAACGAAATATAGTAAGATACGGAGTTTATTAATAGAATTTATTTACTAACAAAGAAGGAAGTGGTTCGTCCTAACAGCATGTTATATGAATATCTCTTCAGTAGCAAGTGTGATTGTTTTCATTTCGGTTAAATCATGTGGAAGATCAGTAAAACAGGGTTTTCACAAGGAAATTAATTAACAAATAAACTCATGAATAAAAACTATAGAAAGAGGATTCCTTGCACATGAACGAACAAATAAATTAGTAAAGAAAATGTGGAGTGATGGTGCTCATGCCTCTCCTATATTGTTAATAATATACATAAAAATTTCCACCTGAATATCTTCGGAATTTTTTTATGAGAAAAGCCGAAACTAAGTGTGGAATAATCGTGAGTTAATATTCCTAATTAATAACAAAATATTGTTTAGATATAACCAAATATAAGGATAAGAATAAATCTATTTGATAAAGATTAAACATTTATGTAGCTCTGTTGATTTTTTTTTTCTTAATTTCTTATTGAGTCAATGATTTTTCTGGCCATTGCCAAATCTAATTAATGAATTTGTAATTTAGAAACATCGAAACTCCATCGAAACATTCTTGCTATTTGCCAATTACTTCCACAAATCAGAATTATCAATTTAGTTATCGGACAACAGTGATACAAAGAAGTGAAACTAGGCATGAGACGAGGAAAAAGGAAAACTTTTAAGGTCGATAAAGAAGAATACAATTTTTTTTCATTTAATTAACGAACGATATAATAATTAAGACAATTTCAGTAATAAGGCGATCAAAGTATACGCTTATGCAAACACTACAGACCTGTGTATATATAATAAACATACATGGATGTATAACTAATCAGGAAATAATCGGCTACTATCGTTTACGATGATCATTTAATAAATAAATATTACATAATGTACATATTTTTACAAAATTTGCTGTAAATATTTAAAATGCAAAAAGGATTTCCTCTCTTCTAAGGCTTCGTTTGTTTCTATACTTCAATGATAGAAATATTTCAAACATTTTTTTTTAATAACTAACGTAGCTCCATAATTTTTTTCCTCTTTGTTCTGGCAACAACTTTGAATAATAAACCCATTATGTATGTTATGAAATAGATAATTCAACTTATGCATGATATATATTAAATTAAAAATACACAGATACACAGCTGAAAATCATCAGGACGGGATATATATATATATATAGTGTGTGTGTGTGAGTATGTAATTATGTATGTGTGGGTTTGTGTAATATGTATATATATATATATATACACACACACACACAATCTATATATATATATATATACACACACAAAATATATATATATATAGTGTGTGTGTGTATATATATATGTGTGTGTGTGTATATATATATATATATATATATATATATATATATATATATATATATGTATATATATACACACTATCTATCTATCTATCTATCTATCTATATAATATATATATATATATATATATATATATACACACATACGACAAACTTAAAAGAGACGAAGCGAAACGTTTACCTTTTTGTCTACGTTTCATCATTTGCTTTTATCGGGTACAGTCCAGGTGAGAGATAAAAACAGAGAGTCAGGAAGCAAAAAAGGGAGCAATTTAAGTAAGACTAACAGAGGAAGTCAGTAAATGCCTCAAATAATTGACCCCACGATGTTGATAACATTAATCCACACACACCTGCCAGCCACAGCGATGGACCATTAGGATAAAGTTTACATTTTACAGCAAGATATTCGACAATACATGGCGTATTTCTTTTTTTAATTCAATTAAACTTCCTAATATATTTTCTCCCCGCTTTAAAAAACTAATTAAAAATGAAAATATATTTATTAATTCGGAATAAAATTGGACTCTGAGTCAAAGTGTTTATCTTTGTCTTATTTTGACATTTAACTCTGCAAATTATGGTGAAGGTAATTGATTCCCGTTAACAGCCGAGTTTGGGTTGATATCATCCAATCATAACATTTTAGAGAAAAAAGCTAAAATATGAGCGCTAAAAATAACTGTGAAGTAAGTCAACAGATATGGATATCAATAAAGTTTAACTGAAATAACATTCGATACGAATTTAAGCGACTTATCATGGAAAGTTAGTTGTTTCTATGGCAACAGTAGATAATTTTTAAGGTTATGATAGGGGTTGCGAATTAGGTGGGGATTTGGTGTGAAAAGAACCTTAGTCGTGTTACGTAATCACGTCTGTAGATTAACGTGTCACAAGGAGAGAATATGTGACTGGTGCTAGCTGAGGCTAGGACCATATTCCGTTAATAGAGATATATTCCGAAGACGGTCCGATATGAAGGCTTCTTATGGAATAGGTCGGTCTAACAACTAAATTTGATTTTTCGTATCTTTTAACATGACAAATGATACACAAAAGAAAAAAGAAATTATTATTATGTTATATTTCATATATAAAAAAAAACGAATATATATATACACAAAAATGTTATTTCTTCGGTTTTTTTCTTTTTAAATAAGAATGGGGTAGTTGAATGGAAAGATCCCAATATTATCTAATGTGAATGGAACGCAAAAAAAAAAGTGGGATACGGAACTTGACTGATAAAAGAACAAAACAATAAGACAAAAGAATTTCCAGTCTCTACATCATCTCTAATCAATTTATAAGTAAGCAAAGGAATGCGGAATATTATGCCGTTATTATTAAGTTTCCTTCTGTTATAATTCCATTCGCATCTTGAGTGTCCTATCGGAATATGTTAATCTTTTGTGTGCACCTTCTGTCTACTTATTCAGTTTGACATCCTGGTTGTCAGGTCTTTATAGAAGGTGATTATAATTCAGTCGTAATCTACGGGTCAGCGGTTATAGCTACGTACTGCCTTTAGTCAATCTTTGGTTGCATGATTATAACTTATTTTTAGTCAGCGTTTTGTTTATTGCTATTAGGCACGCTATTAAGGAATGCTAACTGTTCAGGTATTGTATGCCACGTTGTTTCCAGTATTTTTATAGTCTACAGGCAGGATCGACGCAACTCTTGGGACAAACTAGTGAATTGCCTCTGGAACTAAAATCTGAAGGACCTGCACTAATTCTAAACAATTTACGCAAAAATTCTTAATCCAACTAAAATGACGAAATCTCGGTAATGAAATAAGTCAGGTGAGGAATCACTTCTGGAAGAAAGGACGGAGAACGGGTTGAGTTGGACAGGATTTAACATTCAAAATTTTTCCAGATAACAAATGATTTATCATGGATGTGTATGATACTGTTTCTATAGATTATTGGGACCAAATTAATGATAATTGTTCAGCTTGTGTAAAGAGGGGGATGACTAGAGAAAATTGTTAAAGGGACGTAAATTGTCTGGCTGGGAAAAGGTATACACATGGTAGAGTCAGGAGTGCGCATTGTAGATGGAAAAAATGTGCTCTCATAGTAAGGCTAGGAGAAGAAGGTGCACATTGTAGGACTGGGAGAAAGGGTGCACACATTGTAGGGATGGGAGAAGGAGTACACATTGTAGGGTTGGGAGAAGGGGCATGCGTAGTTGGGCTAGGAGAAAAGCACATATTTTAAGGATGGGAGGAGCACACACTGTAGGGCTAGGTGAAGAAGTACACACTGTAAAGATGGGTGAAGAATCACACATTGTTGGAGTGGGAGGATAGACATTCATTGTAGGGGTGGAAGAAGGGTTATATTGTATGGATAGCTTTAAATACTGAATATTCTGGTCTCAGCCCTATCTACAGTTGGGATATTCTGCAACTTTTTTGTCCATGGTATTGCTAAGCCTTTAACATATCTTACCTTTTCTAAGGAAAGGAACCATTCAACTGCCATTCTATCTTTTGGTATTCCTATCTCTGTAGGTGATATATCTAACATGAGGTTTTTGTATTGATCCCAGCTTGTGATGTTTTTCTTTGGACATGGCTTTAAAACAATGAATTTTGATTTGATTTAGCAAATAGTAATTGATTATTTAGAGTGTCTGGAAAGTAATTTCCAGAAATAGTCCAGAACCAATTGGATTGGATCCAAGACTCATGCAGAAGTAGAGTACATAAAACATTAGCTGTTAAAAGCTTAAGAAGAATATGCAGAATTTTCAAGTGATTCAAACCAGAGGGTTGAATTTTCATAGTTTTGTCTTGAGCCTTGGGTCTCCTAAGGCCAGAACTTAACCCACTTTCCATAGCAGATAAGTAACTGAGATTAGAACTCTTCCCTTGGATGGGATGCCAGATAATCACAGGGCTGACTTCCTGTCCATTACTGGAACTCATTTTTAGCTGAGCAGACTGGAGCAATGTGAAATGAAGTGTTTTAATTAAGAGCACAACACACCACCTGGTCTGGGAGTTGAAACCATGATCTTATGATCATGAGTGGAACATCCTAACCACTTGGCTATTCTTTACACCTTCATTCTTGAATTTTGTATGAAACCTTAACACATTTGGTACCAACCTGGCTGAAACTGCCTCTGACTCTGTAGTACAAATGTTTTGTTTTCATAAGTTTTGAATTAAAATCTTCCACCAAACCTTAGTCACAATTTATGTTCCTAACACTTGCTGAATGATAACTAAGTTATTTTACTAAATTCTTCATTATATTTAAAATTAACTGAAAGAAACCCAGAGCATCTCAAAATAAATGCAGTAACGAAAGGGTTAAATACTTTTTGGTTTGGTTTTCTTGCTGAATTTTTAATGTTGTTGAAATTAGCGATGGGACCCTTCTATCATTTGCCACAGCATAATTGTGCAAACTAGTATTTTCAGTGTTGACTGGGACTAAAATAAAAATCTCTCCATTGATATTGCCTTGAGACCAGCTTTCACAAAAAATAAACTGAGATTTAGTCATCATCATCATCATCATCATTGTTTAACGTCTATTTTCCATGCTAGCATGAGTTGGACAGTTCGACTGGGGTCTGGGAAGCCAGGAGGCTGCACCAGGCTCCAGTCTGATCTGGTAGTGTTTTTGCAGCTTGATGTCCTTCCTAACGCCAACCACTCTGTGAGTGTAGTGGGTGCTTTTTACATGCCACCAGCACAGGGGCCAGTGAAGACTGGCAACAACCATGATCAGTTGGTGCTTTTTACATGCCACCGGCATGGATGCCATTCAAGGTGGCGCTAGCATCGGCCACGTTCGGATGGTGCTTTTTACATGCCACCTGCACAGGTATCACAATTACAATTTCCATTTGATTTTTATTTTGATGTTGATGTACTTGACTCAATAGGTCTCAATCATAGCAGGTTGCCCTACAATCCAAGGTAAGCACAGCAGGCCGTCCTGTGAGCCATGAACTCACTTCATTTGTCGGGTCTTTGAAGACACAGCATATCTCCAGAGGTCTCAGTCTTTCGTCATTGCCTCAGTGAGGCCCAACGTTTTTTTTTCTTTTACTTGTTTCATACTGTAGCCAGTCTGGGGCACCATCCTAAAGAATTTTAGTCAAACAAATTGACCCCTGTGCATATTTTTTAAAAGCATGCTATCAGCCTCTTAAACTAAACCACTAAGTTACAGGGATGTAAACACACCAACACTGGTTGTAAAGTGGTGACAGGAGATAAGACACACACAGCAGAGGGGAGGTGATTTCTTGAGGCAAATTGTTTAATGTATTACATGAATAGCAAGGGCCTTAGTACAGAACCCTTTGATAGTCTCAATATTATAGAGATTCCTGTTAAGTTATTGAGTGTCAGGTCATTTCAAAAGGATCTGCTGTTCAAAATAATCCTGTAAACCAATACTACCTATTTAATGGTCAAGCCATCAGTGTCTAAAGTGGCAACACCATTCTAGGGTCCCATGCTGGTGTGTAGAGGGTGGATGGACACCCTGGCAGGACAAAAGACCAGTACCTGTCTACAAGAATGGATGAACTCAACAAGTCATTAGTCGTCCATCAAACCTATTGGTGGAATGGAACCTCATTAAGGGTTTTGAGTTTAGCATTGCTGACTCTTTTGATAAAACACTTCACCCTGCCATTTCACCTCGACATAGTAGCCTTGACTTTCCTCTGAACCCAACGAGCCCCAAACAAGAGAAACCTTTTGATAAATATGAGAACTATCCAGAATGGTTTTGTAGTGACGCTATTTTGGAAATTTTCAGCGCGCATGCGCAGAGTTGGATTACTTTTGGTAGGCCACCGGAAGTTCCCTCATGCGCATGCACAGAGAACTGCCAACAGAAAGTTTTCCCGCTAGATCGGTCTTTTTGAAGCCGCAGCCCTATCGAGTGGACACAACTCAACCTTCTCTCAAGGAAAACCTAACATGTAGAGAAGCCCCCTTCTACAAGTTAACTATTGTGAATAGTTTTATGGACTTGGCTACCAGTTCGCCCTGAAGAAAATATGTGTATATATTTTATTTGCGAATCCAGACAAAATAAAGTATTATTTATTGCTGTTGAAGATAGTCGAAGTTTTGGTTTTCCTTTCGACACAATTTGAATGTAACAGGATAAGACCGACACCCCTCAAGTGTTCCTGAGACCTTCATCCTGTTACAGTTTAAGTCATCTTAACTTTCACTGTTGAAAACAAGAGACATAAGCCATTACTTCTTTAGTAGCATAATTCACTGTTACTTGAACAGGATGTGAAAAAGAAAAAAACTCTCACAGATTCACCAGAATAATCATTATTAACCTTAATTTGGAAATAAAGGCTCCAAGTTCAAATCCTGTCTGGTATAGTGTACACATCCAAAAATAAGATATTTAATGACACCAGAGAGTTTTGTAATCTCTTAGCTGCTTATATGCCATGGAATGTAAGATAAGCTCTGACCTTAGGAGCCTGAAAGTTCCTGATAAACTCATTTACCCTATTTCTTTTATCTATCATAACACATTATATTTTTGTAGTTGGTTGGCAAGATCCTTCATGTGAACTCCTGAGTTAAAACTGATTTTCTTGTACATTGGGAGGGTCATTATGCCACTAATAAATATATTCTCTGGTTCTATTTCACTTCTTTTATTGTTATTGTTAGTCAATTGGTTAACTATTTAACCAATTAACTGATTGATTGTTTGATCAGTCAGTCAGTCAATCAGCTAGGTTTCTCAAAGACCTTTTTGTTGCTGTTTATGACCTCATCAATGACATGCTCTCTCACTCTGCTCCAGGTCTGCTTCCCAATGTACAACAAAAACACATAAAATACTTTCTCTAAAGATCAATCAGAAGATTCTTAACGTTTATCTTCCATTTCAAAGCTTACTTACAACTTGCAAGATGTTTCATCAGGAAAACAGCATCACTGCTTCTAGAACCATTAGAATTTTTGGTGTATTAATATATTTGATAATAATTTGTATATTCAAACAAAATCCTGGTCTTTTAAAGTTCATCATCATCGTTTAGCAATTAGAAAACATTGTGGCAGGGTTTCCATTAGAATTTGAACCTGGATTCTTTTAATAGCTGACAAAAGAGGATATTTCCAGCTGAGTATTGACATCATGAAAAATCTAAACAATGATGCCCAACAACTTCACACCAAATTCTTTCATTGATGTCAGCAAAACATTCAAACAAATCCCAAATCACTGACTGAAAATCAGTCAAGTTTTAATTAAGCCAATCACCATTTATATGAAGAGTAACAAAGAACATACAAGTCTCAAATGGACATTCTCATAGACAGAGAAGGACACGTGCAGCCATGTGTTAAGTTAGACTAAGTTCAATATCAGTAGTTTCACAACAATAGACTGGTCAACTTGACCATTCTGCCACATCCAATGACCAGACTACTAATAACTTAATAATCTCCCATTAGCAGGGGGCACTTACTCTACTCTTTACTCTTTTACTCCTTTACTTGTTTTAGTCATTTGACTGGGGTCATGCTGGAGCACTGCCTTTAGTCGAGCAAATCAACCCTAGGACTTATTCTTTGTAAGCCTAGTACTTATTCTATCAGTCTCTTTTGTCGAACCGCTAATTTATGGGGATGTAAACACACCAGCATCGGTTGTCAAATGATGCTAGGGGGACAAACACAGATACACAAACATATACACACACATACATACACATATATAGATGTATATATATATATATATATATATATAAACGAGCTTCTTTCAGTTTCTATCTACCAAATCCACTCACAAAGCTTTGGTCGGCCTGAGGCTATAGTAGAAGACATCTGCCAAACATGCCACACAGTGGGACTGAACCCAGAACCATGTGGTTAGTAAGCAAGCTACGTACCATAGAGCCACTCCTGCACCTATATTGTATTTATTCACTCCCTCTCTTTCTCTCCTTTCTTTTTCATTCGCACACCATCACGAAGATATCCATCTAAATTACTAAGGCAAGTGTAACATTCTTATACAGAATTAAACCACAAAGTTTTATCTCCATTTCCTGACTGTATTGTGGCAATTTATTTTCTTGGAACAGTCATGTTCTATTTTCAATTATTAACAATAAAATCGATGACAAATTTACTCTTGATGGCAACTCTTCGTTTTTGTTTTTATTTTGGATCTTATCATTGTCAAATTAATCTTATTGTTTGAAAGATAATTAAAAGGCAATAAAAGCTATTAATGAATTGGCTGTTAATGAGCAATCCATAATAGTTTAGTTAAATATGTGAAATTTTTGAAACTTTGATGTTTATTTGGTTAAAGAGTAGTGCCATAATATATGCATATCATTAGATATATTTGTGTGTGTGTGTGTGCTTGATTCACAAAATCAATTTAAGTGAGTGATGAAGGGATCTAGGGATGCCTACTGCATCAAAGACAAACAGTGAAGTACATTCTAACATACTTAATGTACTGGAAAATGAATTATTGATTAATTGCAATTACACAAGTAGTAACAAGAGAAAATTATTAATTCTAACCATGGAAGGCAAGGGAGACAACTCTGGGATCCCATCAGCTTTTGGGAATATTCTGAGAAGTTTTGAAAGGAAGCTAAATTGCTCAAAGCCTATAGCTCTTACACTCATATTTTAAAACTTATTTTCAAAAGAGTTTCTTCACATTCAAGTTCTGTTAAGAAGTTCCAGAATTCCTCAAGCAAGATTTTCCATTGGATGGATACCCTTTCTGTTGATAACCCTCAACTGTTTCCAAGCAAGGTAATATATACCCTGATCATACACATTCCCAGCGATGATTGGAAATGAAGGATACTGCTTATATGACAGGGATGCTCATTTACATACAGCTATCGCATAATATCAAGACAAGGCACAAACCTCACACACACACAATGTATTTCTTTCAGTTTCTTCAAATCAAATCCATTTACCAGGCTTTGGTTGGCCCAACATAGAACTGGACTTGAAACCATGTGGTTGAAATATAAACTTCTTAACACATCGCTATGCCTACACCTAAGTATTGTCTTCATCTCTTTAATAATAAATCAATCATTGTTGCTTACAACTTCCAGCAGGAAATTACACAGCTTACTATGAGAGTTGAGGTCAAACAATTGACCTGTCCTTGCCAGAGACAGTTCATAGAACTTGCTTTAAATAGCTTCTTATATAACACAAAATGGATATTCCATTTTTAATTGAGTTCTCCTCACATATAGCTGAATTTTGCTCATCAAAAGCTGAATGCATTTCTTGAAGACATTGCTGTCCATTGTAATGTTAGTAGAAGAATAGGCCTCCTTGTAGAAAGACATCACGACAAATGTATCAGAATTTGTGTTTCTGTACCAAGCTTTCTCTTTCACACACACACACACACACACTCTAACACACTCATGCAGGCATAACTGTGGTTAAGAAGCTCGCTTCCTAACTCTGTGGTCTCAAGTTCAATCTCTCAGCTTGGCACCTGAGGCAAATACCTTTGTCTTCTACTATAGCCCTAGGAAGACCAAAGACTTATGAGAGGATTTGGAAGGCAGAAATTAGAAGAAGCCTATCACACACACACACACACATATATATATACAGGTGATGATGATAACATATAAGAGGGATGACCACTAAGTGGACATACATTATGCTAGAAGTAGAGCCCCTATGGTATTACCACTAAGAAAGGATTGTTCTCAAGAAAATATAGCAAACACCAGAACAAGCAAGACAAATGAAAAGATACAAAATATAAAGATTAATCACAAACCCGGTTTCATTGTTCCCACTTACATAATTACTTACATAAATGTCCACAACTCATCAATGTGATCGTCATAGTAAAATATAATTTGCAGAACTATACACGAGACGTCCGCATGAGATTGAACATGTATACAGTTCTACCAATTACATTTGGGGTTATCTTTCGTTTTGGCATATATGCATATAAGAGTACAGGATGTCACTAACAGTAAACAACATGAAATACAAAAACAAACGAGTTCAATACGCAAGCAACATCATCTTCATCATTGTTTAACATCCGCTTTCCATGCTGGCATGGGTTGGACAGATTGACTGAGGACTGGCAAGCCAGATGGCTGCACCAGGCTCCAATCTGATCTGGCAAGAGTTTCTATAGCTGGATGCCCTTCCTAATGCCAACCACTCCAAGAGTGTAGAGAGAGATTTTATGTGACACCAGCACAAGGGCCAGTCAGGCGGTTCTGGCAATGACCAGGCTCAAAAGGTGTTTTTATGTGCCATCTGCACAGGAGCCAGTCCAATGGCACTGGCTCAAATGGTGTTTTTTATGTGCCACCTGCACAGGATCCAGTCCAGCAGCACTGGCAATGATCTCGCTCAAATGTTGTTTTCACATGTCACCGACACAAGTGCCAGTAAGGTGACACTGGTAACGATCATGCTTGAATGGTACTTTTTATGTGCCACTGGCATGGGAGCTCTGGCAACGATCACGCTCGGATGGTGCTTTTAACATTCCACTGACACGGGTGAGTCAGGCAGAGCTGTCATCTTCCACGTCAGTGAATTTGATTTTGATTGTGATTTCACTTGCCTCAACAGGTCTTTGCAAACAAAGTTTAGTGTCCAACAAAAGAAAGGTATGCATAGGTAGGCTGGTTACATCACTGGCATAGGCCATGGGTTATGGTCTCACTTGGCTTGCCCGGTCTTCTCAAGCACAACATGTTTCCAAAGGTCTCGGTCACTAGTCATTGCCTCGGTGAGGCCTAATGTTCGAAGGTCATGCTTCACCACCTCGTCTCATGTCTTCCTGGGTCTACCTCTTCCACAGATTTCCTCAACTGCTAGGGTGTGACACTTTCTCACACAGCAGTCCTCATCCATTCGCACCACATGACCATACCAGTGCAGTCGTCTCTCTTGCACACCACATCTGATGCTTCTTAGGTCCAACCTTTCTCTCAGGGCACTACACTCTGTCAAGTATGCACACTGACATTACACATCCAGCATAGCATACTGGCTTCATTCCTTGCAAGCTTACACATGTCCTCAGCAGTCACAGCCCATGTTTCACTGCCATGTAGCATGACTGTTCGTACACATGTGTCATACAGTCTACCTTTTACTCTGAGCGAGAGGCCTTTGTCACCAGCAGAGGTAGGAGCTCTCTGAACTTTGCTCAGGCTATTCTTATTCTAGTAGCTACACTTTCAGCACACCCTCCCCCACTACTGACTTTGTCACCTTTGTAATGCTGTCAACTACCTTTGTAAAGCTATCAACTACTTCTAATTTT
Source organism: Octopus sinensis (assembly GCF_006345805.1). NCBI lineage: Eukaryota > Metazoa > Mollusca > Cephalopoda > Octopoda > Octopodidae > Octopus > Octopus sinensis. Next base: position 113,938,724 of record NC_042997.1, on the reverse strand, counting down.
TCTCTCTGGAATGTGGCAGATGTTCTCTGCACATTTCAGTGTTTATTGCTCTTGAGCATCTGCCACATACAAAAACTATCTTCCCAGTTAGGCTTCCTTTGATATTGCTGCACCTCTTATGTGTCCATAGCTTACACTGGGTACATCTTATAGAGTTTCTATCTACGCCTTTTCTACAGATTGAGCAGATCCTGAAGGGAATTGTGGTTTGTTGCCTTCCTACTTATTAAGACTTTGGTTTTAGCTTGGTTGACTCTAAGGTCCTAATGGAAAACAGGACAAGTAATATAAAGAATGACCCTTCATCTGTTGTCGGCTGTCTATCCACTCCTCATTTCGAACATTGAGCGACAATATGAGTCTTCAAAGGCAGTTACTCCCATAATACCAAAATAAAATTTGGGATTTATGGAGGGTAAAAGTTGGGAACAAAAAGCAGGACATTGGAGACATACAAAGAAACCAAAATGTGTGCGCGCACGCATGCGTTTTGTCTTGACATCGTGTGATGGTTTAAACGAACATCAGCATCATACAAGCTATGTTGTTCATTTGCAGTCTTCTGTGAAAAACACGTTTGGCCATGGAGAAATATTATTTTGTGTGGAACAGGGCAAAGGTTGGTAAAAGGAAGGGCATTTTGCTGTGAAGACATCTACTTCAATGAATTCCATCTGGCTCATAAAAGCATAGAAATCATCATCATTTAATGTCCATCTTTTTTTCATGCAAGCATGTGTCAGATGGAATTTTTTGAGGCAGATTCTCTACAACCTGATGCCTTATCTGTTCCTTTTTAGATGTTAAATGAAAAGAGGATAATATATATACAAAGGTGAGTCAAAAAGTAATGCCATTTTGTTTAGGACAGGTATAATTACCAACACAGGAACATGTATCATACATCAAAATGAAGCTGGTCCTCTGTGGGGTCACATCCTTACTTCTCAATCTAGTCACCATTTCTCTCAATAGCAATGTTCCACCTTCGAATGAGAGCATGTATCCCTGCCCTGTAAAATTCTATTGACTGTTCTTTAAGCCACTTCTTCACTACAGTTTTCACTTCCTTGTTACTGGAATTATGTTTGCCTCTCAAACCCTCTTTCATGGGGCCAAAGAGATGATAGTCCAGTGATGAGGAAGTGAAAACTGTAGTGAAGAAGTGGCTCAAAGAACAGTCAATAGAATTTTACAGGGCAGGGATACATGATCTCATTCGAAGGTAGAACATTTGCTATTGTGACTGTTGTGAAGTAGGGATGTGACCCCACAGAGGACCAGCTTCATTTTGATATATGATATATGTTCCTGTGTTGGTAATTATACCTGTCCTAAACAAAATGGCATTACTCTTTGACCCACCTTCGTATGTGCGTGTATATATATATATATGTGTGTATGTATGTATATATATGTATATATATATATATATATATATGATGGGGTGCTGGAAAGTTCCTGGCTTTACAGGTATCACAAAAGGCCTGGTTAGAGGCCACCTTCCAAGTTCTTTTACTGGGCTTAGAAAAACTGAAGTTACTGTTGCAATAAAATCATAACTGATCCTCCTGTATTTTCTTTTACCCAAAGCCAGGAAGTTTTCAGCACCCACTGTATATATATATCACCTTTTACTTTTTGAAAATTATCAGGATATTTTTTTTTCAGATAGTACATTATGCTTGCATAATGAAATGCAGGGTCCCTACCAGCAATTAATATATGTGCGTGTGTGTGTATTATCTGAAGTGTGCAGTATTATATATCCATTATGGATGATCTAACCAATCAGTTTCATGCTAGAGATTCAACAATGTTACATAACAATTCAATTACCTAACACTCCGTTGAATCCCTAGTGCAAAACTAATTGGCAAGGTTGGCCATAGTGGATATATAACACTGTACACTCTAAATAATATACCCACTCTAATGACAGATATATGAGTGCATTTTTCCTTAATTATGGAATCTTAGACGACTTATACACGTGTCTGTGTAGCAGTGGCTGTGTGGTAAGTAGCTTACTTACTAACCACATGGTTCCAGATTCATTCCCACTGCATGGCACCTTGGGGGCAAGTGTCTTCTACTGTAGCCTCGAGCCAATCAAGCCTTGAGTGGATGATGGATTAATCTGAATGTTAAATGGTTAAAACTGGAATTCTGTATCATAGAACCAGAGGTTTCTGGTGGTTTGGTATGAAAAGGGTTGAAAGTAAAAATTAACAAAAAGTTTTAGCATTATTAGTGATATCACACTTCTATATTACTGCTGTGCCCTGGCTACATTGCTCAATATTAGCCTACAACATTCACAAAAGTATACTGTGATACATAATAATTCCTATCTTATCCTTCCCATGAATCAGCTATATGTGTCCTCAATATACAGTTGTAGCAACAGCTTGCATAGTCACCGGGAAATTGCGAACTGCTACAATATATAATTCAGATTATTTACTGCTTTCAAGGCTCTGCAGAATATATCAATATATCATAGGGCTCATAAATCCTACTTAGGGCTTAATAATAATAATAATAGTAATAGTAATAATAATAATAATAATAATAATATAATAATAATAATAATAATAATAATAATAATAATAAGAAGAAGAAGAAGAAGAAGAAGAAGAAGAAGAAGAAGAAGAAGAAGAAGAAGAAGAAGAAGAAGAAGAAGAAGAAGAAGAAGAAGAAGAGAGTCAAAACCAAAAGAAGAGTGTCATTGTCATCTAGTGAATGATATTTCGACATCTTGTGTGTCTTCAACAGGCTCAATCCTTTATATATTAATAATAATAATAATAATAATAATAATAATAATAATAATAATAGTGGTTTTTGTTTAAATGTCCAATTTTCCATGCTTGTATGCCACAGGTTAGACAGAATTTGCTGAGGCAGGTCTTCCTCAGCTGGCTGCCCTTCTTGTCACCAATCTTCACTTGTTTCAAAGCAAGGTAATATTTGCCTATGGCTGGATATGTTTCCACAGACACCTAGAAAGAAATGATACTGCTTGTGTGGCTGTGACACTTGTTTACAACTATCTCATGATGGCAAGACATTTGTGTATGTGTATACAACAAGCTTCTTTCAGTTTCTGTCTACCAAATTAGCAAATCCACTCACAAGGGTTTGGTCAGCCTGAGACTATTGTAGAAGACACAAGGCCAAAACTGGAGATAAGAAAGCACACACACATATACAAATATATATACACAACAAGCTTCTTTCAGTTTCTCTCTAAATTGACTCACAATACTTTGGTTAGCCTGGGGCCGTAGTAGAGGACACTTACCTAAGCCGCCATACAGTGGAACTAAACCCAAAACCGCATGGTTGGGAAGCAAAACTTTTTAACCCCGCAACCCACCATCTAAGTTAAAACACAATTCATTGTAAAAATAATAGTGAGATCTGACATGTAACGAATTGAGTTGAAAAAAATATTGATTGAAATTCGGATTATCCATGCAGCTAGTAGACAAAAACTTCCTCCAGGAGGTGCAATTTTCAGTATTGTACTGAAATGCAGAATTTATGGTGACAGCAACTTAAGAAGTCATCTAATAATAATAATAATGAAATTATTGTATACAGTGCTCAGGTGCACCACAACTTGTCAAAAGTGCGTATAAAGCATATGCAGTAATGTACAAATGCCTGGAAAGTGAACAGTGTATGAGTCGGATGCATGCTTGCCTGTGTATAGAGGAGAAAATCAGGTGTAGTGTTGGCGAATCTCAGGAAGCATGGAAGTTTTGAAGGATGCAGTGCTCCAACAACTAACAACTGATGCCGGCAGTGTGTTCCATACTTCAGCAACTCTTAGCGTGAAAAAAATGTTCCAAAAGTCATGGGAGCTATGCTGTTTTCTGACAGGTGGAGTTTGAAAAGGTGCTCAGAGTTATTGTTTGTAAGATGGTTAATAATTTTATGGGTGTCTGCCAAGTCAGCTGCCCGACGCCAGAGTTTCAATGTATCCATGCCCAGGGAAGTAAGGCATTCAGAATATGGCAAATGCCTGATGGAGGGTATTCTCTTGGTTCCATGTCACTGAACGGCTTCCAGACAATTAATATCCTGGACAAGATAAGGATTCCAGACCGGTGATGCAAATTCCAAGTGATGTCGCACCATAGCTATATAAAGCCGGATAGCAGCTTACAAAGGACTTGGTGAGTGATGCCAAGACACCATAAGCCTTCTTGGCAATTTTAGCAACGCGTTTTGTCTAACATATCTTTCCCAATTCTACCTTGAAAAATGGCCCCATCCCCAGTAACTTTACAGATATTACAAGTTGCAGTGCTTTCATAGCAGTCAAAATGAATATCTCTCTCATTGTGACATCTGAGCTGACTTCTTTTAGAGAAAGGTGTTATTCATTGAAGTACCAGAGAGGAATCCTTGTGACCATATTATATAGAATGCATCACTAATTGTCAATCTTTCTTTCTACAAATACAGCAAATAGTTATACATGTTTGTAATTCATATAAAGCTCTCACAGGATCTTATAATAATAATAATAATAATGAAATTATTGTAAACAGTGCTCAGGTGCACCACAACTTGTCAAAGGTGCATATAAAGCATATTAAAAATAATAAATGCGCCCTTTTTTAAAGCTTAGCCAGGCTCATGGGCACAGTTTCCCGGTTTCTATGGTGTATGTGTTCCCCAGCTGGACGGGACGCCAGTCCATCGCAGCATTACTCGTTTTTGCCAGCTGAGTGAACTGGAACAATGTGAAATGAAGTGTTTTGCTCAAGAGCACAATGCATTGCCCTGTCCAGGAATCAAAACCACAATCTTATGATCATGATGCTGACACCCTAACCATTAAGCCATGCACCTCCACATAAGTAATAGTCATCTGAATTTTCACCCCTTCTTTCATTATTTCAACTTTACATTTATACACCAAACTGGAATTTCAATGTAACTTATCATTTTAAAATGTGTTACCAACAGAGACAGTACACAATTTAAAGGTTAATTTTTTGCTAACCTTGGACTCAGTTATATGTCCATATAAAAAGCTGTCCAGAGGTATCTTACTTTAAACCTTTTGTTACCAAATTTCTATTGAAATAGACTACTTTTATCATCATCATCATCATCATCATCGTTTAACGTCCGGGGATCTGGGAAGCCAGAAGGCTGCACCAGGCTCCGGTCTTATCTGGCAATGTTTCTACAGCTGGATGCCCTTCCTAACACCAACCACTCCGTGAGTGTAGTGGGTGCTTTTTACATGCCACCTGCACTGGAGCCAGGCGAGGCTGGCATCGGCCACGGTCGGATTGGTGCATTTTACGTGCCACCTGCACGGAAGCCAGTCGAGGCGGCACTGGCTTCGGCCACGATTCGGATGGTGCTTTTTATGTGCCACTGACACGGAAGCCAGTCGAGGCGGCGCTAGCATTGGCCACGATTCGGATAGTGCTTTTTACGTATCTCCAGTCCAGGGGTCCTGGCATCTGCCAGGTGCCAGTCATAAGATTGGTTCAATTTCGATTTCACTTGCCCCAACAGGTCTTTGCAAGCAAAGTGGGGTAGGCATAGGTGCCTGTCGTCAGATGAGGTTCGATATTGACTTCGCTTGCCTCAACAGGTCTTTGTGTGACCAAGGGAGGAAAGGCATGCATAAGTGGGCTGGACTCACTTGTCCTGCCTGGTCTTTTCACGCACAGCATATTTCCAAAGGTCTCGGTCGCAGGTCATTTCCTCAGTGAGACCTAAAGTTCGAAGGTCGTGCTTCACCACCTCAGCCCAAGTTTTCCTGGGTCTACCTCTTCCACGGGTTCCCTCCACTGCTAGGGATTGGCACTTTTTCACACACCTATCTTCATCCATTCTCGCCACATGACCATACCAGCGCAATCATCTCTCTTGCACACCACAACTGATGCTCCTTAAGTCCTACATTACTCTCAGGGTACTAACGTTCTGTCGAGCATGCACACTGACATTACACATCCATCGGAGCATACTGGCTTCATTTCTCGCGAGCTTACACATGTCCTCAGCAGTCATGGCCCATGTTTCACTGCCATGTAGCATGGCTGTTCGTACACATGCATCATAGTCTGCCTTTTACTCTGAGCGAGAGGCCTTTAGTCACCAGCAGAGGTAAGAGCTCCCTAAACTTTGCCCAGGCTATTCTTACTCTAGCCGTTACACTTTCATCACACCCACTCCCACTACTGACTTGGTCACCAAGATAACGGAAGCTATCAAATACTTCTAGTTTTTCCCCCTGGAAAGTGACGGAAGTTATTTTCTGCAGATTTTCAGAGGTTAATGCTCCCGAACATCTGCCACATACAAAAACTATCTTCCCAGTTAGCCTTCCTTTGACATTGCTGCACCTCTTATGTGTCCATAGCTTACACTGGGTACATCTTATAGAGTTTCTACCTACACCTTTTCTACAGATCAAGCAGGGCCATCTTCCTGAAGACATTTGTGGATTTTCTACCTTCCTACTTATTAGTACTTTGGTTTTAGCTAGGTTGACTCTAAGGCCCCTCGATTCTAGACCCTCCTTCCACACCTGGAACTTCTCCTCCAGTTCTGATAGTGACTCAGCAATTATAGCAAGGTCGTCAGCATATAGGAGCAACCTGTCTTGAATTCCTCCGTAATTGCCTGGAGGACTATGATAAATAGGAGGGGGCTGAGTACTGAACCCTGGTGGACCCCAACCTCTACTTTGAATTCTTCTGTGTACATGTTGCTAACTCTTACCTTACTTACGGCATCCTTGTACATGGCTTGCACAGCCCTCACCAGCCATTCATCTATCCCTAGTTTCCTCATTGACCACCAGATAAGGGATCGGGGGACCCTGTCAAAGGCTTTCTCCATGTCAACGAAAGCCAGGTACAGGGGCTTATCTTTGGCTAGGTATTTCTCCTGCAGCTGTCTCACCAGAAATATGGCATCAGTGGTGCTTTTCCCTGGCATGAAACCAAACTGCATCTCGTCCAAGTTGAATCTCTCCCTAATCAGTTGGGCTATGACACTCTCTGTAACCTCCATTACCTGATCCAACAGCTTGATACCTCTGTAATTATTTGTATCTAGGGCTTCTCCTTTACCTTTGTAGCAGTTGACTAGTATGCTGCTACACCAGTCATTGGGTATGACTCCTTCGTGTATCACCTGGTTAACTATACGGGTGACTAGGTTATAGCCGACACTGCCAGATATTTTGAGCATCTCTGCAGTAATTCCAGATGGGCCTGGGGCTTTCCCTGTCTTCATGCTTCTAATTGCCTTAACTACCTTGGAACTGTCAACTTGGATGGCTGGTCCCTCTGTTGGGTTGACATTTGGCAGACTCTCTTTATCCCATTCATTTTCTTTATTCAGCAACCTTTCATAGTGGCATCTCCAAACCTCTTTATATCAATTAATTTTTTAAATAATAAAGAATTTAGGGAAATCACATTGTCATTGTTAATCTGGTGTTTGGATCATAAATTAACATAAAATTTTCATGAAAGATTTTAATTTAGACCACTTGAAAACAGTGAATTTGTATCATGGAACCAGGAGTAGTCTCGGATGAGTTGGTGTCAAAAGGATTAAAAGTAAATCTCAAAACAATAGCACATTGAAAAAATATGGATGTTGAGAATGCAATAATTTTTCAAAATGCTATTCACTTGCAACAAGTCGCATGAAAATTATAAAACAAAATTAAAAACAAAACAAACAACTGGTTAAAATAAGAAAATAATTTTATTAACAGTCAGTACATTTCAGACAAAACAATAACTTGAGATTAGCCAATAAAATACAATATATTTTACTAATTATATATATTTTTATAAAATGCAACATACATTGGCCTATGAAATAAACCTTCTTTAATAACATACCTAGAAGCGATTGAAAAATATACAAAATCAAGAGATAAATATCAAATGAAAGAGCATGACCTGCTAGAAATAGCATCAACAAATCCCTTACACCATTTCTGACATCATCATTTAATGTCCATTTTCCATGCTGGCATGGACGGTTTGACATGGAGTTGGCAAGCTTGGAAGTCACACCAGGTTCCTGTCTGATCAGGCTTGGTTTCTATGGCTATATGCCTTTCCTAACACCAACCACTTTACAGAGCATGTTGGGTACTTCTCATGTGGCCTGGCACGGGTGCATTTTACATAGCACTGACACAGGGTTCTTGCAATGCAAAAGCCCCTTCAGCTGGGAGGGGGCATTAACAATTCTGCTGTGGTGGATGGGTCTTCTTGAGTACAGCAATGCACCAAGTATCTCAGTCCTATATCATCTCTTTTGAACAGACAAGGGGGTTAAACAAAGATGCCCCAGTCTGGACCATCCTATCTTTATAGGGGCATCTAAAAATATACTATCCAAGTTTTCTTCATGTTTTTCTAACAGTGGGTTATGACTTGAGGTGGGTTTGGCTACTTTGAAATTCTATGGTGTTGTAATATTTTAGAAGTAAAATCAACAGACTATTAGAGAAAATTATGTGGAGTTCAATTTTGTCTTTCCTGGGTTCCAGGATTCACAGAACCCATATTTTGCCCAGGATATTAATCATCTGGAAACCGTTCAGCGATGTGCAACCAAGAGAATACCCTCCATCAGGCATTTGCCATATTCTGAATGCCTTACTTCCCTGGGCATGGATACATTGAAACTCCGGCGTCTGGCAGCTGACTTGGCAGACACCCATAAAATTATTAACCATCTTACAAACAATAACTCTGAGCACCTTTTCAAACTCCACCTGTCTAACACCTGTGGACATGTTTACAAAGTTTGAAAACAGCATAGCTCCCATGACTTTCGGAACATTTTTTCACACTAAGAGTTGAAGTATGGAATAAACTATTGGCATCAGTTGTTAGTTGTCGGAGCACTGCATCCTTCAAAACTTCCATGCTTCCTGAGATTCGCCAACACTACACCTGATTTTCTCCTCTCCATACACACGCAAGCATGTATCTGACTCATACACTGTTCGTTTTCCAGACATTTGTACATTACTGCATATACTTTATACGCACTTTTGACAAGTTGTGGTGCACCTGAGCACTGTATACAATAATTTCATTATCATTATTATTATTATTTTAAAATTTAATCCCAAAATATGCAGCTTGATATCTATGGTAAAAAAAAACCCTTAACATCTGTTCTCCATATTGGTATGGGATGAATGGTTTAACAGGAGCTGGTAAGCTGGGCGGCTGCACCAGCTTCCAATTGTCTGCTTTGACATAGTTTCTACAGCTAGGATGCCCTTCCTAACGCAAACTGCTTTGCAGAGTGTACTGGGGGCTTTTTACATGAACAACACAAGTGATTTTTATGAAGCACCAGTACAGGTGCTTTTTATGTGGTAAAAGTTGACCGAGGTGGTATTTGAACTCACAACGTGAGGTTGGAAGAAACGCTGCAAAGCATTTTGGTCAGCCTGGGACTATAGTTGCCCAAGGTGCTATGCAGAGGGACTGAACCTGGAACTATGTGGTTGGGAAGCAAGCTTTTTACCACACAGCCACAGTGAGTTTCAAGCTGACAAATACCCCAACCCTGCCTTCCCAGCTCTGTTAATAAGAACACAAAATAGAATTTGCTTCTATATAATTCTTCTTTCTCTGCCATGAATGTTTAGAAAACCATTTGGAATTTTACTAAGCATGGCAATTTGCACTCCATTCCCTTTTTCAGTCCTAACAGCGGCAACAGCAACTCCACCAGCTATGAGAGATAATGCATTAAACGGTTAAAACAGTTATCTCCCTTTAAATGAACACTTGGGGAATTATATAACCATTGTTCTTTATGCAATTTACGGAATAATAATGAATTTAAATTGTGTACAGTGCTCAATTTCACTATAGCTGATCAGAAAAAGTAACCAAAACTGCATGAACAGTACATAGAGGAATGTACAGAAAGTGAACAGTGAATGAGTTGTTTAAAAAGATGTATTGTTGACGAATGGAAGTTTTGAAGGAAATAGTATTTTAAAATAATAATAATGAAATTATTGTATACAGTGCTCAGGTGCACCACAACTTGTCAAAAACTGCGTATAAAGCATATGCAGTAATGTACAAATGTCTGGGAAGTGAACAGTGTATGAGTCGGATACATGCTTGCATGTGTATGGAGGGGAGAAAATCAGGTGTAGTGTTGGCGAATCTCAGGAAGCATGGAAGTTTTGAAGGATGCAGTGCTCCGACAACAACTGATGCCGGCAGTTTGTTCCTTGCTTCAGCAACTCTTAGCGTGAAAAAAATGTTTCCGAAAGTCATGGGAGCTGTGCTATTTTCTGACTTTGTAAACATGTCCACGGGTGTTAGACAGGTGGAGTTTGAAAAGGTGCTCAGAGTTTTGATAGCTAACAACTGATGCATTTAGTTTATTCTATGCTTCAGCAATTCTGAGCATGAAAAAATGTTTCTGAATTTCAAAGTCATGCGTTCATTTTTTTTTTCAAATATCTACGAAAAATAAATGAAAGATTTAGCTGAAATCACACATGCTCATTGCGTATTGGATGGTCCATTCCTATAAATTTTGTTATTAAAAATCAGTTTATGTAAAATTAGTTGGTGATGAAGTTTATTTCAAAATTATGATTTTCAAAATCATAATTTTACATAAATGATTTTTAATAACAAAATTTATAGGAATGGACCATCCAATACACGATGAGCATGTGCGATTTCAGCTAAATCTTTCATTTATTCTTTGTACATGTGATTACTTTCTGCATAAGCTTGCACAATAACAAAATGCATGTTTAATATAATGAAGTTGGTTAATTAGCATACGGTGTGTTGAAAATAGTTTTGTTCTTATCCACATGAAAGAAGGTATATCATCTTACCTATGAGCCCCACCATGACTATAATCACTAGACTCTCTGCTTCTGGCCCTCTTATCATCCTATCCTAAGAACTCAGCAAAGAGTTTAACCAAAACATACAAATGAAAACAGATACACATGCACTTCAACATCGGTTTAAACATTCAGAGACCCACCCAACACCCCCATCTCCACCAAAGACCCCTGCACATATTTTAACCCTACTTTCACCAAACTCATGCCACCTTACAGCACCTCAAATATTTGAGTGCTATAAGATATAACTCTTGATAAAAATCTTGCTCACTTTGCCTCCTACAGCTTTATTTTGTCTTTTTTCATTGCACCCAAAAACTGGATGGGATATTTTTCACTTCCAATAACAGGGTAGTTGCCATATATTTTTCCATACATGCTATCTCTGAAGAGCATGTTGTATTACTTAACCACAGTGCCATATGATATCCAGTTACCATTATGAACCTGACTGAAAGGGATCTATAATAGTGCTAGTGCATGCATATACAGCTGCGTGCATGCGCACATACACGCGAGTACTGTCCAAATCTCCGACCAATCACATACAGCTAGCTGGCATTCAATTGGCGTATCAAGTTTCAGGCATTTTGATTGGGTTTTGGATAGAAAATTCACAAAAAAAGTCACTTCTATTGATTTTTTAATGGCTTTGTGGGGTGACTGGGGAAATGTAAAGATGTGCACGACTACCCCTTGGATGGTTTTGAATGACCATAGAAAGTGCGAGCCCTCTAACTGAAAAATTGTGGATTTGTATAAAGGACACACACACAGACAAACATTTTGCCATTTATATATATATAGATATAATAGTAGCATAATACTGATTCGATGTATATTATTTCATATATTCATCATCATCATAGTTTAACATCCACTTTCCATACTGGCATGGTTTGGATGGGTTGACAGGAGCTGACCAGCCGCGAAGCTATCCAGACTCTAATTGTCTCTTATGGCATGGTTTCTACAGCTGGATACCCTTTCTAATGCCAACTACTCAACAGTGTGCTGGGTGCTTTTTATGTGCCACCAGCACAGGTGCATTTAATCAGCACTGGCACAAGAGCATTTTATGTGGCACCGGCACCTGTAAAAGACAAGTCTGTATGTATGGATCACAGGGATTTTACTTGGCTTGATGCATCTTCTCATGTACAGCAAATCACCATTGTTCCTAGTCCCTAACCATTAATATTTCAGCATTAAACTTCTGGTAATGTGTCAATGAAACAATTGTAGAATGATGCAATAAAATAAATTGCTCACTCTATTACTACTCTTTGTTAAGGTTTATGTAAAGTTTAGGGACATTTACAGATTTTCAGATTTATCAACAGTGAAGTGATCCATTTTGGTTGGACAACAGTGTCTGATAGTTGATACCTATGGGCAGGCTTTATGAAGTAAACTCTAAGGTCAAAACCCAAATGGAGTGTGTGTGTGTGTATGTTTGGTATGTGTACATCATCATCATTTAACATCCACTTTGCCATGCCAGCAAGGGTCAGACAGTCTGACAGGTTTCAGCAAGCTGCTGTAGGGCTCCAATTGCCTGTTCTGGTTCAATTTTTAAATCTGGATGCCCTCCTAACACTCACCACTTTACAGAGTGTACTGGGTGCTTTTGTCATACCCAGGCATTAGTGAGGCTGCCATGTAAACATTCAAGATAGAGAAAGAAAAGTGGGAAGGAAAAAAAGAGAAACTGTCACTACTAAATGGGGTATATTTGGGAGGGGGAAGGTGGCTTTATGTCGTATGTTGAAAGGCTCAAGTAAGATAGGGAAACAAGCACTAGTGTCTTGCTATTGAGGAAATGTATGGCTACCCCTATTATATATAGAGGTTACCTGCGTCGCCTTACTAACACTTGTGCTGGTGGCACGTGAAACATTTGAGCGAGGTCGTCGCCAGTGCTGCTGGACTGGCTCCTGTGCAGGTGGCACATAAAAAGCACCATTTGAGCGTGGCCATTGCCAGTACCACCAAACTGGCCCTTGTGCACGTAAAAGCACCCACTACACTCTCGGAGTGGTTGGCGTTAGGAAGGGCATCCACCTTTAGAAACATTGCCAGAACAGGTTGGAGCCTGGTTAGCCAGACCTCAGTCAAATCGTCCAACCCATGCTAGCATGGAAAGCGGACGTCAAATGATGATGATGATGATGTGTATTGGAGTAGTTGAGATGGAGATAAAAGGAGGTAGTGCCGGAGTACCAGTATAAATTCTCTGGGTACAAGAAGGTGAGCATAAGAGAGGATATGGACAGTGGGTCATGGGGGGAGAGGAGAGAGTGGCCATATTTAGTGAGCATGAGGGTGGAGAGTAACAGATGGAGAAAAGATGAGGGTGGAGGTAAATGTAGTGAGTAATGAATAAGGGTGAAGGTGCAACCAAAGGAAATACCATTATAGAGAGGTGTGTGGTGGGAGATACAGGAGTGGTTCAGGGAGGAGAACAAATCAGAAAGTAGTGGGATGATGTGCAGAACGTCGGAGTGGTGGAGAGGGAGATATAGGGAGCTATAGTAAGTAGGGTGTGATGGTAGGAATGAGAGAGCTTTGAGAACAATAACAGATAAAAGGGGTGTTGAGGATGGGATATAGCAGAAGAAAGACATCAGAAGCTGAAGGCACAAAAGTGGGTTATTGGTAGAAATAATGAGGGCAGGAATGATAATGACAAAGGGAAGTGGTTCTGCGTAGGGTGGGGGAGAAGGGATGGGTTTATTTCTTTTGTAAACTTACCTCAAGACAATACTCACAGCATTGTGTTTAATTATCTTCAGCTCTATAATCCAGATATTTTTTTGCTAGAAAAAGAAAGCAACAAAATATTGAGTCATACTGAAATTACATCACTGAATCAAAGTGCAGGGTGCAGGACCAAGGTTTATTTCCAGCAGTTTCACATCATTACTGTTTTTATATGCATATCGTCTGCTACAACAAAGTGAGAATACATAAAAATGGGTCCGTTTGTTATGAATTACGATTCCCACTTTATATAGAATTTATTTCTAAATTTTTGGGCAACACCCCAAAAAAATCCTCGATAACCCCTAAGGTGTTAAAAGATTTTTTTTTTCTCCTAATGATTGAGTATACTAGTATAAATGAAACTCCAGTAAACACAAGCAATCATATTACAGATGCTAATGCAGACATCATTTACATTTAAGTAAGATGTCTAGTGTTTAAATAGAAATAGTTATTTGTGCAGTTAAGCTGAGGAAACATTTTCTTTTCCAACTCAAATATTTGCTAAATAATATTATCTTATCATAATACCTACCATTTTACAGTAGAAACAAGCTCAGACTGGCAATCTACCAGCTGCAAAAATATTAATTTTCAGCAAGTGATTTCAAATCAATGTTTGGCAGCTGCACAGATTAAAATCTTCTAAGATATAGTGTTGTAGTGTGCAATGTTTGACATAAGAAAGGCCAGTTATATCCATTCACTAGCAGTATCACCCAGCGTTGCTCGGGTTTGTTTTGACCCTTTAGAATTGGAATTTTTGAAAAGTAAAAATTTTGCATTATGTAGCTTGTTATTCTCTTTAAGTAAACATTTTTCTGGTTGAAATACACAGAAAAATGGCAACACAGCAGTCAAAAAATCGTAAAAAATAGGGATTTTCATAGAAAAAAAGCACCTTTTTGATGTAAATAATTTTTGGTGTTAACATGGTCCAATTTGAATTTTTTCTTCTGCAGAAGGAAGAGCAAGCCTTCTTCTATCATACTCTCAATTTTGGTCAACTTGCGCCACAGGGTCACAGAGGAGATAGTGTTAGTTGAAGACTACCAAACCTGCCATACACAGACAACTTCAGCTTTATATATAGAGATTTAACAATCTGTATAAATTCACTCAGAAAGTATCCTCATTTCGATATTTTATGTGAAGAGATTTCCACAATTGTTCAAGTGAGTCACACGGAAGTGTTGGTACTCCAAAATGGAGAGGATTACCAGATTACCAACAGTTCCATATGGCACACTTCAATAATTGTGAAGATCTCTTTGTATAAAACCACTGGTTGCCTTGTTAACCCACAAAAATAAAGAATATTTATCCACCAATGCTATGTTGAACATTCATTTTCACTGTTCAATATTAGTACATATATATGCACACACAGATATATTAAGGCTTGTTTTGATGTTAAATTATATATAAAAAATACAATCTAACACTGAATTGAAGAACTACTCAATACTTTTGGTAGAGTACATGTTTATTAAACTTTTACAAGGAAAAGGTTGTCAGTGACTTTGAAGTTTCAGCTTGCTTGCCTTCATCATGTGTGTGTGTGTGTGTGTGTGTGTATGCATGCATCTGTATATTTCTGTGTACCCTGGTCTTGGTGTCATGTGATGGTTATAAATGAGCATCACCATCATACAAGTGATGCTGTTCATTTCCAGTCTCGCATAGAAAAACATGTCTGACAAATGGAGAAGAAAACACTTTGATTGGGAACAGATAAGGGTCAGCAACAGAAAAGGCATCTGGCTGAAGAAAATCTGCCTCAACAAATTCTTTCTGACCTTTGCAAACACAGAGAAGTGGACATTGATGATGATGATGATGATGATGATGACAACTTTAAGCTGAACAGATTTCACTGCCAAGAACTAAACTGCTTTTAAAACTCACAAAAGATTTCTAGAGACTTCTAGCAAAGCTTATTCTAATCTTAATACTCATTGGCAATAGGAAGGGCATCCAGCTATAGAAACCATACCAAAATAGACATTGGAGTGCAGCAGTCCTCCAGCTTGCTGGATCTTGTCAAAACATCCAACACATGCCAGTATGAAATATGGATGCTTCATGAAGATGGTAAGGATTCTCAAGAGCTTAGAGTTAATTATTGATTTTAACCATAATTCTAACTTGTTTTACATTATATCATATTACTGAATCAGTATTCTTAATGAATTTCAATTTCAGCTCTTTATATATATATATATATATATATATATATATATACATATATATGACCTTGAACCCACAAGAGAGACAAGGACAGGCAGAAACAAGGAAAATGCCACTTGTATTTGAACACTATACAAATATTCACTTAAAAAAACTTTTCTTTTAATTTTTCTAAATTTAATTGTTTAATTGTTACAGTTGAAAAAGTCACAATGACTGAAACCGGTACTGAAATGTTTTTTTAAAATTATTTTAGCATTTTCTATCTTGACTTTTTCTCCATATATATATATATATATATATATACACACACTAGTTGTTGAACAAGATGAACTTTACATTTGTTCATTTAAAGACTGTTTTTCTATTTTAGTATGGCTTCAATGGAAGGAATCTGAGGCAGATTACCAAAACTGTTTTTGTAACTGTTATGGCAAGAAGTAAACCCAGGTGCCACTTAAAAAGATCCAGTCCACTTTGTAAAGTGGTTGGCATTTGGAAGAGCATCAAGCTGTAAAAACCATGCCAAAACTGATCTCACCAGTGCTTGTGTCATGTAAAAGCACTAAGTCCACTCTACTGAGTTGTTGCTGTTAGGAAGGGCATCCAGCTATAAAAATCCTACCAAAACAGTTACAGAAGTCTGGTGCAGGCTTCTGTCTAGCTGGCTCCTGGCAAACCATCCCACCCATGCCAGCATAAAAGGCAGACATTAAACAATGATGATGACATATATGTGTATATGTATATATACACCAGCTTCTTTCAGTTTCTGTCTACCAAATGCACTCACAAGGACTTTATTGGTCAGCGATTATAGTAGAAGATACTTGCTTCAAATGGCTTGCAGTGGGACTGAACCTGAGAGCTCATAGTTAGGAAGCAAACTTCTTGACCACACAGCCATTCCTGCATTTTTACATGTCAAAATGAACAGAAAGCAATGTTTAGAATAATAAAAATAAGCCTTGGGATTTTGGTAAACTACACGGTAAGGAGATCAATATATTTTATGTTACATACCAATAATACTTGACTGTTAGAAAATTTTTCCTTTACCACCATTATAACATTCTTAACAACAGTTTCCGATCAATGTCTTCATATGCTTTTTTTTAATCCACCCTGAAATTTCAAAACTCCATTTTAATGTAGAATTCAAATATATATATGAAATTGTGTGTGTGTGTATTCATTTACATGGCTGGTGCTATGTAAAAAGCACCCATGCAGGCACCAAGCAAAAGGAATCTGTACAGGTACCACATAAAAAGCACTTGTGCTGGTTCCAAATAAAATGCAGTGTTGGTGCCATGTAAGAAGCATCCAGTACACTCTGTAGACGGTTGGCATCAGGAGTGGCAGTAGATACCATGCCAAAACAGACAATTGGAGTCCGATGCAGCTCCCTAGCTTGCCAGCCCTGGTCAAACTGTCCAACACATACATTAAATGGTGATGATGAAGTGTATGTATGCGCATACATATCATCATCATCATCATCAACCATCCCTTGTCCATGCTGGCATGGGTTGGGCAGTTTGAGCAGGGCTGGCAAGTTGGAAGGCTGCACTAAACTCCAGACTGATTTGGCAAGGTTTCTACAGCTGGATGCCCTTCCTAACAACAACCATTCCAAGAGTGTAATGGGTGCCTTTACGTACCACCGGCACAGATGCCATTAGTGTGACACCAGTATCTGCCGTGACTGCAGTTTTACTTGGCCTGATGGGTCTTCTTCTCAAGCACGGCTCAATGACAAAGGTCTCGGTCATTTGTCATTGCCTCCGTGAAGCCCAACACTCAAAAGATGCTTTTCACGTACCACCAGCATTGGTCACCTTGTATATATATTTATGTAATACATCATCATCATCGTCGTTTAACGTCCACTTTCCATGCTGGCATGGGTTGGACAGTTTGACTGAGGACTGGCAAGCCAGAAGGCTGCACCAGGCTCCAATCTGATCTGGCAAAGTTTCTGCAGCTGGATGACCTTCCTAACACCAACCACTCCGAGAGTGTAATGGGTGCTTTTTACGTGTCACCAGCACAAGGGCCAGTCAGGTGGCACTGGCAACAACCACACTCAAGAGGTGTTTTTTACGTTCCACCTGCACGGGAGCCAGTCTGATGACATTGGCAACAATCACACTCAGATTAGTGCTTTTAACATTCCACTGGCACGAGTGCCAATCAGGTGGTACTGTCATCAGTCACGTCAGTGATATATATATATATATATATATATATACACACATATATATATATATATATATATATATATATATATATATATATATATACACACACACACACTCTATTTGTATATCAGATGAGTGGATTATGGTTATATAGCAGAAGGTTTGTGGTTTGCTGCTTAGAGTGTTACGTTCACAGCAGTAAGGCTGTAACAGATAATGCATATGTCGGAAGGCGAAGATGATGATGTTGATTCCATGAAAGAAAGGCAATGGCTGAAGTTGTAAATAACATTTATTTCTCCATTACATATAATTAAAGCTGAACCATGACAGGCATCCATGTATAAAAACAGTCAAATAGCATACGAGGTAATGAGAGTTATAGTTTCTTGTAAATAGGTAGATAGCGTTTGCACTTACTTATTCCCTGTTGCTATAGCAGCCGTAACTAAATAGATCAAGTGGTGTTGTCAAAACGAAAGTGAGTGAGTGAGAAAGTAAGAGCGGGGTGGATAGGACAACTGTATTGTTGGTGAAGTCCATGGCTGTCCCTCTATGATGTTTTGTCAAGACGGTATTTGAGCTGGCTAAAGCGGCGAGCTGGCAGAAACGTTAGCACACCGGGCGAAATGCTTACTGGTATTTCATCTACCGCTACGTTCTGAGTTCAAATTCCACCAAGGTCAACTTTGCCTTTCATTCTTTCGGGGTTGATTAAAGAAGTGCCAGTTACGCACTGGGGTCGATATAATCGATTTAATCCATTTGTCTGTCCTTGGTTGTCCTCTCTGTGTTTAGCCCCTTGTGGGTAGTAAAGAAATAGGTATTTTGAACTGGCAGCCTGCCAGTTGTCTCTCCAAATGATTGTATTTCTAACAATATACACATATGGATGTGCATACTGTAGAGAACAAGAGGTGGGTCAATGTAGGTCAACCATTACTCACGGTTCACAGGTCAAGAGAGAAACACATTAATCATGGTTACTTTATTGACAGAACAATAGGTGGAATGGCAGGAGAGAATTTTTAGATTCGGTTTCAAATTTCAGCCGGGAAGAGAAATTCAGTTTCTACAAGGCTATGTGTTTGACTCCTGAATTGTGCCACACTTTGTATCCTTGAGTAAAACATGTCACTTTACGTTGCTCCACTCTATTCAATTGTAGTTCAAGAGGACCAATTGGGTCAAAGTGGGGAAGCTAAGAGGATTGTCTATGTTGGTTCATGACTACAAAGACACCTAAAACATGATACAGCCTACCAGGTCATACCTTATTCAAACTAACAGCTGGCATAGCAGCACAACGGTCAACTGCTACAAAGGTAAATGTGATGCTCTAAATGGAAATAACTACAGGGGTATCAAATTACTGGATCAGGTGATGAAGATGACGGAGAGGGTCAT